>NW_020454760.1:775249-846555 GCF_003342845.1 Nothoprocta perdicaria
AGAAACCCATCAACCTTTATTTCTTGTTTCTTAGTATCTTAAGTTAAATTCCACTTATTCCACTTTAATCTATGCATGGATTTCCTTTTAACATTGGAGTGTTCTAGCTAAAATTAGGAGGCCTTTTGCAGATCATTATGGGGAAAAAAAGAAAAAAGAACAAACAAAAAACTCCCTCAAATCTAAACATCACTAGTTAAATCTAAGATAACTTTCTAACCTTGCACAGTTTGCTCCAGTCTTTGATACATTCTTGTCGAAACCCAGCAGTAAAAGCTCCCAGATATGCTATCACACCAGCTGATATCAGAACATCTCCCGTCAAATTATCATAAGTGTTCTGAAGATCATTTGCAGCATTATTCCATCTATCACAAGCAAGAAGACACAATAAAACAGTGCTAACTATTTACATTTACAGCATTAACAGCATACTTCAATCATTTTTGTTGTTCTTTAAATACTGGTTTAATGGGGAGTAATATCATCACGTTTAGATATTTTGTTCTCATTTAGAAGTGATTCTCTATAATTTTCTCAATGCTCCCACCCATATTTTTACCTTACAGATAATCAGATAATTTGGAACCTCACAAGGATTCACAATATTACAGTTGTCAATGCCACCACACTTCAACAGAAACACAGCATTAAAGGCTCTAGCTCTATAATGGATGCAATATAAGAAAATAGAACTTTTTTTTCTGACCTTGATTTCTCTCCACCAAGACCTCCAATCAACTTCTCTGCTCTTTCTAGCTTTTTAGCGCACAGATCAACTTGAAATTCTAAACGAGCCTTTTCTTCCGTTTTCTCAATAAAAGTCTGTTCCAAAGCAGCCAAATGATTTTCCACTGCTGCAAGTTCATCTCGTTTCTGATTCAAGAGGGCCAATGTCTCTGCTAAGGACTGCTGTGCCTCTCTCAAACGAGCTTTCTTTGGTGCAACCACCTAGTAAATTACAACCAATACACAAATGCTTAAGCCACAATTTTGCATATTTATTATTTAACACAGTGCTTAGGACGAATAAACCAAGCAAAGGAAGCTTTTTAAATCCTGAGAAACTATGAACAAAAATATACCTTTGAAACCTTGTCATACACTTCCATAGCCATAATCCATTTACATAAGCCTTCTGCTGCTGAGGATGCCTTAGCCACCTTTGGTGGATCAAACTCAGGATTTGTCAGGTATTCAGCCCGAATCTTCTGCATAACTGCCGCCTGGGTAACAAAATCATTATAGTTCAAAGCTTTTATATAGCAAAGATTTGCTGCTGACACTTAAATTTATATAGATTGCCCTTTTTCTATACACTGAACCAATGAAACAGTAAAGAACTACACGGTAGTAACTGTCAGAATCCACTTCTCATTTGCTTCTTTTAGTTTTCCTATCATTTTTATTGTCCCTCCTGCCTTACCAATTCTATTTATTTTTATCCTTCAGTCAGGCATTTGGCAGTGGTATTACAAGTGGCAAGAGAGAATCACAGTAATTTGGAAGACTTAATTTACACTGCCCCTTCTTGCAAAACATGCTACTTTTTTTTCCCCCCTCAAGATAGAATTGCTGTATAACATTACAGAAAACGTATTTTGCTAAAGACAAACAAAATCTGAATGAATTATACTGCTTGTACCTATATGTTGGGACCAGTTTTGTAAGAGGCAAAGCGTATAAAATTTTTAGTGCATTTCATAAATTACAAGAATCATGTATTCTGTGAGAGTTTGGGGGGAGAGGAGATCATTTTTCAAGTACTACACTTCTGGAGGTCAAGTACATCATCTAGCATACCTAGCTAGATGTCTTCCACTTTGTCAGCACTCATTCAATACCATTATAATCAGACTTAAGTAAGAGGACCAATGTGCTAGACATTTAAAAAATGAAGTTTATAATGTCAAAGAAAATGATGTACAAAAGCTAACACACACACACAAGACCATGTAGCAGCGCTGGAGCGGGATCGTATATACAAAACATTAGCTCTATAAACAACTCAATAGACTTCTGAAATGCTGAGTTAAAATGTGTTATGGATACTGAAAAGTTACATGAGCTTAAGGAAAACAAAGTTACAGAAAGGAAAGCACTGAAAACTAACTTAACTTGTAAAGATCTTTGGCCATAACAGACATCGACAAGTTTGGGGCAAATGCCCTCAGTGATACAGTATTTTCTAACCTTTTTTTTTTTTTTTCTCTCTCTCTCTCTCTCTTTTTTTTTTTTTTTTTTAAAGAAAGATTTATATATCATAGAAATCACTGAGAAAAATGAACAAAACCTTACTGGAATGTTGTCCTTATCATATTCTTTCAAATCCTTCAAGAAATTCATGTCCCCCAGCAGTTTCTTGCTAGGACCCCAGTAATCCAAAATCTGCAAGACACAATAGGAAATAACTTTTCAAACCTTAAAGAGTAACAAAAAATTCAAAGATTTTCTAATAAACTCTTGCATATTTAATATTAAATATCTGCTTAAGACACCAATAAAACAGTGAGAAAAGAGTAGACCATATATTTTCCCTCAAGATCAAACAAAACAGTGACTCAGGGAGATTTATCTCGACGTATAAGTTGAACACATGAAATGTGCTCTCCATGCATGTTCCAGAACTCCAAATTAAGCTAGACACTGAAAACGTGTAAGGCCTATAGATCTTAATGAAAATGGTCACAGGCTATAAATTTGAGCCAGCTCTACTAGACCTAAGAAGCATTTATTTACTGAACTCTTCTATTTTGAGAAGATGATGAATTACACTTTTATTTGAAACTCATTCTCTATCATTTTACCTTGCCTCCAGTCCCTAAAGGATCTGCAATTTTTTCAGGTTTTATGTCTTTCATGACACAGACAGCAGCCATCACAAGTTTGACACCAGATGGAGGATTTTTCATTGATTTGACAATTGTTATATCAGAAGGCTGAAATAAAAGTCAAATTTTAAAAATGAAATGTACAGACTTAGGACAAATGTTATACTTTTGTCACCCTAATAACATGAATATACTAATAGCAAACAAAAGTAAAATAAATAGTATTTTAATATAGTTATAGTGATTTTTTACTGTGGATATTGAGGATACAGCATTAGTGACACAGTTCAAAAATCTATTATTTTATTCTATTAAAGAGAAATAAAAATGATAGCAAGTGCCAGTAACTAAATTAAATAAAATTATATTTGAAAATGTAGGTCAGAATATTTTTTGATTCCCTTTTGCATGAATTACCTAAAAAAACCTCATATACTTCATGACACCTCCTATACAATTCCCATCCGACCTTCTCAGCAACATTGCTTTCAGATTGTGTCTAAGTCATGATTAGAAGGAAACCTTTAACCCAAAGATCCACACACTTTTTAGCCATAAACACATATAGATATGTGAATCATCAGTAGTCAATCCTAAGCTTATCTGAAAGAGGAAATTCATATGATATTGTTGCTAGTAACTTTGGTTATTGATTATTCTTACTCCCCCCTCACTGGGCTTTCCTGCAAATAAACATTTTAATTGCATTAAAGCAACTTGTGTTCTGAATACACTAAGAGGAAACCTACTAAAATATGACTGCACAGTTATTCTCGATATCTCTGCACAGATATTTCAAAAAATAGAGAAATTGGAGCATTTCCATTTTTTTCATCTTCATGCACTCTACCAAAAATATGTATGAATACCATGATATTAAATAATTATTTAGAATGCTAAAACTTTCAATTAGCTCACCTTTAAAGTGTCAAGAGCAGCAAGTGCAGCCTCCAGGGCTGGAATTGCCTCTGCTAGGTCACTCTCACATTCATTTTTCAGTGTCTGAGCTTCTTCAGCTTTTTCTGTAGCAATCTCTTCATCTACTTTTACAGTTTTTCTTTTTTGTTCTACTTCTGCAGATTCTCTTTCTATCACCTACAGGAAATACATTGGTGAGCTTCCAACTGAGCAGCAAGTGATTCATTCAACAGAAATGGTGAAGTACAATGGTCAAAATACTAGGAAATTCTTCCATTTTCTCTTTACATTTTTCACCACTGCAGAACTTGCTCATCTTTTTAATTTATGCTAAGGAAGTCTACTGCTTTTTAGCATAATATAGCATCGTAATGAAACTTTAAGAGTGAGAGCACTGCATGAAATCTGACTACTGTCAATAACAGCTATTTAAGGGGAGCTTAAAGTTCAAGAGATGGGAAACTACTCATGCATTCAGGTTATAACTCAAAAATATCCTAGCTTGTATTAAGCTTTGCAGCCTCCTTCTCCGCAGCCAATAAAAACTAATTTTTATTAACTAAACTTATTAACTAACAATTATTTTTCTTTCAATTGATGAGTCAACTATTCATTCACATACTGCCTCTTCAGCTGTATACAATTAGAGGCTTCTAGCCTCCCTAGAGCTTATCCTGTAGTAGTGGTGGAACTTGAATCTTGCTTTGTAACTATAGGTAGAACAGATATCACTGTATCTGTAAAATCACTTAAAAATCATTACCAATGCAGAAGGAAAAACAAACAAATCAAAAAAAGTGAAATCTTGCTTTTTTTTGGATGATGAAATAACAACACACTAAGTGTATTTTCTGAAGTTGTAATTCTGAGACTGGTTCCTAAAATCCCACTGAGTTTCTATCAAATTACTCCTTTCTAGGATCCTTTCAAAATTCTCTCAGAAACCCCATCCAACCACTATTAGCATGAATGTTCCTCTAATATCCTGCAGCATGGAGCTTAGGTAAAGGTTACATATCCACTGTAGTTCAGATTTAAAAAAAAGATTTTAAATGACACTGTGGACAAACTTCTACAATTACACCATACACTGCAAGTACAAGTAAAAAGAAGGAAGCTCAAAATCCTCAGCTCAGCTCTTATTGTCCAAAAGACAGATCAGCAACTTGATGGAGTCATATGCTTGAGAACCTGTCTGAAGCCAGCTACGATGCTGAAGAAGTCAAATACAGTCTACTAGAAAGACTCCTGATTCAAAACTAAGTACTATCATGATAAAAGCATGGCTCGGCAGGCTACATATACATTTAAAAGGCAAGACCATATTTGTATAACTCTACCTTCATCATATTCGCATTCTCCAACTTAGCTTCTTCCAATTTGGGCTGCAGCTGAACTAATTCCTGTTTCATCTCACCAACCTAGATACATACAAATACATACACAAAACAATCAGGGAAGATTCTGAACTCCCAAGTAAAACTTCCACAAATTCTGTAAGGCCATGATTCTATTGAATGACTAATTTAATAAGAGAAGGAAATAATGCTTGCTTTCTTATCAAAACAGTACAGATATCCTTATTTTTTCCTCACTTCTACAAATTCTAATTTAAATGACCACATTCCTTTATATTCAAATGTAAAATATTACAAAAAGGGGACGAGCTTTTTTTGCACTGCTAAGTGATAGGGCCCACGGCCTCTACCCTAACAGCTAAATCAATATGAATCTAGGAAATAGAAGCACAAACACAATTATTACAGTTTTATCACTTCAAGACTGACCTAAGCAAAGAGGCAATTGACTTGATATTAAAATCAAACAACTTATTACGCATTAAATACAAAAATCATATTCCAACAAAAGAAATAACTGAACGGACCACATTTGTATTTACAGAAACAGAAACATATCCCTTTATCATAAGATAAGAATATATCTTATTCTTATATATTTTTCCTTATTGACACCCTTAACAAAAGAATATATTTTTCCTTATTGACACCCTTAAAAAGCCTGTTTTGTCCACAAAGGCTCAATCTAGAATATAAATCACTTACTAGATTTTAATCAGATCTGGAACTAGAAAATTCAAGCTGTTTCCCCTTACAGAAATTGGAATCCATTTCTCACCCTCCTAAATCGACAGATCTGAAGTTCTACTTTCAGTTTATCTCTCTAGGAAAAGATCTGTTTACATCCATCTTTTTGTATCTTCAGTTCCACTCCTGTCTGAACTCACCTGGGATTCAGCAAAAGCTAGCTTATCCAGGCCATTCACATATCCCTGTTTGGCTTTCATTACAGTGTCACGTTTCTGAGTTAGAAGTTGTCGAAAGGCAGCAATAAGTTCAAGATAAGAAGTAGGAGTAACATAATTATGCCGGCCCAGACTTTCCAAGAACCTATTACAAAACAAGAATACCTTTAAGATCCATTTTCTTTCTTACTTTAATTGTTATTAGAACAGGTAGGAAAATAAACTGTTTTACAAATAACAATAGTGAACAGTTTCCATAATTTATATAGCATTTTAAAGCAGACAGACCTTATATCCTCAGTTAAAAAATTCTAAGACAGACATAAGTAGTAATAAAATTCCATTACTTGTCTTACTGTTTCTCATCTCTAAAGCATTTTTCTCAAGTTCATTTACCTTAATTTTACCACTTTAAACATTTTAGTGCTTTATATTTCTAAAAAATAATGGGTTGTTTTAGAGGAAGCAAACTGACCTTATAGAAAGTGATAGAACAGAAGTATGGAAGTATTTACAGATGGGCACAACCTCCTGACGCTCATTGGCTGTGAGCTGAAGTGTTTCCAAGAACTTATTAGCCACACGTTCAAGGGCATCTTCAGGCCACGGCTGCAGGAGAAAATGGGGAGAGAAGGAATTTATAAAAACGCACCCAGGAGTCTTCACATTAAATACATATTAAATCTTTAAGGACAAATACAAATTATGTCATAAAGTGACAAATAACCCTGGGCAAACTGACACTACCAGGTATTTCAGATATTTTACATTTAAGAAGCTTATTTAGTTATAGAAGTCCCAAGATGGCATACCAAAGAGTGTGCAAAATATTACTCAAATGATTATACTGCTTTAAAATTTTGAAAAGCAAAAAGTGAAAAGAAAATTTATCAGGAGATAAACATTGAGGCAATTAAAAATGAACATACCTGTTAATGAAACAATATAAATATTTTTACATACCTGGAACCAATCAATAGTACAGCAGTTGATGAGAGAGGGAAATTGCCTAAGACGATTGCGGAAAGCATCTCCAATTGGGCTGAACGCTACTACAACGTGCAGATTTTCTTTGCAGCGGTTCACAAAAAAAGCAAACAAGGCCAAAGGACTGAGCTCTTCGTGCTTATTGCCAGCCTGAGCTACTGCACGAACACCCTTGGGAATAAAAGCTGTTATATAATTTCTCATTAAGTGTTTCTCAAGTACTTTTAACAGCCCTGTTTATGACAGAATGGAGGACTATCAGCAGCAAGAGGATGGAATCTTTTGTTGATAAAACAAAGTAACAGCATAAACTAAAACAAACAAACAAAAAAATCCACAACCAGAATAAGTAGCAAGCAGAAGTTTAGGTTAATACTACAATACTTATCTATGACCCTAGCCATTTAATCTAGAAATTATCAACTGCTACTTTGAAGAACTGAGAATGCCTAAGGACTAGCACTAAAAGTCTATCCAAAGAAGAGGTTGTTCTGGCAGTTATTTAAGACTCATTCTGTAAGTCAAAATTGAAAACCATCTCCCTCAGGAAACAAAGTCAAAGCCTTTTGGCTATCTGGCTTAATTACAATCAATTGTAGAAGAGCTTTAAGAGTTATAGAACAGATGAGGCAAATTATTCCTCTCATTACAGGAAAGCTATTACAATAAAAGCAAGTATTTCTATGTTTTATGTGCCACATGCATTTCGTAACCTTTTTTTTTTTTCCCAAATATTAACCTCTTTAAAATTATATTGGCTTTAATATACAATTTTTTTTTTGCCTTTTATAACTGAGAAAATCAAAGTTTCAAATATCAAACATACTCCTTTCATTCATTTACCAAAAGTCTCTCAGAAAAACAAACCACCTCAGAATTTGAAACTATCGATTACTTTATAAAAATATTATCCTCAGCTAATTAGCACTCCACATTAAACACTTCAGCTTAGCTGCTAATCCCTAAAACTAATCATTCTTCCATCGAAGTATACCTACTTTACATAATACAGCAAATAACACAAATGACAAATTAGATTAATAGCAGTGGAATAGGAATGAGATTTGATGAGCATTGATGATGCAGACTCTAATGAGTGATAAGTAACCTTGCCCCAGTTGACATGTTATATAGTTAACAAATTTTAGCACACAAGTTAAATACATTCAAAAAATGTAACATTGGAAGAGACAAGCATTTGCCATTTTGAAATAATATACACGGGTCTGTGTAAAAAAAAAAACCATACTAAAAATACACTGTTATTTCAGGGCCTGATATTCACAAGCAATCAAAATCCTCTATGTGCACAACATAACGTGTTTGTTAATAGAGTGAGACCAAAATTAAAGCTTGCAATAGGAATAAGTTACTTGGGTTAACTAATATCTGGCTGATTTATCTAAGTTCTGGAAAAAGTCACAAAATTAATATTTTTAATTAAGGCATACTTTACACTGATCTGGCAAATATTTGAAAAGGAAGCTGATATTTAAGAGAATTTAGGAGAATTACTATTATTTAAAAGAGTATTAAAAGAATACCTCTATAATTTCTTGTTTTTCATCTGCTGCAAAAAGATTGGGTACTTCCCCAGAGTTGAGTACACTGTCAACATCCTCCAGAAAGCCCTCCTCTTTTATTTGAGTGTCCGTGATTATAAATACAGTTTTCAAGCCTTTTACACCTGCATTCCTCAGAAGAGTCTAAAAACACAAGAGAGTTCAAAGCATTTTACACTCCAAAATACCATTCCTCGAATTAAGCCAGAACACAAACAAGTTACTAATACTCACTTTCAGGTCTTCTCTCCACTCATTCATACCATAGCTTTTAGAAATCTCTGGTTGAAACACACACATTTTTGCCATGAATGCTGCTAGACGAGTCAAAGATTGACGTCCACTTCCTCCCATTCCAACCAATAAAGCGTTACCCCCAGATTGCTTCAGAATACGGCATATACGAGACAAATGTTCCAACACATACCTAAATTGGAAACACGCTGATTATCAAGCAAGCACAGAAATAGCATTTCCCAAACAAATTTCTCAAGGGGCTGTATGTATGCCACATTGCCACAAAATTCATTCTTTCATTACTGTTCTTTTATACAAATAACAAATGGTTCTATGCAGAACAGGTATAAGAATCGCGTCTTCGGAAAGCAGTTCTCTACGTATCACTGAGAACCCCATCTATTGTAAAAAACACACACATATAAATATCTTGCAGTATGCAGTAAAGCTTTACACAAGTGTTAGCCACAGGTCATGGGGTGATAACATGTGTAGCAGTTGAAAGTGGCTTCGAAAAATAAGCTAAGTGATGTGAAAGAAGATTTGTTTGTTCTGCTTCGAAAAATAAGAACTTCTAGCCAAGATCTACCATTTGCATGGAGTCTTTAAGGCTACAGTAAGAAATGCTCTCTGGGCTGCTGCTCAACGTGGGATATTGACATACAAAAAACTAGACATACTGAATCCCAATTACAGTTCTTATTTAATATGGAGCAAATATACCTGAAAACTACAAGGTTCATTCTTGTTTTGTGTATTTGATTATATTCATCCAAACACTGCTCCACAACATCACCAAGCAGTTGAATGCTTGGAATTTCTATATAAAGTCTCTCATCTCCCTCAAGTTCTGGAATCAGGTAGTCACCGAACACTAGACTTCTCATGTTCTCTTCTGTTACCTATGGTAAATATTTAATAAAATATGAAGTCAAGTTTAATTAATACACTCCTCAATTGCAAATTTAGAAAAGTGAAATATAGATAAATATTTAAGACAGTAGAAATCTCAAGAAATTTCCTGATGTGAAAATAGTTTTTGGCCAAACTGAAAGCATGCTGCAGTAAGTTTTTTTTATTCAATGCAAAGCTGAGACACACATAATCATACATGGAAAAATAATTTTATCCACATTTTAAATAAATGTTGGTTTGAAAAGGAAGTCTATATAGAGCACTCAAATCTTTTCAAACTTTTTTTTTAATCAAATATAGCATTTTTGCCCAATGCAACTCAAATTTTCATGTATAATCGATCCATGTTTTCACTTACCATTGAGCATCATCTAGTCCTATATTATCACATACAAATACATTATTTCTCAAGTGGTAAACGACATACTTACAGGTGTACTTCCTTGTCTCAAATGAGCAAAAACAGAATCAAATGCTTCTTTGAAATGTTCTTTCACAATATCTTTCATCAATCTGAACAACCAGGCTCTATCATCATCAGCCACCAGGCGGTCGTAGAAGACCCGGAACACCTCATGTACAAACAGACGCATCATGACATGTTTGCTTTCAACTGACTCCCTCTTAATGAGCAAGCAGCCCTGGATAACACGTGAAAAGTCTCGCAGATTGAATGTGTAATGAGATTTGGCTGGTGTGGGCAAAAGATTTCCAATGGCTTTCTTATATACCTTAAAGCAACAAACAAACAAACAAAAAAAAAAAGGAACAAATTAACAGAACAGTAACTATATAATGATCATACATTTTAAAAAATGTCTTTCAAAATTTTATTTTTCCAAGAAAAACATTTCACTCTAAAAAAAAAATTACTAGCAATATCTACAGATCTCCAAGTTCTAATATGCATCTCGTGGAGTTCTGGAGCATATACCTATTACTAATCTCAACTCACAAATGGGAAAATCCTAATACATTTAAAAAGATCTGCAGCAGGAGGAGGAATACCACTCCGATCTCTCAGCTTCCTTGAATTACATGATATCCTCCTTCAAGTGGAAAACTGAATTTGAAGGTAATAAAGATGCTAAAGAACTGATCAGATAAAGAAAAGTGTCTGAACCAGCTAACCTAGAATGCCCAAAATTAGTATCTTCACTGGAAGGAGGGAAGTGGAGAGGAACATTACTTCATCATTAGTCTCACAAAAAAGACATGTCCAGAGGGTTGTAACTAGTATCTTCCTCTTGCCTTTGTATTAGATAGCCTTTCTCTGAGCTATGTCAAAACATGCCAAAGAAATTCCAGTCTCATTCAGCTGGCATATGAGGATAGGTACTACAGTGCCCACATTAACATATAATCAAAGACAATTTTCCCAGAATAAGATCACTATAATAGTAAAATTAAGACAATTTTAATCAAAACCACATGAAACTACATGTTAAAAGTAATAATGGATCAAAATATCTAAAAGTTCTACTTCACCAAATAAGTTAATATAGAGCCTGTGCTAAACAACTTGAAGTAAGCTTCCATTACACTATTTGCCTCTTACCTCTAAAGTGGCAGCAACAATTTGATTTCCAACGGTAAAGAATTCTGGAGCAAATTCATTAGTCCGCAAGTAGAAAGCTACGATAGTAGAGAAGATGCGGACCATTGTTTCATCACTAAAAGAATTAATTGTGCAAATGTTGAAGTGTCGCAAAAATCGAGGTGTTACAGGATTCCTCCCACCACCTGGAGGTCCCATAGCAGCCAACAACTGCACATCGACCAGGGTTATTTTGGACGTGTCCTTTAAATCATACCTTCAAAATAAATTACAATGTGGTGTTTATATTAGATATATCTGTGGTAGTGTTACATGTATATCTAACATATGCACATTTATATAAAAAGTAGATATATAAATTTTAAAAAAAGGACACTGAAGTCCTATAACCATGCCACAATTAACCTCAGCACCTCATGTCCTCAAGAAAAGATAATTTGTTTCAACTGGGTTATACAAAACCTCACATGCAGTTCTGAAACAAATGTTTAAAACTAAAACATGGCAAGATATATTATCTCCACTGAAGAGCAAAATATGTTTGAAGTGTACTAAATCAGAGTAATTCAGGATGCAAGGGTCAGAAAGCAGGAAAGACTCTTGAGTAATTTCTTCTGATGCATATTGTTGGTTTTGATTCCATTGAATAAATTGCTATTCATAAAAGTTATCTTAAAAATAAAAAAAATACAGAGGACAGTAAAAACTGTTCAATGAGTAAAATGAAAACTATATAAAAATGAAAACTATATAAGCTATATAAAAATACTGATAAATAGGACACTGAAACAGGTGTGCTAATTTTCACAGGCAAAGAGGAAAAGAAGGAAAAGAGAGATAAATTCAACTTGAAAAACAGTTAAGAAAAAAATGCAGATCAATTTGCTAAAGCTAAGCTTAAAAAACAACATAAACTTTGGATTGAATAAGACCAAGTTTTATGTAAGAAACACTTATTTTTAAATTATTTACAAAACACTTTCTTAAAAGACAGTCTGTTTGAAATAAAATTCTAGTGAATAAATAATCATAACAGGAAATGCAACAGTAAACTTACTCTAGGTTTCAGTTGTGTTTTGAATACCTACCAAATTCCATGGTCAAAAAACTGTCTTAAGAGTTCTATAGGAGGCTGAGCACCGTACTTCTCCAAAGCAGGCATATTCATGTCATCCACAAAAATAACACACTTCTTTCCCATCGGAGGGCCGTATACTCCTTTGCGCCTCTTGTCCAGCCTTGCCATAATAATGTTCTACAATGCAGACAGGAACATTTATAGCACGGACTAGACAGAACTATGTTACCTTTATTAAACACTATTGGCTATTTCTACTTACCTGAGTCTGACTGGCACTAGTTCGCGCTGAAAAATTAATGAAGAAGGGAAAGTAGAGCTCTTTTTCCAAGTTGTTCATTAACTTGTCTTTAATATATACAGATTTCCCAGTACCCGTTGGTCCCACAAAAAGCAGAGGTCTTCAAGCAAAAACAAGTACATCTTACACATTGGAAAAAAAACCCTAACAAGTATAAACTGATTGCAGCTATAAAAGAATGCTTTTGTGCATTCAATCAGAATAACTTACTTTCCATGGGCAATGAATAAGTCCATCAAATAAGTATATCTCACTGTATCCATTGTTGGGACTATGATATCTTGAATCTTCACATTTTTGTTATTACTAAAATTAATAGTTTTAATAAAATCATTCCAGTGAACCCAACGTCCTCTGCCTTTTAGCTAGGAAAAAAATACAGATGTAAAGTATTGTGGAAGGAACAGCATCACCACTACACATTTGAAAGGTTTTCCTAAGTACCTCACTTCTGAAATAGGAAATTAATGAATATAAATGAATTAACATCAAATGTTTCGTAAGCTCATATATTCCATTTACTTCTTTGTACGAAGGATGTGCTGAAGTGCACATCTAAGCTCAAGTTCCTTTCCTTTTCTGCTCAAGCATTCTTTAAAAAAACATATATGCAACTTTAAAAGATTATATAACTAACTCTGAAAGTACAACTATAATTCAGAATTTTTACTGGATACTATAAATGCAGCAACATTATAACAAGCTGTTCATGACCTCAATATCCTGTTTTACCTCTAGAAAGGAGCTATCTTTCCCTTTATATGAAATCAGATCTAAGCCTCAGCTTAAGCTACAGAAGGTCAGTAATATGGTAACTTTAGAAATGCTGCTAACATGTACATCTTGTTTTTTTTCTAAAAAAAGCCATCAGCACGTTAATAAGAAAATACTAATAAATGCAAAATTTATTGTGAGATTTCATCATGCACCAACAGTGAATAACATCTAATAGTCTTTGCCAAGTTCTAGCCACATTTTCCTTCCATTTGCTTCCTTTCAGAAGCAAGCAATCCATACCTCGTACATGTAGTCATAGACCAGGCCTTTTTCATCAAAGGGACATTCCCATTTTCCCACACTCTTTGGTACAGGATTTAGAGTAGATTTCCCTGACAAAGTTTCCCTCAAGAAAGTATCAAAAAGGATTCTGCTGCCACCATCACAAGTTCCACCAATGGACCAGACGGTAGAAAAAGCGAAGCAAGCCTGCAAAAGCAACAAGACAGACACCCGTCTAAAAATTTGTTACATAATATGAACCTTGTACTGATTGGTAAACCAATATAAATCTGAAAAATACTCCTCAACAGATAGATATTAAAAGTTGCCCTTCAGGAAGACTGGCATAAGAAACCTACAAATTTCATTAAAACTAAAATTTAAAAATAAATAAATAAATAAAAAACCATTTTCAAGGACTTATAGCATAAAAATAAAAGCCACTAACCAAAGTATTATATGACATGTCAAAGTCAGGGAAAGTCTCATTCATATGGTCTCAGGGATTTTCTAATTGCAAACCAAGACCTAGGATTTTTTAAAATTTAGTTTCAAATAGAAATTTTTACATTCAGTTTTCTTTAGTTTTTCCTATGAACAGTCATACAAAGTCCATGAAAATGTTCATCTAATACAGCTCATAAAATCCTTTCTGCCTATACTGAAAAAATTTTGCTTAGACTAATCAATCGGTATTGCACCAACACTTCTTTCCCTTAATAGAAACCAGATACTTTCCTATAATGCTTGCTAAACTAAAATGTACATGTAACAAAAGCAAAAGCTATCCAAGTTAACCAGAAATACAGTAAGACGGATAATACAGTTATTTCAGACTGATTTGTCACATCTAAACACCACCAAAATCTGCAGGAGAAAGAGAAGGTGTAAAACTGCATCTTATTGAGGTTGTTTTGGAGTAGTGTAATTAGTTTTGAAAGCATGCATATAAAAAGACAGATATTCATGTTGTTATAGGTTAGCCAAATTAAGAAAAGAACCACAACCATAATCCATGTGCGGATGTTCTTGTTGGTGGGATCTTCTTGCACAGTTGTACAAATCAATATTTCAAAAAGCCGTGTAAGAGATACTACAACATTACTGTTGCTTGTAGGTACCAATTCCTAAGAAATACAAAATGATAGTTATAATATTTTATGTATTAACTGTATATTTTCATTTCTGTCTTGAAGTTAAATTACTCAATTAGTTGGTGTGCTAAGTCTGAACAAATATTTGAAGGCTAAGTCAAAAGATAATTTACTATTCTCTGTCCTTGAAACAATCTCATAGTGTATAGTTCTTTAACCAGCTATGTGGTTAAAATGACAACTTTAATTATACATATTTTTAAAAAAGAATCAATTGCACCACTAAATGGGCAATATTTTAAACACTGTCATACAGAGCAGGCAAGCACTATAACTGTTTTCCTGAAACTTGAAAAACATATTTCCCTATTCATGTGACATCTTTAAAGGAAAAAAGCAAATATGGCAGCAATGGCAACAACAAAAATAACCTGAGAAGATTTTTCATTTGAATACTTACTTAATTGGATGAGAACAAACTGAAAATTATGATGGGATTTTAAGTTTCACATAACATTCCTGGTCTACCTTTCCAAAAGTATTGGGGACGGGAGGCTGTTGCAGATGCATTGTAACTGTTGTTGCTATAAGAAAACAGTTCCTCCCCACCTGTGCATAATAAAACAAAAATACACCTACACAGCAGAAGGAGCTAAAATTACCTTGCACTGTTTCTGAAGGAGTCTTAACGCTGGTGGTATTAGCCAGTTAAACAGTTCCTGCAGAAGATCTTGATATTCCTTTAGGTTTAGAGGTTCAGGCAGTTGACTCAACCAAGAGGTAACTAGTGGTGTCCAGCCCAGCTGTGATGGTTCCAAATAAATCATACCACAACGACTGACTGTAGCAGGCTAAGGAAGAATTGTAAATTCCGTTTTAGTATATACTTAACATTCTACTCTGTATTGTATTTTGATTAAATACTTTGATTTAAAAACTTACTGAAGCCTGGGAAAGATCCATTGTTTCAAAAATCAGACTCATCTGAGGAGACATCTGGATGATTTCCCCACTCATCAAACAAAGCTTTAAGTTAAAGAAGTCAAAAAGTGATAGGAATAAGAAAATGCTTTAAGTTTGACTTAGGTGACAGTCCTATACAAATATCAGCAAAGCCAAATATAACCAAAGGCAAGGCCAAACACATAAAGTACTGATTACTTGGAGCAACCATTTTTTAAAGATTTACCTGAATTCTTCACTTACATTATAATACTGTATATAAATCTATCACTAGGATCATTACAGGTATTTCCCTATCTTAAATATAATGTAATATAAAAGTAGACAGCAAGTCTTTATCTGGGCAAAGGAGAAGGAATATCTGCTGCTATTTTTGCTCATAGTGTAGGATTCCATTTGGAGTCCAGTAAAGTTAAAAACAAAACAAAATAAACATCACACGAGCAACTCTAACATAGATACCTCACAAACTCCAAAACATGACTTGTTTCCAAACACTTGCTCTTGTTCTTTTCAATTGACAAGGTGTCTGGCACTGTTCACATTTGTGCTTTTTATATATAGAATAATATTTTCAAGATATCACAGCATTTTAATTGGGAATTTAAATCTACCAACTATACCTTTTTGTTGTCATCCAGAACCGTGTTCATGCTTTCTATCCATAAGGTATCAATGGGGCCATCAAAGATAACCCATTTGCGTTCAGGAGTCTCGGATAAAGCAAATTCTCTGAAGGTATTAGCAATTATACCGTCTGTCCACTAGAGGGGAAGAACGTGGAATGAAAAAGCAACACACAGTACAGGTATTCTAACTCAAATTTGAGTAATCCCATTGATAAGTAGTGCTGTATATTGTTTTAATTAATGAACCAGAAAAAAAAAAAAAGTAAAAGAAACATAAGTTTTGGGGGGGTTTTAAGTCTTCTCTAACTAAGGAGAACAGAACATAGCTTTGCAGTTCCACAAAAGTTATGCAGTGTCTCCAACATTAAAACAAAGGTGCTTTCTCTTTGAAAAAATGCTGTAGCAAACACCATATAGGTAATCCACTTCACAGAAACTTGCAAACACGTTTTTAATAATAAGGGTCTCTTTAAATCCAGTGAACTAAGCGCTGTTTGAACTAATACTTAAAGTTGTGTTTTCATCTGTATTTAAATTATCAAAACTATGAATTCAGCACCTCAGTATCTGCAATAACGGAGTTCTGACACATATTGGATAATGGAAAAGAAAACAAAACAGTAGATCTGTGCAAAGAAGCAGAAAAATAAAACCACCAATCAAACAAGCAACCCTCAAACAACACCTCAGGTTTAAGTTAACCTGAACACACTTAACCAAAAACGCACTCAAACAAACTCCACGAAGTTTACCATGGGTGAGAGGAAGAAACAAATAAGATGGCTAATTATTATACACTTTTAAAAACAAATGTTACCTCATGAGATACCATATCAAATTGCCCAAAAAGTTGACCCATGGTGACTGATTTTGGATTCACAGTTCTAAAAATTACTTTTTCTTCTTCACCGTAACCACGTTCTTTCATAAGAGACAGTGTATCTGCCAACACATGGAGAACTTTGGTCTTCCCAGAAAAAGACTCTCCTACAAGCATAAAGCTGTTAGATGGAGAGAGAAGAAAATTTTTTTAAAAAAGTTATCAATTGACATCAATTTATCAATTGCAGTTATCAATTGACTTATCTTTAAATTGCGACTTTTACAGTCCATAAGGCAATGACATCATTCTTAAATATAAGTTTTTTATAGCTCTAGCCCTGACATCTAGAAAAAAAGATATTATTTTTAATCTAGAAAGAGGTAATACAGTTCTGGAAGAAGATAATCACTAAAAATACATCCTACACACACACATACACAAATTTAAATGACAAAAGGTCACAATATCAAATAAGTTTCAGTTTCCCAGCAATGGGAGGCAACTGTAACGTCACACTAGAAGCACTAATTGATGAGCTGTGTATTAACATAAACCTAAGACAGTATTGTACATATTCTCAACAGATAATTGCAGCTCTAAGAAGCCAGGAATAAAATGGTAGACATCTGGTAACTAATACTGTAATATAGACAAAGACTTCACTTAACTGAGAAATAAACACAAAAGTTTTATTAGGCTATTTCTGGAATTCAAGAGTATTAAAACTCCTCAAACACATTCCCAAGAATCTTTTCATGTTTAAATGCAACTTTAGTGACTGTTTCAATACAAATAGAAAGGCTTAGCATTCCTGCTGCCACTATTACCTTTATACTTAAATATTACTATCTATGGTAAAAGACGAAATAACAAATACCACTTGTGAAATAGTGACTAGAATCTTACCCATGTCTAACAATCATCATTTCATACGTCTGTATCATTTTTTCTAAAAAAACTTTTACAGGTTGGACATTATGTCGAGCACAACATTCGTTGGCACATTCCAGAAAATCCTAAAATCAAAATAAATCATAATCTTATCATTTGTTATAAGCTTTTAGATATCTGTTCTCATGATTACAAATTATAAAATGTATATCTAGACTAAGTATTTCTTACTACTACTTGTTTGTTCAGAATAAAATCAACAAGTTTTCCCTTTTCTTTTTTACCTCAATCCTTCTACTACAGAGGAGGAGGCTTGCTTTAATTGTTGCAATAAACACAACAAAACATAAGCTGGAGCATTTGTCTCATTTAAGCATGTTCAACAACTGGGACAAACACGTAAGTCAGTCTCTGTTCTCTTGGATGCCTTACACAGCCCCTCCAGACATAACAGACCTCAGCTATGCATTAAGGAGCTTTTGCTCTCAACAAAAGCAAGGGTTCTGCTTGAAGCAAAGTTCAGTTGCAATCATACTACATTTTTCCTTATTTTGCAATTATGTAATTAATATAACCTGTGTATAACTAACACATATGAATTACACTCAATTGAAAAAAATAGCAGAAAAACCCCAATGATTATACCTAAGGAAGAAGTACAAGTATACTTACATTGTAGTCTGCATCAGGAAGCTTGACTCCAGGAAACAAATCACTAGTTATACCCATGAAGAGAGGTATATCATATGACAAAAATTTGGGCTCATTCACATCCTTAATAGATCTAAGAAGCTAAAGAACACAAACATATATTTTATGGCTCTTAAGAAAACCAAGGACTAAACCTTTCTGCAGTTAAAACAATCTAATATATAATAGATTGACAAAGATATGATGGTTTTGATAGGCAGTTAAGACAAGCTGTGTCATTATTAGCACACAACCTGAAATTATAAGTGATGTAATCACACTTCATTACCTTTCATAAATGAGGAATCTAAGAAAAATAGATCAGTTATGTGACAATTAGTCACATAATGCAAATATTTAGTGAAACTGCCTTCAGACTTCAGATTTCCATTCATCAGTGAAATTCCTTAAAAATTATTCCCTCAGGAACTCACCAGGATATCTTCATCTTCCTTCGGAAATTTCAATTTTAGATTTCCAGCAGCAATCAGTACAGCTTTGACAGCTCGCATACCATAATCATAGTGAAATTGTGAAGAGAGCTGTTCTGAACAAAGTCTGTAGGTCATCACTATCTTCACTGATAATGGTTTTGCATTCAGAAATCCATATGAATATAGAGAAATTTCTGCTATCAGAGCATAGTTAGGAACCATCATGGCTACTGTTCGGAAAAGAACCTGAAATACATACCCAGATAAATATTTTTAGGTGATTAAATGAAAAGTAAAAAATTCTCAGAACTATTTGGGTCAATATTCATCCCATCATAATGTTTTATTATGATAGGATACACTAGTATGTAAATCACATAAGCAGTATATCCTTACATTCTAAAGTGGCCAGTCTGAGTTAATATCAGCAGTAGATGTGGTCTTCAGTCCCCTGGAGAATTCATTCTTAAATAGACATTCTATTATTTAGCAGACAAGTATTCTATCATCAAGTAGACAAATCTATTAATTTACCTTCAGATTATCTGGAAGCTCAGAACGTCCTGCATAGCCTGGGTTCATGGTAATAGCTACAAAACAGTTGGGGTTGAGTTTCAGTTCAGTTCCTTCAAAAACAAACACTTCGAGCTTCATCTGTATGGCTCTCTGGATGCAAAGGATCTGTTGTGCCACAACAGATAACACTTCCAGCTCAATGCGATTAAATTCATCAAAACATGCCCATGCACCTGATGAGGCCAATCCCTTGAAAAACTACAAACAAAGAAAGAAAGTCAGTGCTCATATTTGTAAGAGGAACTTACAGAATTCAAAAGACATCAAGAGTATGATACTTCAAAGCTTGATGATATGAGATACACGAATCGGATAATTTCCAGGCACATTTATAGCAAAGGTGAGTGATATACTGAAGGGGATTTTTTTTTAATCCTTTATTGATTCTAAAGAAAGCTAAAACAGAAGATCCGAACAAGTAACACTTGTTACTTTGCATATGATTATTAGCAACTGAGTTGGATTTCCTGAAGCATACGGCATTAAACTTATGTGGAAGACTCTGAATGTTGTCATTGGATTGAAATTCAATAGTAGCAGTTCACAAGCAATGCTCACTTATTTAAGCATCTTTGCAAAGTAGGGGAACAATGGTTTACATTCTTAAAATGGAGCACAAAGCTGAACAATATTTCTATTTACCTTCCCCATTGCCAGGTAATCAAGACCATCTGAGCAATTGAAGACAACACACTGCACAGCAAGAGCTTTAGCCAAATCTTTGGTGGTCTCTGTTTTACCAGTCCCTGCTGGGCCCTCTGGGGCTCCACCAAGGTTTAGATAGAAAGCTCCAATCTAAGGAATAGAAATAGTTTATGGAAATTATTTTAACTTGATTCATATGCAATAGCCATTGATGAAAAAATGTTAAATTGAACTAGATAAATAAAATTACTGTACAACACAACAAATCTATTCAAAAATAATCTTTACTTTCCCTAGAAATAGAAACAAGAGAATTCAGCTTTCCCTAAAGGAGAGCTTAGTTTTATTCGTTATCATTATGAACATGATTAGTTACTTAAACTTTACTCAAATCAAATCTTTCAGTCTTGTCTATATAGAACTTTCAAAGTCAAAGTGTCCCAGTTGCTTGGCTGCCTCTCTTTTTTACCTCCTTTTTCCCTTACTATAGTTTTTCCTCTTTTCTTAATCTTGCCCACATGTCTTTCTGTGTTCCCTTCACTTTCCATTGACCACTTATTCTATGGTCACTCCTATGAAGTATGAAAAAAATCTGACCAAAAAAATAACAAAGTCATAGGCCCAGCTTGGATGTGATAAATGTGATAAACATCAGCCAGAATCATATTACAAAAACTGAACCTATGAAAAGCAGGCACAAAAATAAACAAAACCTCCCTACCCTTATTGGTCACGTCTTTTCAAAATAGTTCTTTAAGCTCTACGAAGCTGATGATTTAAAAATTCCAAAATAAAAATTACCATGCTGTAACACCAGGAGAAGGATAGTGCCACATAAAACTTGGGACAATAGCCACCAAATCAGTTGCTTATTCAGCAGCTATAGATCATCAGACAAGGAATTTGCACTCGCATAATTTAGATAGGGGTACAATTGCTAGGATATTTTTCCATTTATTGTTTTGCTTAAAACAAAAAAAGCAAACACTCATTCACAACAGAAAAATCCACTGACCTTATAATAAGTCTGTTTCACTTAACATATTTATATACAGACTAGAATCTTTGAAGAGTGGCTGTTTTAAAGGAAACTTCATTTAGTGAACGGAAGCCCTGAAAATATGGCTATAATGAACGGTTTAAGACATACTACAAGAAAAACTACTTAGTAGCACTCATGGTAAAAGATCATACCAAGGTGCGGTAACACCTGTCTGTGAGAGGAGTAATGACAAGGCGGGGCGAGTTCCCAAGGTATTCATAGGCATATTTTACGTTGCAGTTGATGATGCGGACACGAACATTCTCAGATTCCCAATAATATCGTAGCTGTGCAAGCCACTGAAAGTCTGTTTCACTCTGCACACCTGATAAATACATTAGTAAAATAAATGAAATAAATTATTAATAATAAATAATAAATATTATAAATATTATTTATTATTAATAATTAGTAACAACAATAGAAATTTAATAACCAAATTCTCTATTCAGGTTATATTTACAACAACTGAAATGAACAATYCTTTGAGCACTAAATGCTCACATCTAAATATTGCTATGTTTTAGGCAGCAARATCAAGTAGTACAATATATTTTTCATCAACTCGGGATTAAAGTATTGAGAAGCACATGAAAAAAATATTTTTAAAGATACATACCACTTTCAATCATTTCCATGACAACATCCCTAGCATGAACATCAATAGTAACCAAGGCACCCAGTGTAATCCTTGTTTGCTTTGACAGTTTTCCCCTTACCAGCTCTACAATATCATTAAGTTGAAGTTGAAGTGTATCATAGTAATCCTTCAAACCCTGAGCGAAAARGGGGAGGGAGGAGAAGAGGGTGATTAAGAAGTGGTTATAAAACTGACTATTTGATAGTTTACAGGGTTCCAGACTTCTTAACAGGACCACTAAACATCTTTGAGACTGTTTATTAAATCATTCCTCTTCATTCCTTTCACATCATATTATCTTTCATCCACAGTTACATATTTATGTTGAAAAGTTACAGCAATTTTTTAACCTATGCTTGTTCTAAACAAGCATATTCAAGTAACAATGTAAGATGTAAACCTCTACCAAAATTCATGCACAGCAAACTTGTATGATATTATATTGAATCTTATTTTAATTGTAGAAAAATGTAAATGACTTGGTTAAACAAACGAGAAATTAATAAAAAATGCATAATTACCTCCTGTCCACTGCAAAGAGCTTCATGTACCTCACTTGTCCAAAACATTTGAGACACACACAATACTACTTGTCCAGGCCACTCCAGAACCCAGCTTTTTCTCTCAGCTTCTGGATACGCCTGAAAAAGTTAAATATAGAGCCAGTGTACCATAATGTAATAAGAAATGCGGTGCAATTCTATTAACATTTTTATTGACAATGCAAAAATCCAAAAGCAATTTTAGATGTCTTCTCCCTAGTCCCCCCCGCCAAATTTGTTATTTGATAAATACTTTTGAAATTTAAGGTCATTATCTTCSCACATTATGAAAATATTCACAACTTCCTAACTTCACACAAGTAATATTTTTCTGGTTGACAGTTTTCTTTTAGGAGTAAGCAAAATATTACAAGTCATAAATATAAGCCATATTAAATTCATCCCAAACCTATAACTTGATTTACAAAAACTCTCGTGTTCAAGGTGAATTTTAGGAAGTYAGGACTTAAAGAATAAACTATTTCCCTTCCTCCTGTAGCTTGTAAACTATTAGAAAATACATACTACAAAATCCATACCAGTCTTGATTTAGAAATAACATCATGTACACTCTTCAGCATAATATCTTCTACTTGAATTAACCACTTTTCCACTGCACCTCGAGCTTCAGACGTAGAAATCCTTGAAATCAGTTCTACATGCTCGCCTTCAGAACTATACATTGCCTTTATATCCAGATTGGGAAGAAAATGCAGTTTAGCAATGCCTTCAAAACACTTTTTCAAGTGAGGCTGAACTCTGAGAGGGTCTTTAGTCTCTGACAGGATCTCCAGCATTTCATCGTTAGATAAGAAAAAGAAGCTAGGATGGTGCGGGGGCGGGGGGGGGAGGGGGGGGAGCAAGAGAGAGAGAGAGGAGAAAAAAAGGACATCTGAATTATCAGGCACAACCAATTATTGCACAACCACATAAACATTCAGATTTTTTTTTTTTTTTAAATAACCAAAAAACATCATACCGGGGGAAAAAGAGACGCTTTTTCTCAAGATAAGCATTTAATCCCTTCATGATTTTGTCAAGAAGCTCATTACAGTTCTGAAGCTTCTCCAATAGCCCCGTCAAAGAAGTAGCAACAAGAACCTGTAACAACAAACATATACAAAATATGTTAGGAATTGTTTGCACAGCAGAGTCACTCAAATAGTTAATGGACAACTTTTTCTTCTTAGAAGCCCTAGAAAAACCAATGCGACAGCCCAYTATATATATTCTTTCTGAACCCATAAGCATTGATGAAATGGAGAAAGACTTGTTTTGTTAAAAAACCATTTTCCTCACCTTTGGGTCTTTGGCACAATACTTCATTATATCCTTCCAGTATCTATCCACAGTGTGAAAGAGACGCCCCTCCTCTGGCATTTGTTGCATAATATCCTCAGAAGAAAAAATGGGTTCCAAATAAAGCCACTGAGACTGAACTTTCAGCCATTCATCAATAATCTCCTGAATTTGAATTAGGCGACTTTCCCATTCCTTAAGAAAGATTTAATGAAAGTCATCTGAGTAATTCCAAATTTACCAGAAATAGAAAAAAAAAAAAAAAAACCCACCCTTTTTCTCATGAGAAACTTTGGAGATGAGATGCTTTTCTTATCATACCTTGATTTCCTTCTCAAATGGTTTAATGAAAGGTGATCCCCTCATTGTCTGAGTTTTCACAATCTGATCATCAAGAAGAGCTTGGATATCATCCACTGAAGACAGAATATGGACACCAGTGTCACGATACACACTTGTATTAAAGGAAATTGAAGCCCATGTTTCCATCATAGCATGCATTGCTTTCTCTAAAGAAAATTCCTACAGGGAGAAAACAAGATTTTAGTTCTTTTAACTTCATTCAGTCAATTAATATTTAAGTTTATCCATGCGAATTTTTGATCTCAGAGTAAACATTTTGATCTCAGAGTAAAAACTACTGATTTTTCTTAGTATTTCATTTTCTAATGAACAGGAAAAAAATACATCCAAGAAGTAACAACGATGTCCCATGAGATGACTGTTTACAGTCACTGCCATCATCTAATGGACCAAAGTCCCATCAGACCTCTTGCTGCGTAAGGGTAAAAACCCCAAAACAGACCCACTTCTCAATCATAAAAATCATCACTAAAAGATCAGACATGTATTTTAACTATCATATCTTCATACTTACCTTACTTGCACCTACACTTATAACTTCAAACTGTTCCAAATAAGGTGTTAGATTCTGCTTTAAAACTTTTCTCAGGGTAGTTCCAGAGTCTGGTGTTAAGTCATATCCTACTATATCTGACATCTGCTGCCAGTGACGAGCTCGTATGCCGGGGTTACAAAAGACAGTCACAACAGGAATATTTTCCTAATTGAGGAAAAACAATAGTAAAGTTTACTTATAAAAGTACAGAAATTTTCTRTGTGATAAGAACTGTGAAGGGTATGCATCATTTTAATCAGCTTGGATATGCACTTAAAATTCTGCTGTAGTAACTGATTTCAAAATCTTTTTGAAAAGTCTAAATGGATCCGTTTAGTGCCCAGTGAGGTGGACTGAAACTGGCTGTGCTGTGAAGCTCAGAGGATGGCAATCCACAGCATCAAGTGCAGCTGGAGGCCTGTCACTAGTGATGTACCCCAAGGGTCCACACAGGAGGGACACCTAATTAGAACTGGTTAATTAGAAAACACAAGGAGATGTTTCCTGCGACAGCAGTGACCATCCATTTAGATCAGACCAAGATTTACCCAGACCTATCCAGRCTGAATACTGAATTCAACCAATGTTACTAACATCTGCCACCCTCAAAATTTTCTACCTTAAAGTCTTTAATCTGCTCCAAAACTGAAGAACACATTGTCAGAATTGGATTTGCCTTTTTTTCTTCTTCTATTTTCTCTTCTACTACTTTTCTACGTTGTGCTATCTTTTCCCTTTCTTGCTTAATCTTCTTCTGCTTTTGCTGGAAGACTTTTGACATTTTGTATATCTCTCGAAAAAAGTCATCAATCTCTGCCTCCATGCTTTCCCCATTCAGGTCCAAAAAGTCTCCATCCATCCACCTGAGAAAAAAACAGGTAGAAAAACAGATAACATTTAATTTAATTATTATAATTATATATATATGTGACAAAAAACTACTTTTTTCCCCATGTAATGTCACACTGCATAAAATTCTATTATGCAACTAAAGATAGATTCATCTGGCCCTTGCACTTTGCTGTATAATGCCCTTAAGTTCTACACACTCTGAAATCATACAGCTGAGGGCACTCAAAAAAACATGGAAGTTAAGGTTTGAACAGAGGTCTACATATGCAATCAAAACAGCTTTTCAGATTTTCAAGAAAATCCACCCTGTTGAGTCACACCAAATTTGGTAACTTCCAAAGAGTACATGCATTGGTAAACAATCTCACTTAATTTYAACTCAGACATATTACAACTTCTGTGGTAAAATCTGGCCTCTAGAAAGCAGAGTCATTTGAGCACATCTACAACATAAACTGGACATGTATTACATTAACTATGTTTTGCATTACATACAGATTGTAGTCTTGTTAGTAAAAGTCCTTTCCTTTCTTGCATACAAAGTGGCTCACAACTAGCAAAATTCATCTCATGATTCTTAATGTATTTTGGGGCTTGTTACTGAATGATATAGTTACATCGCTAGAATGAATGACACCAAGTATGCAGCTATATTCCTTTGCATTATATTTAAAAATATATATAGATATAGAAATTATACTTCTATTATGCTTGAATTGCTACTAACTACTAATACTTAGAAGAAAGCAAATCACCTTCCGTAATTGACATAAATCCAACATGAATGTTTTACTCTCTTCAAATTACCTTTTTTCTGTTCGCTGCCATTTCAATATAAGACCAAAAAGTTTCTGATACGGTTCAATCTCAACTTTCACACTGTCGAGGAGTGGGAAGTCACTCAGTTTCCATTTGAAGAGAATCTCTTCTTTATTAATAAAAGTGACTGTTTCATCAGCCTCTTGTATGCGCTTCTGTAGTCCTCTCAGGTCAGTCACATACTGAAATTAAATAACTTTGAGTCTTGAGAGATATATATGTCTTGAGAGAGATATATAYTTCAAAATATCAAATTTTTTTTTATAATTCTAGATAACATGAATTAAAAATAGGACAAATCTTGCTCTCTGTTAAGAAAACAATATTTTTTCATGCCAAAGTTTTTGTGAAACAAAATTTATTTTTTGTAGACATCATTGCTACAAAAAACCAAAATTGTTTCCATGCTTATATTTTTTTCTACTTCTACTTTAATAGCATAAAACCTTTCTCAGATTGTTTAAGCCTTAAAATTCCACTGCTCAAAGAGGCAGACATAGGAATTCATTACATATCATTATGCCAAATGGGATTCCTAATCCTAGGATTTTGGTTTTACRTTTTGAAAAAGGTTTTGTTTAAATAAATAAATATGATAACCTGACAAATGAAAGGCATATTGGAGTGCTTATAAAAGACATTTAGAAAGTTGCAGTGTTTTAGAGCCATTGGCCAGGTCTTCATTAGTATAAAAAAGAACTTTTGAGATTTATATGAAAACAAAATCTCTAATAACTGCTTTCTAACCTGTTGTTATTTCTTTCAAATCCTTAACGGATGAAAATCAGATTACGAAATTTTGATCCTACTGAAGTTATTGATAAGAAACTTGTTAATTTCACTTTGGTCAAGCTTCACATAATATGCTTTATATAAGCCAGGGTAATAAGAAAAAAAAAAAATGAAAAGAAAGGAGGGCAAAGAAAAAAGAGAGAGCATTTTATCATTGCAGCAATAGGATAATAAACTTTTTACTTCACATTGGCTAACAGAACTGTTTTTAAAAATCTTCAAAAAAACATATATATAAAACATATAAAACATTTATACCAATTTTATACTATACAACAAGCAAACCTGTTGCATGCAATCCAGTTGTGAGTATTCTTCTAATTCTGACATACAACGCACCAGTCTGCCAATTTCTACCACCAGCCTCTCGTTTTTTTGCGTCAGTTCAGATTCCCTTTGAACTCGAGACTGTTCAATCAGCTACAAAACAATTAATTTGTGCTGAGGTTAAAAACAGACAAAAAGAATGCAAGTCCTTTCAAAAGCTACACATCTAGCACTAATTAAATAATCTGAGAACAAACAATATAATACAGAGAAACAGTTATCCCTGCATACATATCTCTATATTAAAATGAAGAACAAATTCTATTCTGAACATTTACTATTCTTTATACTAATAAAGAATCAAGAGAACACTGAAGTTTCTGACTCACTACATCACAGTCAGAGAAAAAGAATGCAAGATGAGTATAAACAAGCGGTAGAAAAGGAACCAATACACAGTCACACAGAGAAAATTAATTGTTGCATGCTTTCTATTAACAATTGCTGTCTAAGAAATTCAACTCCAGCTGTTCATTTAGTGATAGAACAAAATATCATTTCAACTAAATGATTTTCTGCTCAGAGGATTAACTTCTGTAAGAAAATGGCAGATATATTTTCAGTACTAGCTAATGACACGAGAGAATATGCACTTTTCTATGAATTACCTAGTACTGACCATAAACAAATTAACTAACACTTCGTGAAGATTTTCAGTTACAATGACTATTTTCCAGTATTTTTAAATCCTTCTACAATCATACTGGCCCACCGTTGATAAAAAAATAATAAAAAGGAATATACTTTTAAGTACTTGTACATTAATAGGATTTCATGGTTAGACACACTACTCTGCTACCAAAAAAAAAAAAAAAAAAAAAAAAAAAGCTTAAGCCAAGTCAAAAATCTAACAATTCTGAATGTACCATGGACAAATAAAACATTCTTACATCATCATGTTCATCAAAAACTTCATTAATTTTCTTTGGCCACAGAATAACTGTTGCATTCAATTCAAGATCTTCAGGAGCAAAGAGATATACATCTAAAAAATAATTAATTCGCTGATAGCACTCCTGTAAGAGAAATTTTATAAAAGTTTATGCATCATACATTTGTTTAAAATGCAGGGTGGGACAAAGCTATCTATAAAGACAAAAGTGAGAAGTAATTTTTCCATCATAAGAGGTTGGCTGCAGCAGTAAAAACCTTCATATATTAACAAAATCTTTGGGCACTGAAAGCGATCACGATAGGCAATGACTGCTTTTACACTAAACTCCACATTTGAATGTTAAATATTCCAATACATTTTTTTTTTGTTTTGGTTTCCCTTTTTTTTCAGACACTGAAGTATCTACACAAACATCACTAGGCCAAACATCTTATAATCTACTATATTATACAAAAGCCATGTGACATGCCACATTCTGCACATCTTCTAACCTGCATGCAGAACACGAGAGGACAGAATTATAAACCCAGCTTGTCTATTGAGGCAAGGCATCTGCAAAGATCAAGCAGGATTTCCCGGTTTTGTCYGAAATAGCAATTAGTTTATTCTTAAGTGCAGCATGAACAGACAAATGGTGTCTATGCTTGCAAATAAAATCTGTATTTGTGCAGGCCAGTATGTTTAAAACAAAAATGAAAGGAATAATCAGTTACCTTGATCCTTAAAAACAGTTCCTGAATACCTTTGGTTTTGGCCTTCTTTATGTAAGCTATTGTTTCCATCATTTCCTCTGTAGTCTCTGGAACTTTTAATGCACGTTCTTTGATTGCTTCAAATTCCCTGCATATCCTATGATTTTTTAATATATAAAACATATAAAAATGTCAAGGTTTTGTTTTCACTGTCTTTTAGTTCTGCTTTCATGGAATTAAAGATCCAATTATATTTTTAATTATCACCATTGTACAGCTCTACAAATTGATGAAATTAAATAGAGAATCTGAACAAGCAAAGTCTAGTAGAATATCATCCATTATTCTACGAAAATTAACAAGTTTGAATCTTGTGGTATTCTTTTGAAAAGAAGGTTCAATTACTCTTAATAAGTAAAAAAAATTAAGCACAGTCTCAGAGTCATCATTAGCACTCACACACACACACACACCCCCCTCTGGCAAGTGTTTTGCCATTTTTATGATATAGAATCACTGTGAAACTGGACTGTAACTCAAAAAATTTTAACCTARTAATTCAGTATTATTTCATAAGAACTTAATCAATACTTGCTAATTATCCTTTAAAATTCATTAGTGTTATTAGGCGTCATAATCTACASAAAATTAGGAGATAGCTATCATAAATATCAAGGTGATCATTTCCTGGACAGTGCAGAAGTATTGTATTTCATGCTTAAAATGTCAAATTGGTAATAAAGCCGCTTGATCTTTGAACTCCCCCAGTATGCAAGTCCAGTGATAATATTGCTCCCCTGCTAGTTTTTGAGTCAGGAATACAAAGAAAAGATTATCAGCTCATACAACTTGAATGATATCTTGATTTAGTCAAGACAGTTCACTAAACAGAAGCATGATATTTTTACCTTTCTTCTATGTTCATTTAATATGTACAGAAAGAAAAATCTACTTACTTTTCATTTTCCTCTCTGTGATTTGCAACTATTCTTTCCATTAGAATTTTTGCAAAGCTTTTTGCCTTATCAGCCAAACCTTGCTTTAAATCATCACAGTCCAAATGGATCATAGGGAAAGTAGCCAGTGGTGGTAAACTCATGATTTCCTTAGAGAGGGTGAAGAACTCATCTATGAACTTTAAAAGGACATTAAAGATTTAACACTACAGAGCTATCATTTAACTACTTAGCTCAGTGAATAAGTATTACACATCAAGGAAAACACATAATCACTTGTTCTATTTACTACATAGACTTCCAGGGAAAAAAAGTTCATGGTGTAGATTTGCAGGTAGTTGATTTGATTTTTAGCTTAAGGCTGAGCACCTGTTTCCCCCGTGCTCAGGGAAACCTGCACCATTTTTGTTAAGCCCACTGCACATTAAATATAATACATAAAATGTAGAATTAAAAAACTTACAGCAGTATATTCATCAAAACTGTGYTCTTCTGCTTCAAATCTTTCTATCTGTGCACATGCAGTTCCATCTATAAGCCAGCCATATCTTTCAACTACAATTGAATAATCATATTGATAGCATAATGCAAACAAACAAACAACAGTAAGATAATGATTTCAGAAAAGTAGCAGAGTGATTCTGRATACATTCTTCTACTACTTACCATATTTTTCAAAACATTCTTTTGGACCTTCTAGGTTGTCCCTCATGTACTTTTTCAGTGCAGATGTGGCCCATGCTATGACATGATTAGGAAGCTCAGTGTCCAAGGTTGTAGTGCCTCCCGTTARCCAAGAATGTACTGTTTGGATATTCTATTACAAGTGCAAATCATGATTATTTAATTTAAACAAAACAAAAGCAATACAGGCATATACCTATTTCAAAAGTAGCCCACAGCCAAGCTCAAAATTAAATTGTACCACAGAAATATGAGACCTTAATTGAGCCTATGGTCAGATGCTTCATATACATCTACAGTAACTCTTACTGATTCAATTAGTTAAATAAGAAACATAGAACATAGGTGGCATTTAACTAAACRATCCTGGCTAACACAAAAACTGAGCTCTATCCTATGTGCAGACACAATTAAAACCAAAAAACTTCCTTAAAGTTCAGAACTCAAGGTCAAGGTCTACAGTCCAATTGACAGGGATGACCTAAAGCCCACTGAAAGGCTGTCACACTGGTTCCTGCGACACAAATCTTCACATTTTGCACAATTAGTTGTTAGGATTCAGGGCTTTTCTTTTTCTTATAATGAGGAGAAACATCAACTCCTATTTTCCTTGTTTTTCTTTGGGGACTTTAAAGATCAATACAAACTTATTGTAAATTCTTTCTATTCTATTCTATTCTTCTAAGAATTCCRTTCTTTCCTGGATAAACATTCAATATAGCTTTCATTTGCAGTAATCAACAAGTAGAGAACTGTTCATGAACACAAACATAGCTGATTACAGCAATCTGTAGTTGACTGTGTAAATTATTCATGAACAATAAATAACTAAATGGGTTTCAGAGCTTGAGATTCTGGGAACCATCAAGAACCATGTCATGAACTCTGAATTTTCAAATGGGAAAAAAAAAAAAAAACCTTCAAGTGGCATTCTGCTTCCCTTTAGTATGGTAATCAGGATCCTAAAACATTAGTTAATGTTTTAGGTGTTTAACTCAGTGCTTTAAAACACATTGAGTTAACATAATACATATTTAAAYGAAGATAAATACACACCTGAAGAGTTTGTCCTATCCGAGTCACTATAAACAGAATTGCTTCCTCCAGGTCTTGGAAGCTTGGATAAAATTCAATTTTTTCATCATCAAGAGTCAATTCCATCTTAAATATAGGCAGACAACTTCTGTCTTCAGGATCAAAAAGCTTCACAAAAGCTTCAACAGTTCTTCTCAGTAATTCTTTCAGCTAGAAAACAACATAGCTAGTAAATACTAGTTGCAAGCAAAAATGCTCTTTTTATCTTTCCCTTCATTCAGTAATTGATTATTTCTATTCCTTTCAGCACTATTGGTCTTCTTCAAGAATAACTGAACTAGTGCAAAAGTTTCTAATAACTTCAGTGGATATTAGATCCAACCATTAAGGAACACAAACTAATACATAAACAAAACCTCTGTAAAGTTCATGCACCTATTCCTGCTCTAAAAATAAACCTATTATTAATACATGCTATAAGTATAATTTTTTGAGCATATGGCAATGATTTGCTTAGAATACTATACCAGTATTTTTCTACAAAGTCTCTAAAGACTTGATCCAAAAAAGTCTTCTTGAATTGCTGTGAAGATATATTCTCAGTCATTAAAATATTCATAATGTAAACAACTGATTATATTGGTTCACTGTTAATTGCAGARAAAAATTCAGTAAACTGAGAAGTTTGAAAGAAAGTCTCAGCCCGAAATTAGTTATTTCATTTGCATTAACTATAACTTATTTACTGTTATTTACTTACTATTACRAATCAAAACCACAGGCAAATCGTAAAACAAAAAATTAAGTGAAAAACATTCTGAACAACAGAGAAAAATATGTTTGCAAGTTGTGCCGCACTACCTGTGCCACCTGTACACACAACAGTAGGGCAGGACCTTAGGTTTATTTGCATTGCTATTTTTGCTTCCAGGTAAAAGGTAAGGTTGTGTTCGTTTTCCATACTACTATTACATGTAATTGTATTAAGAAGAGTGATAAGAAAGGTCCTGAAAATACCAAAATAGTTCCTTAAGCCATCTGAATGCCTAGTTTGTAGAACGGTAGATTCTTTGTCTAAAAAGTGCAAGAAAAACAAGCATACAAAACGACATCAATATTTTAAATACGGGAGGTTAAAACTACTAAAAAAAAAGAATTACAATGTTGTTGAATTATTTTATGGACGACTAAAAAAAATTGAATTACAATATTATTTAATTATTTTATGCACAGTTAACAGTGATCAAATAAAGAGGWTCCATATGATATGAAGTGTTGTCTAATGAAAGAATTGCCTAAAATTCACAATTAATTTTCCATAAGCAGGAAAGGTTTTTTTTTTTACCTGATTAGACATAAGTGTGGCCACACTGTTATAGAAAGAGTCAGCCTTATCCAACTTAACACCATCAAGGGCCTTCTTCTGAGTAAAGAGATTGATGACTTTGGGATACCATGTATTCATTATTTTCTCCTCTGAATTTGAGCAGCTTGAATTTACACTAGTCTTTAAAGACTCACAGTCAATTGGGCCTTCTGATCTAGATAAGATTATAGACAACTGTATAAACCAAATTGAAACACAAATGCAGTAAAGYAATACTAATGCTACGCACATTCTCACAAACTCATTCTTCCTTGGGAAAAAAAGCACGGTGGGAACCTAAGCATCATTTCTGCAGTCTTAAAAGAAGGAAAAACAACAACAAAAAAAAAGAAAGCAAAAAAAAAAACCACAAAAACTGAGAAAGTAAAGCAAAAATGATGAGGAGAAAGACACAGAAAATAATTTATTTTCACTCTTGAAAAATTAAGTGATGAAAAACAGTAAAAAATAACATAATTAGTATTATCATAGATTACCAATGGAGCCAGGAGGGGGAAAACAAACAAACAAAAACCCCCACCTCTTTCAAATCTCAGTTCAATCAGACTTTTATGGGGACTGTGACACTGAGATGAACTAAATTRTGAAAATATCAATAGAAGTAAATGCTGAAGACCAGTAAAAAGGGCTGGTGATATCAGCAATTTAAGGGCAGAGACACATGAGAGAAAAATAAAAGTTAAAATAATTACGCAGTAATACGAAGTTACCCTCTCATAAAACMCAAATAACACATTAAAATGTTTTATAACTAGTCTCAATAACAGGTAGACAAACTTCTTTTTTATCACCAGCTTCAGAAATACATATATATTTGTTAATAATTCATCACAACAGAATTTACCTGAAAGTTGATGCATCCACTATGAGTAAATCAGAGAATGCTGTATAACCAATGTCCAGTAAACTTTTTAGTATAGGGTGAACAATGTGCAAGTTAGAAAGTATTTGCTCTTTTGCTTGGATAAAGCTGTTATGCCATGGTCTAGAAAAGTCCAGGCCTCTGAAAAATCAACATATATATACAAGTAATTGAAGAGTTCAGATAGAATTTGAATGTACCATTTTGAAACATAACATGTTCTATTAAATAGGTTATTCTCTAACACCAACACTTAAATAAGTAACGACAGATATCCCCAGCACAACGCAGCACATGTTATTAAGAAAATTTGTTCAACAATCAACAATTTTACACTCCAGGATTTTTTTTTTAAATCACCTGTTCTTCCCAAAGGACTACCAATGGAAGCTTTTAACTTCCTCAGTGGCTAATGAGAAGCATCTATCATCAGTAGTCAGATGACAGACATTTTGATGCTTCTACAAAATGTGCAACTCAGATATTTTTGCTCTAACTGCTCCAATTCCTCTTCTATTTTAATAACACGTAAAATAATTTGGCTTTCTTTCTTAAGGTTTCATCCCACAACATGGAAGTCAGATGACACCTTAAGAGTGAGTGCAGCTTCAGAATGTCACACTACTGCATAATGCTGCTGTCTGACWGTGACTGCCGCCTCGCACACACACTTGTATTGTCTGAGCATTCAGGGCCATTTACAGACATTAGTGCTAAACAGCAAATGCAGAAATAAAAAATAAGCATTGCCCATACTAACACTTGGGGAAGCTTTTTGACAAAGACATTCAAATAGAATATCCTCTGCAGAATGAAAATAATTTCTGATTAATACACTACAGCATTAATATAACGCCATAATTGTGCTCACACAAGTCAAAAACTCTCACACAGCTGAACGTGTTTGCCTGTGAGCTATTTGCTAACTTAATTAACTCACAGAGGTGACACAGGCAAAGGTGCCTCCTCTTCGTCTTCAAGCCCTTTGACATCTGGTTTAATGAGAACACTTCGCACTAGAAAAATAACGAATATATGAACATTAAAAGTCTATTAAGCCCTGTAATTTCTCAGTCTTTTTCAAGGTAGGACCAAGAATATGGAATGATGAAAATTCAACTACATCATCCAGGTCTTCCAACCCAGGTTTCTCCCAAGGTAACCTGAAATTGGAATTTTTGGTGAGTACCAATAAGGAATCAGGTGGCTCACATCCAATCATTCTATCTTTTATTCATCAAGATTTTTAGAGCATCTAGCATTTAAATAATTATTTGTGGCAATTTGGTTGAATATAAGTATAGTTGGATACTATTGATGACATTTAAAGTTAGTAATATTCTAAATAACGTGATGTGATATTAATCTTTTTGAAAAAGATAAACCATGCACAGAATTTGTGGCAAGATTGGACACATTTTTGTTTTCATATACTTTAAAACATGTTTTAAAGAGAACAGTTTCAAAATCACAGTTTAGAAGTAGAAGCAAGTTGGACACAGCTATATTAGCATTTTGTTATTAACTGGAAACTTGCTCATACATACAATGCAGCATCAGAAAAGATTGGATGAGCTCAAGGCAATACTAGATAAAAAGCTTGAAAACTTGCCGTTTCTGAAAAACCAAAAACTAAAGAATGAATGACTGATATATGAAAARGCAGAAAATAAAAACATCAATACATCCTTGCATCAAATTAGCTAAACATGTTTAAGTAAGGTCATCTGCAAAGAGCCTTTTTCTCCATGGACTCTCCAGTTGCCTTTGCCTGCCTGAACTTTGTCTTCAGATGATTAAGGTAACTTTTTCAACAGCCAAAATAAAACTAGAAGTTTTTGCCTTAAATGTTTTTGAGAAACGAGTGGCTGAAGCCACCGACTTAAAGAAATCAATTGACTTAGAAGACAATCATGCTTGGCTCAAAGCATAGGTTAGAAAAATAAAATTAGCAGCTCATCATATGTACATACTAGCATTTTTGTTTAAGTATGCAGTTTGTAGCACTTACCCACACATCTCTTCATACTCTTCTCAAAATCCATTACTACCTCCCCCAAGAGTGTTTCAGCTAATAGTTGTCTATCTTGGCCTTCCATGAGTGACTCTGGCACCAATGTGAGCATGGCCATCAGCCACTCCTGCTGAATGGGAACCACCGGGTTACTTTGCACACATTTCTTCATGAAGAGATAATTGATCTAAAAAAACAATATTGTTACAGGTCTGATAACCAACCATTTAAATACTTCTGCATCACATTTTACAATAAAATCTCTCCTTACTCATTGTTATAACTGGTATGTGACACAATCAATGTTTCTAAGTATGCAATGACCAGCACACTGACAGCTGCTCCAAGCTTGGTGAAATGGTCTCCCTGTCTCACTGCTCATATACTAAGTATTGTACTTTTCAGCATGGCATTTTCTTTGTTTCTCTGCTAAGTTTCATAGCTGACCCCAACAGAGTCCAAGGCACAGATTATTGTTCTTTGGATATAATACTCATATAGCAAAGTAAAAGAACAAGTGGCTTTTAAAATAAAATGCCAGAGAAATTGGGGTTTATACTCGACTGATTATTTATTTTATTAAGGAAAAGACGATCTGAATCTCTACAGTTTTTAGAATTAATTTTATCATATTAGCTAGGAAATTGTAAACAAGTTTCCCTCTGGCTATTTAATGTAAATATTTCAGTGTGGGTTCAAAGTAACTCTCAGAGATAAACTCTTATGTAAAAAAATACACACATAAAATGCATAATTTGCACATGTCCATTCTGCCTTCAAATCAGATGAACAATACCAAAGATTGCTTTTTGTACAGGTTAATACATGATTAATGAGCTCAAATGCAAAACTGAGGCCCATTAGAATATTTTCTAAGTAACGACCCTTAAGAAAGGTTTAGTTCTAATCTTACATTACTGGCATACACATTTCTATAACAGAAAATACTCCTAGTGAACTGTGACAAAAAATTCACAGCTTAGCTTAACGTATTTTTCTTCAAGACAGCTGCAAAAAGCTTTTCTTATTTAACCTCTCCTAATTCCATAAAAGAGACATAATTCTTCTGAATAGAGAGATCATTCAGTATTTCATTTTAAAGAAGTAGAATTTAAACTCACTCTTCGTTTTTTCTGCTCACTGTTCATCTGAATAAAAAAAAACAAAATAAACTCCAATGTATTAGCAATTTAACAAAACATACACATATATAATTTTGCTCTCATAATTTAATACTACTRCTATGCAAAAACTTTATTCGGTCGACCTGTAGGTATCAATTGCAATAGGAAATAATACATATAAATGTTTATATATGTATTTTACATATAAATACACATATATAGATTTACAGATCTATTTACCTACATATAAATCCATTTATACATCTATACCCACATATAAATCTATTTATAAATTACTAATGATTGAGGTAAGTATCTTTAAGTATTAAAAAAAGCATAAGTGTCCTGAAAACAAAGAGCAATATAGGTAACAGTTAAAACAACAACTTCTGAGTAGTTGTACACTCACAGTTGAAGGTAGTTCTGGGATAGGAGGTACAGGACCTCTTTGCTGTTTTTCTTCCATGGACACATGATAGAGTTTTAAAGCTCGATCAATTCTAGAATAAAATACACAGTTAGAAGTGCTTTAAAGTGATTAAAACTACAAATAAAACCTAAAACTACAAATGAAATATGCTAAAATATTTCTCCTGTTTTTAATCTTTCATCTGAATGAAAAAACTGCTTTTTTTTTTTTCAATAATATTACTACAAACATTGCAATCTTAGTCCACAAATTCCTGGTGCTGTAAATGAAAAGAACATCAGAGATTCTATCAAGTACGCTTCTATTACTCCTGGTTTTAGATGGAAAATATTCAGCGTTATGCAAGTGACTTCAAAACCCTCTAAATTAAACAGATGCCATTATAATTTCTCAGATATTAAAGGTGTAGTAGTAATTCTTTAATTTTAAATTTCAATATCATTTATTGGATAACATGGAACTCACATTAACTGGTTAAGCATCTTTTGTTGTTCTTTGACTCTTCGGTGTGTTAATAGTTTGTTCCGTAATGGGGAAGCACCAGACGTGACTGTTGAGGGTAACACAATAGGAAGAAACAAAGTTCTCATWGTCCTTTTATTAGAAGGGGATGTTGCTCCATTTGAGTGCGCCATCTAAAATCATAACAAAAAACAAAGCAATAGAACACAACTAATCCTATCCCCAGGGCAGTTTACAAGATGCATATATGAAGTTGAACTTAAATAAGCAGAAATACTAGATGACCTCTGAGGTCCTCTCCAACCTTAAACATTCTATGATACTATGATTTCCAGAGTCTAGGTACTAAAGGTTTGGCTTCAGCAAACAGAAAAACACTGTACGTGCTCAACAAAAGGTGCATATAAAGTCTAAAATGTATAGGAGAAAGGAATTACTGATCTAATAAATTAAGATTAATATATTGTACAAAAATAAAGGGTTCCCAATGAAAAGGTGAGTGGTAACCCAGTAAACATACGATTCCAGTCAGGATGTGTGCCAGGTGGATAGGTGGGAATTTTCCATCGTGATACTAGTTTTGGAGTGATGGGCTGTGCAATAGGATAATTGAGACAAGCCTGTGTTTGAAGAAGGAGCCYGATATTTGGACGTGAAGAGCCAAAAAAGAGTGACCATGGTTAAAAATACTTGGTAACCAAAGTTGGATTAACCTTGGCCTCAGAGAAAGGGAAAAACTGCTGCTCGGCTGGGCCCCAGCGCTGCGAGAGTGTTTTCCTAGCCGCTCTGTCTTACTCCCTGCTGAGTGCAAGTTACATTTTAGGATCCCAGAAGATACAATACAACATCCCCCAGGAAATATGGTGCCCACCCCTGCAAACTCACAGCTGTACTTCAATCTTTCTTGCAGGGGAACAGAAAGGAAAATCTAAGTCCTAAATTAGTCCTATATGTTCTAGAAAAGAATATTAAAACGGGGAGGAGGGAAAGAAATACRGACAGAAACAAAGATTAGCTAAACAGAGACCAAGAAGCCGTGCCCTTTTCCCAGCAATTCGCCCTGCCCAGTCGCGACGGGGGCTGCAGACCCGACGGGAAGACGTTAGGAACGGGAAGACGCCAGGGCCTGGGGCCGAGGCGCACGCCCCGCTCCGCTCCGCTCTACTCACCTCTGCGGCGCCGCGGCCGAGGCGCCTCGCGACAGCGTCGCGGTTGCCGCGGAGACGGGGGCGGGTGGGGCCGCGGCAGCCGTTAACGGCCGCGGCCGGCGGCGATGCTTACGGCAACCCGAACCAGCGGCGGCGCGGCGCGCCCGGAGCGCAGCGCCCAGCGGGAGCCGCGAGCCGCGCCCCAAACCAGCCGTTCCGCCGACGGCCACAGCCCCCTCGCGACCAGGGCAGACCGGGCTCCTCCCGGGGAGSGATAATTAGCTGCACAGGTTGTAGAGCAGGCAGCAGCACCTGCCTAGAGCCTACTGCTAACAAGGGTCACCTGGCCACAACAAAAAAGCCGTTTCAGGGCCTATTAATTCCATGCAATGGGTATTTATTGTGCATTTGCACAACAGCAGATTAGTCGTAATTTTTGAGGGAAAGAAATAGCAGAATCTTGGAAAAGATCTTGTCTGAAACGTCCCAACCCGACACAAGCTTAAATACACGCAAATCAAGCCATTAAATCCCTCTCCTCCAGTTTTCTGTCTGCACAAAGCACATTAAACCTTTTTAATTCTAATCACGGCGAGGATACTTAAAGTACATATATAATATCCTCAGTTGTTGCCGCTAAGCTGCTCCACTTGACAAAACTGCAAATGGAAATTCTACAGACCTACCCACACCTGCTGCTTTCGCTGAAGAGACTTCATGCCCTAATTTTAGGTCTGTGTGGGTGGAGCCCTCTCACCACAGAGACTGGAGCAGCAAAAGACGAAGAGAAATTCGTGACTTAGAACCGTTTGAGAAATCCCCAGGCACCTTCCCAACAGGTGCTGCAACTCAGTGGCAGCTGCGTTTTAGCTCACTCCAGACACCTCATATTCTTGGGCCAAATCTTCGGCACAAACAGCGGGTTGTGCAGACTTCTCCAGGAGTTTCACCCATCTGCACAATGCCTAGGAAAAGAGCGCTCCTTCGGACGGCCGTTTGCCAGACSGCGGAGACCCCTTTCCCGAGCAGAATTCTGCCGCCTCAGCCACGCGCCGGAGRCAGCGGCTCCTCCCGCGGGACGGGGGCGGTACCGGGCGGCGCGCTGAGGGGCGGTGCCAGCGGCCGCCGSGCGCAGGCGCAGAGGGCAGCGCTACTGCGCGGGCGCTGCCGGCGCAGCGGGCGCTTCCGGGTGCGCGCGCTGAGGTGGCGGCGGCGCCGGGCGGCCCGTTCATGTGGCGCGCGCTGCGCGTTGCCTCCGCGCTGCGCGGCCCGGCGGCAGCTCCATCCTCCTCGGCCTGCCCGTCGCCTGCCGCCATGGAGCGGGCCGTGGTGCGCTGCGTGCCGTCCGAGCCCAAGCTGAGCCTGCAGTTCGTGCTGCCTGACGGCAGCGCCAAGCACATGCAGCGCGACCAGGCGGAGCCGCTGGGCCGCGCGCTCGCGCGCATCGCCACCAACGCCGCCAAGGGCCGCGTCAGGAAGGGCAAGAAGGCGCGGGCGGCGGGCGAGGCRGAGGACGCGGCGGCGCTGCCCGCCGTGCGCCTCTTCTCGCGCGACGGGCAGGCGGTGGGCGCGGAGGTGCCCAACGCGGCGGCGTGGCAGGAGGGCGCCGTGCTGCACATCGGCGAGGCGCGCTACCGCGTGGAGCGCAACCCGCCCGCGCTCACCGAGCTGCGCCTGCCGCGCTCGCTGCTCGCCGGCTTCCCCGTGTGCCCCAAGCTGAGCGCCGAGTTCGCGGCGCCGCAGCACTGCCTCTTCCGCTGGTTCCGCGAGCAGCGCAGCGGCGGCGGCGGCTGGGTGGAGGAGGAGGCGGCGGCCGGGCGCGTCTTCACGCCGGACAACGCGCTGGTCGGGCTGCGGCTCAAGCTGCGCTGCACGCCTGGCGACGCCGCGCAGCGCTACGGGCTGCCCTGCGAGGTGGAGAGCAGCGGGCCCGTGGAGGCCGGGCCCGGCGCCTGCACCTTCGACGCGCGGCACCTCTACACAGGCCGCGCGTGCGGCGCCGGCCGCCTCCGTGCCGTCACCTACAACATCCTGGCGGACACGTACGCGCAGACCGAGTTCTCGCGCACCGTGCTCTACCCATACTGCGCGCCCTACGCCCTCGAGCTCGACTACCGCCAGAACCTGCTCAAGAAGGAGCTGGCGGGCTACAGCGCTGACCTCGTATGCCTGCAGGAGGTGGACAAGGGCGCCTTCGCCGACAGCCTGGCCCCAGCTCTGGACGCTTTTGGCCTCGAGGGGCTCTTCAAGATCAAAGAGAAGCAACACGAGGGTCTGGCCACCTTCTTCCGCCGGGACAAGCTCAGCCTCCTCAGCCGGCACGACATCGCCTTTAGCGAGGCCCTGCTCGTCGACCCGGTGCACGCGGCGCTGCGGGAGAAGCTGGCCGCGTACCCGGCCGTGCAGGAGAAGGTGCTGCAGAGATCATCCGTGCTGCAGGTACCGCTCCAGCGGGCGCTCCCTCCCTCCTGCCATAGCTGGTAGCTGACTCGGGGATAAGCTACCGAGGACGATGGCTGACTGCAGGGAAGTAACCGCAAACACTTGGAAGCAGAGACAGGAGTCCCCGGTGATGTCTCTGTTGAGCGCTATAAGGAAATAGGGCAGAAAAGCCACTGGGGGACAACAAAGAACAAAATGCCAACRGAACGTGCCAAGAAAGGCTGTAGAAAAGGATTTTCTTCATTTTAAGATGAAGTCAGACAAGTGTGTTGAGTGCTGGCCTGTGGTACTCACATGTCTTGCAGTTCATCGGACTTTTTGGTTGTTCACTACTTAAATCTCTCCTGTCTTTCACTATATTTGATCCTGTCAGAGATTAACTTTAGTTTGCTTTAATAATGCCGCTCTAAAATGTGACAGGAGGGAGAGAAATCAAGTTGGATGAGTTTGTGAACACAGTGAGGCCAGTATGAATGCTTGCAGAACTGAGCTTGAGAGATCAGTCCCCTATCAAGAATTTCAGAGACCGTGGCTGCTACGACATTTCTTGCTCATGGGCTAAGTAGGAGTAATGAGGTTGACTGAGGTTGAGTTCAACATTTAAGATTAACTTCACAACTATGTGGTTTTCCAGTTTGCATCTGGGAAACAGAAATATAGCTCCAGTTATGTTACAGAGGTGGAAGAACAGAAAAGGGCAATCATTAAGAACAGCAAAGCATTAGCAGCATTTTATGAAAAATTAAAACAAAATCWTTTGCATAATCAGAGGTGGAAGAGTGCTTGTCCACTTGGATGTGGTAGCTGTAATATTGGAAATATACTGGCTGATAGTGACTTCACGTGGAGGAGAAATGGGTTCAACTTCTGAGCTATACTATTAATTAGTCACAAACCTTGGMTTCTTGGACTGAATTACCACAAATGCATAAGCTAATAATACTTGCTTTTTTAATATAATATATAACCCAATTAAGACTTTAAAAATATCCTGTTTTTTTCTTTATATAGGTTTCAGTTTTTCAGTCTGCAACTGATCCTTCCAGGAAGATTTGTGTGGCTAATACTCATCTGTACTGGCATCCAAAAGGTAAGTGTGTCAGAGTGCTGTGTGTGGGATAACTGGGTCCTGTAGGGTTTCTTCCTTCATTCTGCTGTAGCCAGAAAATTTTAGTTTCTAGGAGAGACAGGGTCATATTCATTCTTGATTCATCTTCTTAATAGATTTCTCCCTTTCCAAGCTATAATCCAGGGCTATTAAAGCTTTCYGTTACACTTATCGTGATGGGTCCAATCAGGCTATTAGACTTCCCCCCACACACGCTTTTTTAGACAGCTTATTCTAATTTGCCTAGGAGTTAGTAGAATATAGCTGAAAGCAAGGCAGCCACCCTGCATGCAGTCTACCCCAAGTGGACACTAGAGTACTGCTATTACAAAATGTTTTAAGTAATGTTTTTGTATTTTTAGGTGGGAACATCCGTCTCATCCAAATCGCTATAGCCTTGTCTCACATCAAGCACGTAGCGTGTGATTTATATCCTAGCATCCCAATCATTTTCTGTGGGGATTTTAACAGTACACCATCATCTGGGACTTACCGCTTCATTAGCGGTGGCAGTGTTGCTGAAGATGATGAAGACTGGGTCTCTAACGGAGAAGAAGAAAGGTGCAACATGCCCTTAAGTCATCCTTTCAAACTGCTAAGTGCTTGTGGAGAACCTGCTTATACAAACTATGTTGGTGGGTTTCATGGGTGTCTGGACTACATTTTCATTGACAAAAATGCTCTTGAGGTTGAACAGGTCATTCCATTGCCAAGTCATGAAGAAGTAACAACTCATGAAGCTTTGCCCAGTGTTGCACATCCCTCTGATCATATAGCACTAATATGTGACTTAAAGTGGAAATAAATCCGCATTTGCGTGGTGCTTTTGAGTTTTCAAACAAGAAGTCAATTCCCTGTTGTGGAAGTCAAGTTGAACCCTAGTTTACATGTTACTAAAGAAGCGAATTAGAATTATTACCAAAAAGTTCACMTGCTTATTGATTCTACTGCCAATTATCTGACTATTCTAATATTAACATGACAACTTTCTTTCCCTTTTTTATATGCTAATAGAAAATACAAATAATTTAAAGTTTTGAACATTGGAATATCATCTACCTTTTATAGATTTTTTTTAAAAAGGATTAGGAATRCTTTTGCTAAGAAGGATATATGAATCCAATTTGATTTATTACTGCAAGCTGAACCCTGTTCAATTTGGAACAAAATGCAAAACTGAAAATCAAATCTTTCAAATAACTTTAGGTCTATAAAGAGTCTTGTTCATTTATCATTACTATATCTAGAATTTTAGTAAGTAGCACGATCAACTAACTTGTACTTACTACTTTTGGAAGAGATGCTTTYTAATTATCATTCAATAGAGGTGTTTAGCAAAATCAAATGCCTTAATTTCAAGATTATAAAGGATTGGGAAATATCTTTCTTGCCCGTTTAATATACCTGAGGGTAATTTTAGCACTGGTTAAAAATTGATTTCAAATACAAACTACATCTACTTCAAGTACCTGTTCCTGGTGTTTTCTAGTCATGTCGTTACTTTCTCTCAATGGAGGGAAGGGGTATGAATCCGTAACAAGCCTCTTTTCCTATATTATTAGTCCCTCTACAACTAAGACAGTGTTTGAAAACACTAAGTTATGCCTCTTTGACCTAATAAACTTYCACTTTCAATTCTCTGTCACTGTCATTTGTTCATTTCACACATAATACAGACCGTACTTGGAAAACATTTTGCAAATTACTGATAAGAGTTCATAGGAATACAGTACCCAAAGGGGAAATCTATTTACTCAGTCAATTGCAACATTATTCCACAGCCCATCAAGTGCATTGTCTTCCTTTTCCAGTTTCACAGTTTAATATTACTAGGAAATAAAGGCATTTCTTCCTAATATTACAGCCTTACGGAATACTCAAAAATAAATACCATTTTGGTAACAGAATGCAATCTTAACTGTTTACAGAAAGACTGATGTGCCTACTTCAGTTCCYGATTATGCTCTGACTAGCATTATACTGACTACTTAAATAGCCATAAAGAACGGTACTGACTTTGTCTTGCTCCACTTCAGCGTAAACTGCAACCTTGCTCCCTCCTGAGCGCCTCATTTAGGAGATCTGGGGCTGCAAGATCTTCATTCAGACTTTGATTTTGAGATTCACTGGTCTGTAAGAGAATTAGAGCCTACTGGTACGTGCTTGGTACCCACTTTCCCTAAATCAATCCAGTCTGGTAAAGCCTTGAAATACAAGCTTGCATTTGCATGTGTGACTCAAGTGTGGGGTTGTTACAGACAGCTCRCCTAAACCAGAATATTTAACCACCTAAAAGTATTTGAAAGTTAAAACACTGAGATRTACATCTCTATTAAGCAAACTGAATGCTTCTTCTAGATATAGGCCTAATTTATTTTTATTTATTTGTAAATATCTGCTTRTTTTTCAACTGTCTGCCTCCAACTTCACCCTTGGGAGAGTTGTCATATAAATCCCCACAAGCTTTGCTTAATTTTAACTTATTGAGACTATCAGCCCAATCCATCCTATAGGCCAGCCAGCTCGTCTGAACAAGGTTTAGCTTTTGAAGTTCATTTCAAGCAAAGTGCATTACTAGAAATATGCCTGTTAACTATTACAAATTCAGGGTACTGTTATGTGACGTCGGTTCAATACACAGCAGAAAACTCTTTAATGTGCACATAAAACCCGTGCTACTCAATCTCCTAGGTTTCTGTTATACACTGAATACAATCACTGGCTATGTATCTTCAAGAGTTCTGGAATTYTGAGTTACCTGCGTTCACAGAGACAGCAATACACATACATTATGTGTATGCACATACATTAAATACACAAGATTGAGCAGTTAGAACAACAGAACAAGAGTTATTAACAACAAAATTATACATTTGTAGCAGCCCCAAAAAACCCTCACTACCTTAATTTAAGTGCTTTTGGGGACTGAGGAGAAGAATATAAAAGCAGACAGCACTCACATGGAGTTGACTTTTGGAAGTGACTATATTATTAATACAACATTGTCCAAATCCCTGGAGAAGTGCTCCGGTTAAGTTTCTAGGCAGCCACTAACAGAATGTGATTCTGCTGCTAAACTCATGTTGTTTCTTTAAAGTAGATTTAACTATGAAATAGACATGCATACTTTTCAAGGCATATTGCATTTGTTTTATTACCATTTTTGTAGCTATTACTATTTTCATATCTGAACATCTTAAAGAGATTTTCAGAATTACAACTTCGAAAGATGCTTACAGAATTATATAATCCTTGATGACATCTACTCTGCTGCACTATAAACAACTTCACTTTCCGCCTTTAGCATCTCCCATCCTCGTTCACATTCAGGCTGCAGAAAACTCAGTATATGGAAAAAGAACAAGTGACAACTTGAAGTTTAACTATTGCAGGAATCAAGAAGGGCATACACACAACTATACATTTTATCATTTTATTAGGAAGAATTCCAAGTGGGTTATGAAGAAACTAATCCATTGAATTTTCCAAAATTTCTTTATGAAGATATGTTCACCAACAAACAGTAAAACTTCAGCAGAACTATTATACACTGGGCAAAAATAGTCAGGCTGATACCAAAAAGCAACATGCAACATAAAAAAAAAAAAGATACAATATAAAGGAAGACAATCTGCTGAATATTAAAAACAACCTCAACATGAGCTCTTCGCAACCAGCACAGAACTATTCTACCCATCAAATCCAATTCACACAAAGGCAAGATGGGCTGAYAGAACCCAAAGATTAACAACATGTTCCTCAGTGCAGTAGATCTGAATAGTGTTTTAGAGCATTTTCTCAATCGGAACAAGCAGTATTAGGAAGTCTTTTTGGCAAGGGAGAGAAATAAATACATATGGAATGCTACATTTTTAAATCAGCAGACTGTCTGAGGAATGAAATAGGGCATCAGTAAACTAAAAGTAGCACGGAGGAAAGAAAAGTTTTTTTAAACATTAATTTATTCAGGCTCAAAAGAGTATTTCAAACAGATTTAAGATGTCACAATAACTCTATTCAGGCGTTTAGACTAACAGGGGGATAAAAATCAGAAGATACACTTTTTCCAAGTTAAGAAGATATTTTTACCCAAGCATATTGCTACCTCTGCAACATGTAGCTCGGTAAACAATAATTGGCAACAAAATGAGTTGAAACGCTGTAATATCCTGCCCAAATCAGTTCCAGATACTGTAATAACCAAGATGCAAACTAATTTTGTCGTAACAAGCCTAGACCACTTATATCAAACATGTCCCTGGTGAAAGAGTCATCCAGTTCAAGTTAGCGTTTTGAGAGTTCGTTTGACAGCCAGTCAAGTCCCTCATACAGACCAGTTCCTTGCGTAGCACAGGTAGCTTGGACATACCACTGTTAACAGAGAACGCAGACAAACATTAAAGTTACACTCCCCAAATGCAAAGTTGTCACAGTATGTGACACACACACATTGACTCAGATGTCAYGTTTTAACACTGTTTTATACCAGAGTCAATAGTGAACATACGATCTTCTCATGAGTTTTGAAAAAAATCTATATAAATAGGTAGGGAATGGAGATTTTCTGAACACTCAGTGCTGGCCCACCAAACACTAAAACAAAGCATTAGCCGAGAAATAAATTCAGAAATAACTTGCATTTAAGTTAYATGCTGAAAACTACCTTCACAGAATGGCTGAGGTTAGAAATGACCTCTGCAGAGTATCTAGTCCAAACTCCTTCCCTCCCTTTTTGTTTTTGTGAGAATGAGCATGGAATTACCTAAGTTACAGACTTTCAAAACATCTTCTAAGGATATAATTTATCATTTTACAGAAAAAGAATAAAATTTCAATTTAAAAGGAGACTATGTTTACAATCTACGATAAGGTAACAAGAATTCATCACCCAGGAAAGTTTAGCACTTACAGTTCTGTTACGCAGCGACTGAAGACCTAGTTTATCTGTCATTTCACTGATTGCCATGGCATTTGGCAGATCTTGTTTGTTTGCAAAGAGAAGCAGCACTGCATCTTGCAGCTCATCCTCCTGAAGCTAACAGAGTAAATGGCTACATTAGTAAATTTGTTCAGTTTAGTGCTTGTTGAAGTAACTGCAATACTTAAGAAACACAAAAAACTGATTGAAGGGGTTAAAAACCTTTTCACTCTTACTCCTTAAGTCATCAGCAACTACTTACTGTAATTAACAAGTACGCAAACAAATTTCTGCTAGAACATGTAAGGAAACCTTTTTTCACTAGGAAGCTTAAATCCACTGGCATCTTGCTGCTGACATTTTTGGTACCAAATGGTTTTTCCCCCCGCCAAAAATATTTTCTTTATCTGCTACAATGCTCTTAACTCTCTGTGAGGGAAAGAAAGGCTTTCATGCATTACTAACTCTGAAAGTGAAGCTCTCTCRGGAGTCCTAATTGTATTTCAGCATTATGTGACACTGAATTACAAGGTGTGTAAAATATAAGCTGAACAAACTCACTAAAATGTAAGCCCTCAGATGCTTATATGGACCCCCAAACAAATCCCTTCAAATTAAGCCTAAAGATTTTATTTCAGAAGTTACCAATATTTACCATTTTCTGCAGAACTTCCGCTGCTTCTTGGATTCTCTCTCTGTCATTGCTGTCTACCACAAAAATGAGGCCCTGCAAGAATATAAGCAGTTTTGAGAAACTACTGCAAACTATAAACATGCAATATCATTAAAAAGAAAAAAAAACTCAGAATGCTTATGAAACACTGTAACCATCTCCCCCCGTATTTAACCAAATTTGACATAAATCTCTGTAAAAGCAATCCAAGATGGCCMTATGAACAGCTACATCATGAGCATCAACTGCAAAATTCAACTAGGCTTCTAAAACTAATGGAGTTTAAGAGAAAAAAATCAAAATGAATATTACTGTTGGAATCATTAATTTGAAGAAAACAGAAGAAATTTGATAAGCTAATAGTCTCCCATCCCTTCCCATTCATCGTATCACRGTAACAAAGCAGCTCCACCTAGAACAAAAGGTGAGTGTCCTTCAGAACTTCAAGAAGATAGCGAGAGCCCTTTCTGAAGGAAGGTACAGAAGGTAGTATGCTTTCCATACATATGCTACAGAATAGAACAAGCCCTTACAAAACAGTTCCTTTCTGAAGTCTTACCTGTGTGTTTTGGAAATAATGCCTCCAAAGTGGTCTGATTTTGTCTTGACCACCAACATCCCAAACCGTGAAGCAGATGTTTTTATATTCTACTGTTTCCACATTGAAGCCTAAGACAAAATAGTCAAGTAGTTAGAGAGATATCGAGGTTATCAGGCAATTKTAGTCATCTCAAACATTGATGGTTCCCCAGTTTCACTTCTGGTATTTTAATAATGCACTTCCTACACTTGTATCCTTCAGGCATAAACTGATAGAAAACCAGATGTTCAGGGGACATATCTCTACCTAACTAGCTTGCTCTCCTCCTGAACATCGGTACTGGCYACCATCAGACACCAGATTCTGGGCTACACAGATCTTTGTTCCAAGTAGGACTGTTACTTGGCTATGGCAGTACAAAATCCTAWAAAATATACTGAAAAGATGAAAAAGCTCTTTTTGTCTGGATTCTTATATTAACAGGAAAGCCAACAGATTGCCATGCCCTAGAAGCCTGTCTTTGCAATCCAGATTTAACATTTACAAACCCAAAGAGACCAGAATGGATTATCTTACCAATAGTGGGAATTGTGGTGACGATTTCTCCTAGTTTCAGTTTATAAAGTATAGTTGTCTTACCAGCAGCATCCAAACCAACTAGAAAGAACAGGGGGGAGGAAAAAAAAAAAAAAAAAAAAAAGGTTTAGTTCACAATATAAACCACCTGCTAATTTCAAAGACATACTATTTTATTTTTACCACCCCAAAAAAACACAATCGTCCATCAAAAAACACATAGTTATTTGTAGAACAAATACTGATAGTTAGATTGGTTACAGTTGGCGATGATAGAAAAATAGCTTTAGCTACGTAAATAATTTTTAGTGAATGTAAAAGTTATCCTGCAGATACAGACAAAAAAAAGTTAACTTCAGTTAGCCCAGGGTACTTATGGTAGTGAAGATACATATGGTACTAAGAATCATTTGAAGATATGACTGTACATTTATGAGAGAAACTAGAAATTTAAACTGTTGCCTTGAGATTTGCCTGGACTTAAGAAGTTCCCACCCCAGTTATCTGCCCCGCTCTTGGGCCAGAGCCTGTTACTGCCACAGTGAAGTCTGAAGACGGGTTATTAGCTGTTACATTAGCTATGCAAGCACAAAGCCCAGAGCTTTTGCTTAAACATACTCTTATCCKCAGTTTTAATTAAGCTGCTGGACTTTGCACCAAGGCAGGCCTGGTTATGGATACAAGCTCTCTTCTGATTTCACAGTTGAGAAAGCAGCTTTTAGCAGAGCAAARGCAACTTCTGCAAATCACCACAACCAGAGTGCAAAAATCAATCACTTTTAGCCAAATTACAAATGTTACAAAATCTAAATAAACAATAGTCGGTAGATTCATACATCTTGTTTCAAGTTCCCAGTTTTCCTTTTTAGGAAAAGGAACTCCAAAGTACCAAATCACATTTATCTTATGAGCCGCTGGGAAGTAGAAAGGTTTCTCCTAGTAGTCCAAGAGTTTGCAGTACTTGCTCTGTCAGCTGTCTTCAAGAAAAAACATTTACTTGTCAAGGGACACTAAATTTAAATCTGCAATTTACCTCTGTATCACCAAGAAGTTGATAGCACCATCAAGATAAACACCTGATCAAATCTTAAAATTCCAAAGTAATCTAAAATAAGTTTCCAACATTGAGATGCAACATTCTCAACATCCTGTGGGACAACCAGTAGTTGTATTGCAGAATATTAAGATTAAAGTGGAAAGCAGACTTGCACTTGCAACCATTTATCTTTAAACCGAGCTAAACATCCTCTTCCTCCAGATAGAAGAAAAACACCTACAATGTTTTCAGTTACTGTTAAGTAAATACAGTTCTAAGTCCTTCACTCTTCTTAAGAGTATTTAATTTATAGTTTTCCCAGTCATGTTCCAAAGCCTGTAAGCTTCTAAACYTGTAATTCACTTGCACTTGGGAACATCATTCACGTGACTGCCTCAAGTTGAAGGGAAAATCCTAAGGTGGTTCTTCAAACAACTACCAACTTCCTGCTTTGGTTATTTGCTGTTGCATATTAAGCTGCCTAGGTCACCAGAGCATAAAATGTCACATAAACAACAGGTTTGTATATAATATATATATATATAAACATATATATATATATATATATAAATAAATAGAATTTACTCCTCAAACGGAATTATCACCAAGACCAAACTGTGGCTGTCAGATCAACATTTCCAGGAATTTAGTATAGAATGTGGTGTGTTGCTGTTTACAAGGGATATTGCCCATAATCAGAGAAGGGAGTGGGACAGGGGGGATGAAACAACAAAATAGCACTTAACTAATGTGAAGCTCACATTACAAACAAAATACATGTTAMAATTTAAAAAGAAACTAATAAATTCCTATTTACTACTGAATTGTATTCCTTGGATTTTCTTCTACCTTAATTCTGTTTTTCTCAAACTTTGACATAGTTATCCCTAACATACTATCTCTCGCTCAAATACAGTTTCAAGTGGAGAATTTGGCACTTTGTAGTACATGTAGTACTCATACTTTGCAGTACATGGAATGTTTCTCTAGATAACTTCTAAAGAAAGTACCATGCCAAAGGATGAGCAGTGAATAAAAACTGTTCCGCTATAAGCGCAAGAAACTGAGTGCAGAGTTTTACAGGTAAGTACAAGCAAGGCTAAGACTCAATAATTTTCCCACTCTAACACTAAATTAGCCCAGCGTAACTTCACTCGGTCATTGACAGTTTGGGTTTTTTTTCTCTTCCTTCACGAATACATGGAAAATCTTTTCYTTTCTGCAAACACATACTAATTACATACATTTATTTAAATACATACATATATTTAAATATACARGTTAATTCTAAAAACAGAATTTCAGGAATTTTAGGGAGTGAGGAAGATGGGGCCAGCCTCTTTTCAGTGGTGGTCACTGACAGGACTAGATCAAATGGCTACAAACTGAAGCACCAAAAGTTCCACAGGAACTTAAGGAAAAATTTCTTACAGTGATGGTGACAGAGTCCTGAAACAGGCTGCCCAGAGAGGCTGTGGAATCTCCTTCTCCGGAGTTCTTCAAAACCTGCTTRGATGCATCGTGTGCCATGTGCTCTAGGTGACCCTGYATGCRCAGCGGGGCTGGACTAGATGGTCCCTTCCAACCTCAACGATTCTATGATTCTATGATTGGTGCACTATTACGCACTGTCCTTTTATCACAAACATGGTTTGAGACCATCAAAGACAGCATTTCATGTTTGGTGTCGACATATTATTTTTCAGATGCTTTTAACATTTTTCATGGAAAACACTCAAAATTCTTTAGAAGTCAGTAGCACAAGGTCTATCTTAAGAGCTCAATCAGTTCTCTTTTACCTGGGTTTTTCAGAGGAATGGAAGAGAATAATCAAAGGCAAGTTTCATTATAATTAACCATATCTTCACTGTCAACTCACTAATGTAATGTTTTATCCTCTAAGTATTTCCCTGTAGACATCTTACCCAGTAGAACTACTTCACTAGTATAAATGCAGAAACCTAAAGGCCTTATCCTATATAATTTATTTTCGAATCATATATTGAAAGTTATCATCTTTGAAGAAAAGGGTTTTTTTCAGCCTTTGCAGTCATTCAGACATTTGCCCTCAAACTGTCCAAGTAATTATGATGTAAATATCACAAACAGCTTATGTTCCATGCAACAAGAGATGTGATCTGCAATACAATACACTGTGATCCTAAAATCCCTGGTTTAAGTCCTGAACGTTACAATCATCACAACATATCTATGTTTTATCCTAATACACTGCCTAAGAAAAACAGAAGCAGCCTCATACTTTAATTACGCCACATATTTGAATATAACCAAATCCTTCAAATCTGAATTGAGGAAATGAAAACAAACAAAAAGTGATGTAAATACAGCAAATATTAGAAATTCTGATTTAATAATCCCATAACTAACATGGATTTGAACTAACTGCCCAACAGTGAGGGAACTAAAGCAATTTTAATCTGTTTGATCTTACTTGCTTATTTTCATTATCCACAGAATGTAAGAGAATCACAACTACCGCAGACACTATCTTGTCCTGTATTCAGCTCATTTGAGAGATTACCTATTACTCATTTACAGTATTACGAAGAGTCTGCTATGCAGACAGTCAAATAACTTCTTTAAAATGAATAGGTGTACTAAGATGTCTTAAAGACAAAAGTACTCAGGAATTTAATACAGGACTTTGTCGTTACAGAATGCATGCAAAACACTAAAAACGCTGTTTTTTTTTTTTTTTTTTAAGTGCCATATTTGGTGTCTGCAGTGCACAGCCTGGCAGCAGTAGGGATGAGCTAGTGTGCCACAAAGTTTCATAGCTGAGATCATACACACAGCACAGAACTGGCTCTCGTGAAATGAGTATTTCACTTAAGTTATTACAGCAAACTATTGCAGTCCACTGCCAGACACGAAGCTGCATCTACTTTGGTAAAAGAATTTGAGAAAAAACTGGGGGTGTAAGATTTGCGAGACTGTAAGTGTGGGTGGCGTGGAAGAGGGCAGGAGGAGCTCAAGCCAAAGGGGAAAACGGGAAGGCAAGGTGCTGACTCTGACCTTTTGAACTACTGTCCTCGAGGGAGCACCTTAAAGGTTAATGACTCCAAGCATTGCACAACTCACTTCGAAAGAAAATAAGTGGGATCTAATACTGAATAAATCATGATGTGCAAGCAGCAAAACCCATCRAGCGCTGACAATGGCGGGTAACGGCAGAGGGGAAGGGACAGGCAGGGCGGCCGCTCCGCGACGCCCCCTCGCAGGGCCGCGCTCCCCGCCAGGGCGCCGGGCGGCTGCCGGCCGCTCAGCACGAGCCTCTGCGCGGCGCGCGGGGCCCCGGGGCGGCGCCGCAGCCCGGCCCGCGCTGCTCCCCGGCAGCTCCCCTCCCGCGGCCCCATCTTTGTTCCGCACGGGCAGAAACGCAGGTGCGAGGGGAAAGGGCTGCGCGGCGCAGGCCCCGCTGCKGCCTCGGAGGGAAGAAGTGGGGGGCTCTGGCCGCCCAGCAGCCGCACCCCCGGTACCGGTATGAAGGGAAGGAGGGAGGAAGCAGAGGGCCCGGGGGAGGACGGACAGGCGTCTCCGCTCCCCCCTTCCCCCGCCATTGCTTCCCGCCCCTCCATCCTGCACTTGCCGCAAGCCCTGGGGGGGAAAGGGGGGGAAAGAGAAAAAGAGGAAGAGGGGAAGAAGAGACACCCCTCCCCTCCCCCCCCCCCCGGGGTCCGTAGCCCCCTCCCCCGCGCCAGGTCGCGCCCAGGAGGGAGGGAGAGATGGGGGGAGCAGAGCGGGCCGGGCCAGGCCGGGCCGGGCGCCGCGCACGGGGCTTCGGCGGCGGCTCCGAGGGCCGCGGCGCCCCTTACCCATGAGGATGCGCATCTGCTTCTTGCCGAAGAGGCGCGAAAAGAGCGAGGAGATGGTGAGGCCCATGGCGGCGGCGCTGGGCGGCGGCACAGGAGAGGGAAGGAGATGAGGGGAGCGCGGCCCGGTCCCGGCGCGGCTCGCGGAGCCCTGCGGGTAGCGGCGGCAGCAGACCCGGAGTGGAGGACGAAGCGGCGCGGGCGCTGCTGATATGCGGCCGGGAGCCTCGCCCGCTCGCTCTCTGCCACGTCACTCTCGCCACGGCCGCTCCGGCTCCAACGCGGACAAATTCACGTCACGCYTCGCCACATCCCCCCGCCCAACCGCCCAACGGCGGCGCGGACTACAGCTCCCAGCGGGCTCCGCGCGCACTGCGCGTGCCACGCCGCGCCCGCACCTCGCGGTGCATCACGGGGGATGTAGTCGGAAGCGCCCGGCCGCCGCTTCCGGCCGCGGGCAGCGCGCGGCATGCCGGGAGGCGCGGCATGCTGGGAAGCGGGGCCACGCCCCGGCTGCGACCCCGCTGAGGCGGCGGGAGGTGACGCGGCCCCGGGCAGCAGCCGGGCGGGCGGGCGCAAAAGCCGGAGAGAGGAAAGGGGAAAAGGGAACAAATCAACAACAGCTATGTGAATGTGAATTCACTATGTGAATGATTAATACGTCATTTCTAGAGCACAACTGCGCAGACAAGGTAAAAACACTAGTCTAGTGCCAACAGCAGCTACAGCAGCCACGAGGAAGGCACCAACACACCCAGAAATGTAGGAAAAAAGCTCTGAAACACAGTGAGGGACAAGGCTCAGGGAAACAGATCTTGATTTTTTACCAAAAAAAAAAAAAAAAAAAAAACACCACTGTGATCCTCTGCTACTGCATTTTCCCTCCACCCTTCACAGAAATACTGCTACTTCCATTTACATGACAGGGGACAAGTCTGTACTAAAAAAAACGCTAAGGAAGCAGGTGCTGCCTCCGCTCCTGCTTTCAGAGCCTGCGAGAGGAGAGGCAGGGTCGGCCTCCTGCACACATAGGCAGCACAAGGACAGCTCCTTATGGGTTTATGATCGAGTAGTACTTGGGTTATTTAATGTGTCTGAAATTCAAGTTTACTCTCCTCTTAGAGCCAAGCATGATCAGAGAACCCAGCTGGGGTCCTTTAGCTGTAGTGTTTCTTTAAAACAGGCACTAGCTCTTTGAGGGGAAGCTGGTTTAGGTATCCAGGTGTTTCCTCCTCCTCAGTTATGGACCTTTCCCCATACAAACACTGCATTTAAATCTGAGGTAAAGTTCTTGAAAGGAGAAGTTCTTCCATTGCTCTTTAGCTCTCAAGCCTCAGGTAGACTTAAGTGCTTGAAACACACCGAGACAACAAGCAAACCAACAGGGAGAGGGAGATCCCACTTCAGTTATGAGCAACCGCCTCTGCTGCACCCTGGCAGAGGTAGCCCTGCTGAGCTTATGCTCACTGCAAAGGAAGTACAGACACAGAAGACATTAGAAACCAGCAGAAGTGCTTGGATCAATGGCTTCAGTCCAAGTCACATAACTTTTCCTTTTTTTTTTTAGAAAAAGCTTTATTTTTTTTTACAAAAATACATATTTGCAGTCATGTGATAATAGGTTACCATAATTGCTACCAGTTAACATGGTTCAAAGAAACAACACAGCGCTCCAGGTTAAATATTTAAGATAATTTAGTGTAAGAATGTCTACTTATTAATTTCTGAAYTAGAAATGCTATTCAGAGTGTGCAAAAAAAATGTAAGTTAGAAATTAATGCCAAAGTGGTGTAGTTTAAGTAGCACAATAGATACATTAATAGATACATCACTTGTTCATGAATAACTGTATACAAACTGAAACAGTATTAAAATACACATTTTTCATAAAAATACTGTTGACACTTTATATCTAAATAAGTCATTTTTAGAAAGATGGTATGAAAAAATTATCATAAAAAGCATTTCCTGCAGCAGAATTATGTCATAGCTTTTTTCTTTTTTAATAAAAAWAACTTATCCAAGCACTTTAAGTAAGAATTTATTGGTAACTGTGATCCACTTCTCAGGTAAGAGTGCATACTGTACGTACACTATAGCATTAAGTTAGTTCTGTGTGAAATGGGTCATGGAATACTGCATGTGGAGCAGCTGAATTCTAATATACCAAAGCTTGTCGAAGATAAATGTCACATTCTTCTTGCTTAATATGCAAGAGGAAATTATTCTTTATGCATGTGTACTATATGCATATACTGAAGAATAACTTTGTACTACAATCCTATCTTGCCACACTTTGACCTTTTCATCATCTTTCTTCTAGTTGGATCCAAGAATCTGCTTCCTGCCCAATTACCCCATCAGAGACCATACTGGTATAAGAAAAAAAAAAAAAAAAAAACTTTGAAGTCAGATATGCTACAGTCTCCAACTGAAACAGATGTTCTATCAGGTAACATCTGAAATGATTCATTTTTAAACTTACTGTGTTTATTTTCTGTGATGTTGCTGTAACACTATGTTGTTACATTTACACTAGTAATCCCTTTAAAATCCTTTAATGTCAGCAGTTTAAAACCACCAATTTGAATATCATTAATTTATGCTTAAGGCCTGTGAATAAGAGCACCRTAATTATCTCATATTGAATGGAAGAGACTTCTGTTCATGAAATACCTGTCAGTTGTCTTCTCTTCCTTAAAGATATTACAGTAATATGTTCATTGRAAAGAGGGTAAGAGAGAGAAAAGCAATTTAACAACCAGTCTTTTCGCTTGTTTCTGTGAAAATGCCTCTATTGAAATACTTTTGAAAGTAATCATTTACCAGTAGAATACCTCAAATATTATGTATTCTGACCAAGTCACAGGATATGCCTGTTGGACTTATCACCAGCTGAAAGCATTAAAAACAAACAAAAAAGGAACCCAAATATTTAAAAGCAACTGGATAATCTGTCAACATGACAGTATAGGATCTGTATTGCATACCCCTGAGTTACCATGATGGGTATAGCAGCACCAGTTAGAAAACATTCTGCAATGCCAGCACTGCACTGTGGTCCTACGCTATGCTATATTTTCATATGCCCACAGATTTTTCTTTAAGAGCACTTATTTCAAACACAATTAAGTAGAGGAWTTTTTTAGTTGCATTGGTATTAAGAGAAACGTCAAAACAGTATAATCAACTACATCATCAATATAGCCCATCTATAGTGTTAATGTACTATTTAGAACCGTGTTCCAAACCTTATATATCACTGTTTTCTGGGAAGCTCATTTTGCCTTTTGTTTTCTGCACCAAAGGGAAAAAGAAAAAAAGAAAGTCTCATAGAAATCATGTTGTGCCAGTTTTGAGCAAAATGTCCTGCAAATCATCTGGAAGTGCTAGTATAATATCATCAATGTGCCTTTGCAGCTTTTTCAGTGTATCAGTTTTCACAGGAAGATGGTCTCTGCCAGCCTGCAACTGCAAAAGTACAATAAGACACGTTTTCAACTGAAAATGCAAACCTATTTTAATACAAACAAAAAGAACCTATTAGTGAATYCAGAGAAGGATTTCCTTGTTTGCTCACCAAGTAGGAATTTGAACAGCAGGTTGAGATCTTTTCTCAATATCTACACACCAGCATGAGATAACACTAATTTAGAGAGACTTAATAATAAGTATGCTTGTTTTTCTGCTTCTCTGGTGATTCCATCTTGTTCTCAGATGAGTTACCAAGTTTCAACTGGCTTTAACAAAACAAAATGATGAAAATAGTTGGCTTCTGACCTAGCTAGCTAATATTGTCAAGTTTTGGGTATACAAAAAGATAAGGAGATCATTAACATAATCAAAGGTAATCACTCCTGACTAACTCTTCAGTCATGGCTTAATTAACCTATTTTCCTTTAGTAACCTAGATGACCAATACCTTGAGCTACCTAGATCTGAAAGCATATTTTCCTCCAAAGTACCTATAATACAACTATTTAATACTTTTATCTAGTTAAGTGAATTTCAGCAAATTTCAAATCAGTTCCTTACCAGTTTATTCTTCAGCTTTAAGACAAGATCCACTGTTTCTACCTCAGTATGCTTCTGACTCCAGAAAACCAAGTTCTAATAAAATATTGAAATATCTATGTCAAATCATACAGTTTTCAGAAGTAGCAGTAGTTGCTTACATCTAATGTTAAGAATTCATGTCTTTTTCCTTATACTAAAAATACTGGCTTTTGTACAAAAAGATCCAAGTCCTGAATCAAAAGAATCAAACCAATAGGAGTAGTAATACATTCATCCATTTCTTGGTAATAAGTTAGTGACAAATATAGTTGAATAAATTCTATGTGATACAGCCAACGTAACTGTTACCCTACAAACTGAGGGCTGCTGTATTTCTGCCATATATTTTGGCTGCTACAATGTACTGTTTGGGAACTGTAAGGCAAGTGATAAAAATCAGTAGGTTTTAATTTTTTAATAATCAGTAATCAGTCCACTTTCCACATTTTAAGCTATGCCGTTGATTATTTKTTGTTATTCTCTCTATTCCTATATTTCATCCTACCATCTGTTTCCCTCTTGTGATATTTCTATTTCAGCCATTCTCTTCTTACTCAAATAAGTAGCTGAGGTGGTATCAGCACAGCCAACAGAATACAGCTGATAACAAAATAACTCATAAATGATCCTAAGTTAAATATCAATAACAGATTTCACTTCTCTGTTTCTAATTAATGAGTCAGTTCTAGTTCAGTTTTAGATATTATCAATATCTTGTTAGTTGTTCCTTTTCTATGGCACTCAATGAATTTATACCTACAAAGAAAATAAAATACTTTTTAGTAATGATATAGAATTAATTACATGAAATACCACACAAGGAAGCTTATTGAGGTAACAATATCAAGTAGGAGATAAAAAAAAAAGTTTGGGGAGAAAAAAAACACTCCATGTCAAAACATGTATAAGTAAAAATGGACTGAAGGAGGTATTTTACAGATGGTGTCAGTTATTATAAAAAATTAACTGTATTTCRTTATTGTTTTCTTTTGCTATGTTAATTCTAGTCTATAATTGGCTAAATAGTTCATAATTAACACTATCAGAACTGACCAAGTCATCAGCACCTTAATTGGCACAAACAACGTAAATAACAGCAATGTGACATTGACGGAAATTTTAATGTAAGTAGCATAGTTACCAACCTCATTGCAGAGTGCTTCCAAATGAAGGGCCTCCAACTTCTGTGTCATTTCTTTCTGCCGGCTCCTAAACCAACCATCAAAGTTTGGTGATTTCAAAAAATGCCTGATAAAACACAAAAACAAAATGATATTTTGAACACACTATGATAGCACACCGTTTTCTGTGCCATTGACTCAATTACTAAGAAATTGTTTTGGAGGTTGAAGAAGGTATTGGAACAATTTTTCTATTCTTTCAGATACATATTCTATTTCAAAGCAGAATAGAAGAGGTGCTTCTTTTAATCCAGATAAAGATGGGAAAAACATGGAGCAAATATCTTTGTGTTTGATTGCAAAGAGGAATTGCAAAGAGGAATCGTGTTTGGACTAGGTTAAACACACAACTCCTCCTCCTCCCCCAAAAAAGAAAAAAAGAGGGAAAAATAACACACAAAAACCCCACTAATCTACTGGTATATCCATTTAGGAGGATATTAGAATTCTGTTAAGGACTAGCAATTCTCATCAAATCACATATTCTAAAAGCAAGAACACACCTTCAAATCAATGGAGACCAAATTGCTCAAGAAGTCATATTATCTATTTGCCTTCATTTAAATACAAGTTTATTTCTTATGTTGAAGAAAGAATTAACCTGTAAAGTCCTATCCAATCCCCTTTTAACCCCGAAGTGAGCTGTGGTCCTGCTTTCTCCAGTGTCTTCATGAAATCCTCTTGGCTAAACTGTCTCAGTGGTGGTGGACTCTACAGAAAAAGATGAATTATATGATTTATATAACATAATTTTAAGTGACCATTTCCAGCTCATTGCAATTATATATCCTTACCTTCCATGGTGATATACATTTTTGCAGAGGCATTAAACTTGCCACGTAACGTTCCTGGAAAAAAGAAAAAAAGAAAGCTTGTTTATATGACCAGCCCTTAAGAAACATTAAGGAAAAGGATGTGAATTTCAAATACTGAGGAAGCATTAGAGATTTGCTTCTTACTCTGATGATTAAAAAAAGTACATATGCATTTTTCTTTGCACAAATGCTATGCAGTATATCACAAGTGAACACCCGAAAATGCAGTACAACAAAATATACAGAGAAATGTTTCATTTTGAGATCAAAGCCTGCTGTGTTTCATAACAGACATCAGGCTACTATATTCTGTATTTTCATGTTAAGTGTTGCAATTACAAAAGGGTAAGTTTACAGCATTTTAGTAAAGCTAATACAGACCTTACTATTAAATTTGTCTAGCTCAAATATGATCCAATAGAATTAAGTCTAAAACAGAAAAACGTAAATCACCAYCAAATCTATCCCATATCATATTAAAAACCATCATGGGTTAAAACTTACTAATGGAATAATGAAACTTTCTGTCAATTCCAAAAAATAACGCCGAAGAATCACACTCTGAGCTTCTGASGGACGTTTCTGCTGTACACCCTTTAAAAAAGGATCACAATACAAGTCTGTTATCATACTGTCACCCCCAACCATTAAAGCAAAACAGTTGCAGCAAGTTCTTGAGTACAGATATTCACTATTTAGCTGGTTTTCTTTTTTTTCACATGAATTTTAATGTCAAATTCAAATAAAAAAATGAGAAGTTTCTAAAGACATACTTATGTATAAGTTAAAATGAGAGAAAGAGAGAATTAGTTTCCATCACTTTAAGTATGTGGCCATACCTCATTCCTAAATGAAAACAGTAGCGTATGTCAATATACCAAATTTCTATTAATATAAAGTATTACCTTTTGTAACTGCTTTATGATTTCTTCATCTTTGTTTAAGTATGTCTTATAAGATGTATAAACCCCTAAAAAGAAATAGGAGAGAAAAAGGAAAAGGAGTTTACTATCAAAGGAAAAATGGAGTAGTATGTTCTTTTTAATTTTGAAAAAAAAAAAAAAAAAGAATGCTTGAACTCCAGAGCAACTTATTACCAGGTTTTGAGTCCAAAGTTTTTAGRTTCTTGAGTTTCTTCACTTTCACCTGCTTTGGAACTTCACCTGCCAAAACATTTAAAGCCATCTTACTGTAAATCATCACTCCTAAAATAAATACTATAATATTAATACTATAAATACTGTAAGATAGAGCTACCCTGCTACTGAACTCTGAGACAGCAAGTGACATTACAGTATATTTTTAAACACAGTACTGCAGCAGAATTTCTTTCTTACCTGGTAGTTTAATATCTCCAATTCGAATAATGTGGGGCCAGTGCTGGAGTGTTTTAGCAAAAAAAGGGTTTGTCACCCCTAAAATAACAGACGGTCTAGAAATATAAACACAATAGTTCACATATTACAACAAGAACTCTGTCTTCATAGTTACATTACACATGCTTCTCAAATGTGCCTAACAATCAGTGTCTGTTCAGATATCAGAGGAATTTTGTTAAAAACAGAATTGATAACTTTGGAATCCAATCCCAAATCAAGCTCATCTTCAATAATTCATCTAATGAAGAAACATCATAACAGTATGATTAACAAAATTATGATAAGAAAAGGAGAGAAGTACTTTCTTAAAGCAACTTCACAAATATAATTTTGTGGAAGATGAGATTCATGTTACTCAGAAATACTCTAATTTCTCAAGTATTTAAAGCACTTTTAAACAAATTGAGATGCTTTTTAAGTGATAGTCTTCACTAGAACATCACCCAGATTAATTTAAAAACAGTTGTATGAAAACAAGTCACTTGATCCAGTAATTCAGGTATACAAATTGATTATTATTTTGTACCTTGTCATTTCAGACCAAATATTGCAAAGGTGAAGCCTTGCTGAACATTAAAAGAAAAAAAAAAAAAAAAAAAAAAAACCACACAAACACTCCCACACCCTGCTTTCATATTTCCAATTTTACTTACTTTACACCAAAGGAACCTCTTCAGCTAAGAGCAACTTATTTTTAAGATAATGTTGTTTCATATTTTCCCTATCCTGGTTATTAGAGTATTTAAAATAGCTAATTATTGTATTCCATAAGATAAGCCTTCTTTATAATTCTAAGCACCAACTTCACAATGAAATCTGATTTACTTACGGGGCTTGTGTTCGAGTTGTATATTCTTTGAATTCACTGTCATGTATGGTAAAGTATGGCCTGAAATCACTGCAGTACTTTAAAGGTGAAATGCAACTGCAGAGTGAAAAAAAAAAGTCATGAAAGAATACAGAAGCCTACAATTTTAAATCTGTTAGATTTAGATTAACTCAAGTTGCACCCAGCTACAAGCTGCAATGACTCGTTCAGTTATTACTTTGGAAGCTCCATTGTATTTACCTAACAAGTGCTAGCACAGTTTCTGAAGATTCAGATGGCGATGGTGCCATCACAACAAGTGGTTCTCCTAACAAGACGAGCTCCCAGAGCATCTGAATGTGAAAGAACACTGGACAGAAACACCTAAAACCAAATCCAAATAAGTTAATATACTTCAAAGAACTAGAAGATAAAGGTTTTTAATTAAGCCACAGAACTGCATAAAAGGATGTTTCAAGTAACATGCAAAAGTGAYTACAAACCAAAAATTATTACTGCAAAAAGGAATACATAAAAAAACTGCAGTTTCAACCTGCAATATGTGTGTTTTTAGACAGCATGACAGGAAAAGAACATTACAAACAAAATTGATAAACCTAGCTTTCCAACTAAGAGATTTTTGTTACAGAACTCTCATTCATCTTGGACTTGTGGGAACTCGCAACTAGGGATAAATCTGTCTCAAATCGTACCTGAACAGGTCTACTTCATGAACAGTAGGTAAGGCCACAGAGATTTGTGCATCTGTCTGAAAGATATTATAATGCTAGTTTTCAGTCGCCATATTATGCAAGTATTAAAACAGTTTCTCTTAAATGCTTACACACATAGGATCATACATACCCTAAATACATACTACTACACAAGTAACTATTTGCCTAAAAGCAAAATTTCTCTCCCATTTATGGGCATATGCCTTTCAGTCTGAAGGCACAGACTTGTTTTGTATGCAGCTTCTAAGTTCAGTAAATCTTTTAAATACTGTCCTCCAAAAAAACTACCATTTACTGTAATTTCACTCACAGAAAGGATGTTTGGAGTTAAGTGATTTCATTAGTCCATCATCCTCCTCCACAAGTCGGAGGATCAACGTCCTGTCTTAAGGTATCTGACGTAACTGGGTTAAAAAACCTGTTCTGGAAGGAATCCATTCCTAGACTCTTCTACTTTACAGTTTTAAAGACTGTGTATTTCATTACTACAAAGTATATGAAGACTTGCCCCAATCTTTTCTGAAAAAAAAGCTTTTAAGTGTGTGAAGGCAGCTATTTCCGGCGGTGTATACAATAGCAAGATCTCTACCTGGTGCATATTCTGTACTACTTGGGTTGTTCCAGGCTTGTCACGGTATGTTGGAATCCGCAACTGTGGAAGAAACAAAGAAGCAAACAAAAATTTTCCTTGTATCTAATCCAGCAGAGACGTAAAATATGGACAAGATATAATATTTAAAAAAAAAAAAAATTGGTACCAAGTGATTCTTCACTTACTTTATAGAACATTCTCATGACAACAGGCACAGAACTAAAGGCTGTAATATCTATAAATAATTGCTAATGGATGAATGTAGGCAATTCCCAAACATCTGCCAGTCACTGTCATCACCCAACATCCAGAACAATGCTGCATTAAGATTTTTTTCCTTACAGAAGAGCTTCAGAAACTTTCCTTTCCTCCCCTGACAATATACACTCCCCTTAGCCATAAGCTTGAAAGGACCTGCTATGAATTTGCTTGCAACTGCAGTCTCTAAATGCAATAAGTGCACTTCATTCCATATGAAGATCTTATCACTCCTTGAAGCCCAGTTCTGAGCCACCATTTAACGACAACAGTTCTTCACCACACACTAGAAACAACTTCAATAGCTTTMTTCAGACATATTACACTGTTACTGAAGGTTAGCAACAGCCATGAAATTATTCTCAGGCATGTAGGCCAAAACAGGCCTTTTTTTTTTTTTTTTTGTTAATCTTGTAGGAGTTAATTATGAGTTGCATTGAGATATTTCTTCTGTCTTCATAAACTACATATTAGTATTTTTATTAGTCTAGTTTAACAATAAATATAGCAAGAAACCTAATTAGAACCTTCCCTAGCCTCAGAGTAAGTTTGTCTATTTCTCTTCTGAAGAACGAGACATTTAAGGCAGAAAACGCCAAGTACATAAACAGTGGACATAAAGTTAAACTTTAAAAAGCACAAGATTATGTACCTTCATTACAACACCCATAATGGGCAAATGCAGTATTTCCCCTGGAACTGGAGGTGGCCAACGATCAAYGTCACTGCAAACTTACAGGAAAATTTAAAAAAAGATTGTATAGCTATTTTACACATGCTATAACTCATGACATTGTAGTCAACTTTGTATACTATCTTAAATTAATGCTGATATTTCACAACCTTTCTACTTATCTCTTGTTCAATTCACACTCTGAAGTTTTACTGCATTTTTGACATTTACAATAATTCTAATGAAATAGCACGTTATAAATTATTCATGTCAAGAAACTGGTACCAGCTTGTCTTCCATTCTTGGTAGCAACCACATTCACAATCAGTTTAAGAAACATGCTGTAAGGGAAACCATGCAAGTACATCTCAAGAAACTTTGAAGAAAGCACACACAATGTAAGTGCACACTTATCTAAGATATATGTTGAACTGAAACGCACATACTCAGGAAAATCATCCAAAACACACGTCAGTTCACTAAAGTTTGAGCTGAATGAAGACAGGCATGCAAGCTGGAATGGGACACTATTGTTTCTCAAAAAAAAACCCCAAAACAAACAAACAAAAAACCACCACACACACGGTACTTGAAGAGCACGTCCATAAATTTAGCAGTGACACTACCTGCTTCCAGGAAAGCTTCACTCTTTTCAAAATATTCTGGTGCTATTTGCTTAAGTACAGTGCGAAAAAAGTGGATGTATGGTAGCTTGCTGACGAGAACCAAGGACTGGAACAAACAGTAAGAAAACCCCGTGTAAGAACACTGTTTTAACTTAACCTCCTTCCTCAGGAGAACTTCCAGTTCTAGTAGTAATCCTCATACAGTATCAAGTGAATTTTCCACACAAACAAGTCAACCACACATTTAACATCAGGCAACTGCAAACAATCAGTTCCCAGGAGTTCCAAACTAATTGCTTTAAGACAAAACAATGTTTTCTTCTGAGAGTGCATCTGGAATGTACTATTGATATAAAGTGTGATCGGTTTACTATAAGTCACAGTAACAGCCATATCTGCAAAAGATAACTATAAACTACACATTAGAGACTATTCTTCTGGGAGACAAACTAAACAAATTCTTCCTTGGCTACATGCAGACTTAGTAAACAATGTGTACTGTAAGAACACAGTAATTGCTATATGTTTTTCTTTTCCACTTTCCATCCAGTGCTACATAAGCCTCATTTAAATCATTCATAACAGTAGCCACAAAATGGCTAAGAGATCAAGCTACTCATACTCTTCTTTCCAAAGCCACTCAAACAGCTGTGAAATTAATATGTTGCTAAGTTAATTTAAATTACCTTCTGGAAATAGCCTCTTTTTAATGATTTGTCTCTAACTTGTCTGAAATACACATAGCCATAGTAGTAAGCTGGATCCTTCTGGAAAAAAAAGAAGAAAAAGAAAAGAGGGAATTCAATACAACAACCTGATGTCATCTTTCTTTTTGAGCATGAACAAACTTACTTCCTTACAAGCCCTGAAGGTGATTGAACGTAATAAACCATAAGGACTACCCTTTTTATTGGCATTAAAACTTTTATAATTCCTTTGAAGAAAAAGCAACAGTGTGAGGAAATGAGTGTGCTTTGTCTTGGCTATTCTTTCATCTATATTCTCTTGAAACTATGGAAGCAATACTAGATTTCCCCAAGAAATACATCAACAGGTAATTTTGCAAAGTCACTCCGAAAAGATTTTAAGAGTTAAAAAACAAAAGACAAACAAAAACCCTCACACCTTAAACAGCTSTGGCTTTTGAATAAAGAGAAAATCTAGTCTTTCTATGCATAAAATAGCTCATAAAAAAGCCAGGATATTAAAGATGCATTCTCTCACATTTCAAAGCTAAAACATCAGCTTCATTCTTCCTACAAACAGGAAATCAACTATTTGCCATAATAACAAATCTAAATTGAATCCGAGTGACACTCCCACTAGCACAGTTTCTAGAGACAACTTTCTGCTCAGAACAACTTTTTAACCATTACCTCTCTTCAGTAACTCCTCCATCTTTAAAAAGTGAAAAGGAGAGACAGAGAGGAATTGCTAGGACAATTGCTAGGAAGACTTAGGAAAACTTAGGTCTTTTTATAAAAAGTTATAAAGCACTTCAGACCTCCAGTAACCATCCTTAAATGGTGTTCAGCATGTTTCTAGTCAGTAATAAAATAGGGGTGGTCACCAATGTAATTCCTTCCAGTGCAAAATAAATAATGACTATTTAGAGGATAATTATCAGGACACATTATTAAATATTATCATAATGACATGCTACAAAAAGAAAAAGCTTTGCCTTTCAGTGCATCCTATTTGAGTTTTTGAGCTTCTACCTAAGCATGAACATCTATCCATTATTATCACCCAGACAAGATGAACTCCATTGTTTCTCATTCCCAACCTTTAAGTAAACCGGTAGATCTCTATCCAATTGGTCCAGAAAACAACACAATGAGACTTTTCTTCCAGAAGACCGTCGAAATCTAAAACAAAACTGTGTGTCCCCAAGACAACCTATATAAGGGGAAGATATAAACAACAAACAACAGTATTTGGAATGTTTTATTCTCATTTTTTTAAGTGATAACAATAAATATACCTCTTTAGAGCAAAAAAAAAAAAAAAAATCTCTACCTCACAAGAAATTTATTAGCTGCAAGGACTTACACTGTCCCTAACATCTCTGCTAGTAGCTGTCCTCCCAATATTATTCTGCATTTTATTGCTCTGGCTGTACAGTTTTCGTCTTCACCACAYGTCATTTGTGGCTGAATAACTTCATTTGGCTTTTTTGACACCAAAGAGGTGAAATTTAATAGATCGGTCATACTGTAACAATGCGTTGTAAATAAATATCAATCCCATATTTAAGTAATGCATTTGCTATTAAGGCAAAGTGTCATCCAGAGAGCTTCAGGAGAGGACAGACTTTTCAGTAACACTGAAGGAGTGAAGCCTCCCTTCAATCCTATTCAAATTAATTTCCTACGGGAAAGTTTAGCTAAATATACTGACTACTTGCAGTCTGAAAACAAATTACGGCAAATTTTTGAATCAGATGTCACAGGAACTTTCCCCAGTGGAATATATAACYGCTATATCAGGACTTGTATCCCTGATATCCTCATGGCTATTTTCTCACCATTAAAAGTGTTGTTTGCTGTTTAGGGAAAACAAACAAACAAAAAACCACCAAGCTGCAGGACCAAAACAAATAAAAAAAACCCCACAAAACAACTACTGAAGTTCAAAAAGATGACATAAGTATAAGCTAAATAGACTGTGCTATGTGCTATTCACATGCTATGCAGTGAGGGAGACGAGTAGAATGGAGAGAACATGCAGGCACATCACGATCCCAGCAGACCTCCTTTAAAAGCAGCAGCCCACCCTTCTCAAAGGCAGTGGAGTTAACATGAAGGCAATCGACTGAAAGACAAGATCCTGAGCACTGCCAATTTACCTTGCTGAACAGTATCCAAAATACACATCTGCAGTGCAAACCTTCATGTCAACAGCTACAGAAATGATATGACTTCTATGCCAATAATAAAACATTTTCTCCAAGTTTATGTAGTTATTTCCCTTCATTTAACTTTTGGTATTTGCCTAGTTTGCCTTATATGGAGATGACCTAGAAGTAAGCTTCCCTTGGTTATTAACGTACAGTGACACCGTTCCGAATTGGCGGCTCTTCCTGTATGGAGGATCTGAARAGGTAAATGGCTCTTCTTTCCTCAACTATCCATCCAAAGCAAAAGTACTAACTATAATTGTATTAAGACACTTAGATTAAAAAACACAGTGAGYGTCGTGATCTCATGCCCATTCAAGTCACTTCCATCACAGCTCATGTACATATATTAAACAGAAACTTCTCCATCAACCTCTTTAAGAACCATCATGCTGCAGAGCAACAGAAACAAAGAGCAGCTATAGGGACAAGTTTGTTACTACATGTTTGGACACATTAAGGACATAGAACATGAAAGGCAGCCATCTGCACTTCTGCCACCTCTTCCTACAGGTGGTCTAAGTCAACAGCCACGTGCCTCCAACTCCTCCAGCAGCAGAACACAAAAAGTTTAGATGAAAGAAGAATTCAGCAAGCAAAACTACACACAGCAACAGAAGCAAAGAGAAGAGAAGAAGGTTTAAGATAACCAAGGCTTTTCCCTTCAGGACTTTTAAATTCAAAGCATTTAGAATGAAAAGTCAGTTTCACTCTCGCAAATTTTTACCTATTTTCTAAATTTTAAAAGAGTCTCTCATCCTTTGCATCAGCTTTATTAAATCCTTTAAAATCTGTGTCTATACTTTTGCCTACAATGATAGTATTGTTTTGTTCAAGAGAGATGTTAAAAGATTTTTTTTCTTTGTTTACAAGGTATTCTGAAACATCTGCAAGCATGTCGTCTGGAAGGTCTTAAATATTCACGTTCCTGATATTCCACTTATACAAAACAGTCCTCAGCTCTTACTGCAATGCACATAATTGCAATTTTATATTTAACCTATTCTATACTGTAATATTATTACATAATGATATTTGCATAAATCTCAAACTAATAACAYAGACATATACAGGTAAACCCTGTTTTACACAGCATAACCCAACAACAGATTCAAACCTTTGTCCACAGAGCAAAGGAAGCACTTACCTGAATTGGAATCGGGAAAAGACAAATAGCAAATATTGGTCTTCTAAAGGATGGAGAAAAGAGAAAAGAAAAGAAAAAAGGACAGCATTATATTTCAAAAAAGAACTGAGAAACAAATGGGTTTTTTTGTTTGATTTTTTATACAGCAACCATGACTTACCTCTTTATCTGTGAGTTTTGAATGTGGGGGATATATAACCTACAGGAAAAGAAAAAGGTAGTATTTTATTTGACAATTGGATAAATTAAGCCATAAATTTCTCCTTGAAATATTTTAAGGATAATGGCCTCACATATTTATCTATTCTTAGCTTATTTTTCAATGGTAAGCTCTTAAAGCCTTATGCCTGTTCTTACTTTGTACATGCTTTTCTAGCCCAAGATAGTCACCTATCATTGCAAGATATTCTGGAATGGAAGAGACAGCACAGATACATACCACAAGTTAGATAAATTAAGGTTTTTGTGCAACTGCTGTATAAAGGAGAGGAAAATTATACTTCTTTGCTTAAACTAATACTTAGGAGATGCAGTGGCAGGTATTAAAGAAAGCTGTTTGTTCACTAGTGCCTCTATGTCTTTCCACAAGTCAGAGGGTGATGAGTAAAAGCAGCAACAACTCAGTTCTGTCCTGTGATGTGTTCCATCCTGTGTTCTATCCTGTCCTGGCAGCCACTAGGAGCAGAGAACTGCAGGAGACCATAATTCTATTGCTCCCTTGTCTCCCAGAGCTCACCCTCACAATTAAATGGTCCTTTGCACACTTTTATTTCCTTCCTCCAATAAATTTAAGCTGCTGGGCCAGAAAGCCCCTAAATTAACAGCCTAACAGGCTAGCTATTCTGAAAGCTATTCACAGCTTGCAGTGCTGTAGCAGACCCACTGCTATGAAGCCCAACTTTATTCTGTGAATAGAAACTTCAAACTGTTAGTGAAAGAGGACCTTCTTTCTGTCAAAGACACAACTTTTTCTTCCAGGAAAGGAATTTGAAAGTGAGACAAAACTGCTTGCTTAGCAACTTCCTCATCTTCTAATCCTCAACTGCCTCATTTGCACACAGCAGAGATTAATGGGGCTGTTATCACCCTAAGAGTTGCCTGCAACAAGACAGMGGCTGTGCTGCCTTCACCCTTGGGGAACATCATCTGCTTGTCACAGATCATAAAGATAACTCTTGCCTCGGCTCTTAACACCACCTTATAACATGATGCAACTACAGCTTAGAAAGCCAGGATGCTGCGCTAGCTACKTGCTTGCATTTCTCTTGCAGCAACTCTGTATATCAATTATGTATTTTAATTTTTGCAGCACCTAACTAGCATTGTTTGCCAGCCTTCCATGAATGTATGCTATTAGTGATAAGAAAGATGGAGAATAAGAAAGAAAAGGGCGGAGGGAGGGAGCAGGGCAGCTCTCCGGGGCGCTGCGGGGCGCTGCGGGCCGCGCTACGGCCGCCCCCTCGGCGGCGGCCGGCGGGACGGGCAGGCGGGACGGGCGGCCGGCGGGACGGGCGGCCCCGCGCGCCGGGATTTCGCACTTGCCGCCGCCCCAGAGGAAGCGCGCGATTGCGCCCGCCGCCGCGCGTACCTCCACGGCCTGGCCCAGCTCCAGGTCGAAGCCCACCACGCACACGCAGTGCAGCCAGGCCGAGAAGCGGTCCCAGGGCAGGAGCGAGAGGCGCCGCTCGGGCGCTGCCGCCGCCGCCGCGTCCCCACC
>NW_020454760.1:846674-932460 GCF_003342845.1 Nothoprocta perdicaria
GCCGGGGGGGCCCCGCCGCTATGGCGGGGCGGGGGGAGAGGCGGCGCCAGACTGCCAGAGTTTTAAGGAAAAAACAAGAATTCCCCTCTCCGTAAATSTTATTCTTTGGTTATTCCGGGGAGGCGCCTGCCGGACTGCTGCCGGATAAGCCCCGCTGCAGGCGATGCAGAGTCTGGTTGCTTCAATTACTGCGCGGCGCAGTAATTCCCATCTGAACGTACTTAATAGAAAACATGGGGCGATTCACGTGTGTTCTGTTTCCTTAAAACCCAGTGACAAGCGTTTGCTTTCCGATCAAACCCAAACTGTAAGAAATTCAAGTGTGCTTTGATCCTCATACTAATTTCCTAGACAAAGGAGAAACAAATTTATAGCTCAGATAAAATACAGTGAAAGCAAGATCCGAATAATGTAGCAGGCAACAGGAATGGCTGCACAGCAGAGTTCCCACTGTCTTGAGATGCTTCAGGTATTTTGCCACGATGTCTTTTAAGTCTCATGAATTTTACCAGTACCCAACTCCGAAATTTCTATCCAAAATAAGATGTGATTAGTTTCAYGAGCTGAAACTTGGAGCAATGGTTCTACAATGGTAATTAATTTGCTGATGCCTTTCACAGTGGCAAAACCATTTGCCACAAAGCTTTTATCCCTTGATTTAATAAAAGATGTTAATGCTCAAGGCTTCTCACAGTGCTTCCCTTGTTTCTATTTTTTATATCTTTGGTTGTTTATCTTCTTGCTACCATGGCTGCAATAAAATGATAGCTATTATTATCATATATTCCCTTCTATGTTTTTTATTTGCCAGTATTTCTTAAGTTTTCACATGAATAAAGTACTACAGTGTTATAGCTGGCTCTCATGAAATACAGACATAAGATTAAGTAACACCAATATTCCTCAGCTCATTTCACTAACCATAACTTAATTCCACTCGATGCTTAACAGAAATAATCTCTTGTCAGGAGGAAGTTTAAAGAATAAAGATGTGAGGAAGACACTGACAAAAAGGATTCTCACTTCCTAGAGACTTTCCTAATTACTAAGGACACACTGTAATTTAGGAAAACTGTCCCCATTTTAAATGCATTTAAATGCTGTCCTGACATGTTCTGCATCTGCACCATTTATTCATGTGGCTGTCCAGGGATTTGAACTACGGAGTTCATAACAGAGTATGGACAGAGTATTCTGAATTTTGTCTAGAATTGCAACCAGATTATTTCATAAAAAAAAAAAAAAAAAAAACAAAACCAAAAACCCTTTTCCAGTAACTGTAAGTCAAAAACAACAGTAGATCTGCAAAAACATTCTGTTAGTCTGAGTGGGCTTTCATAGCCCTCTAGTGGACAGGGATTGGATTGCCGTGAACCAAAATAGTTCTGTAGTATGAAGGTTTGAACYTCACTTAAATTTGCCAAAATCTTGGTAATTACTATATGACTACGACAAAATTATCCCTAGAATTACTTCCAATTTTATGTAAAATGACTACATTCTTTGTCTTGACCTTGAAGCTATTCAAATCATTTCTCATTATCAGAGGCTGAGTTTAATTCCTTGTGATTTTTTATGCTATTCAAGATGGGGGAGAAAATCTTAGCATGTTATGCTTCTGGGAATAAATCAGTGAACCCCATAGAAATTAAAGAGAAATTAACAACTTCTTCATTTTATATTAGGAGATTTTTTTTCTAAAGAAWGTTTGATTCTGAAAAAAGTGTATTTTCACAATCCAACATTGTACTTGACAAACTGAAGAAGCACCTTCGATAATGGGCAAATTCATAATCAAGGAATGAAGAACCATGAGATAATTTGTTTTTTTTTTTACAATTTTAAATCTTATTGTTTTTTCTTTTAATCTTATACTTGTCAAATCCATATCAATGTTATATGAACAGGCTCTTATACATATAATAAATATAACTAAGCCATTATATAATAAATATGCAATTTCTTGAACAAGGAGTATGATAGAGAAACAGCTTAAAAGGATTTAGAGAACTTCTATGTGGTCAAGTTATACTGCTTCCAATTAAAATATTTCTGTAGCTGCCTACTTATGTTTTGAAATMTTCTGCCACTAGACATGTGCCTGCTTAACACAATCTAACAGACAACATATATTTATTTAAGCATTAAGCATTCAATAATAGCATTTAAATAAGTTATTTGAATCTTAGCACATTCAGAGAGGAGACTTATCCATGATAAGGCTTTCCAAGCTGTCCAAAGGCAGCACTCATGTAAATCCCACTGAAATTCAGGAGCTGTTGGGTGCTTTTGTGTTTAAACTCAAATACAGTTTGAACCTACCCTATCCTTTCATCTATTTTTCTGTTTAAATGTTATCTCTAAATCATGAAACTCTTCCCACTCCATGCGAGTTTGTRGCACATCCATCTGTTACTGCCCTTTCCTGGATTTGGTCTGGTTTTCTGGGCTCTACTAGGTTTCATGCAGCAATATTTTCCTCTCTTGCTCCAAAGCAGCTTTGGCATTTCCCAGGGGCAGTTTTATTTTGGGCTTTTGCTTTATCTGTACGACGTGATGATACTAGGAGATCTGAATTGTCAGCACATTGGGAATTTTCGCATGAACATGTCAATGATACATAGCTATAGCCTGCTCTAAAACCTTCTGTCCCTGAGGTGCTGTCTGACTGCCTGTCAGATATTTGCAGCTGGATGAGCAGCAATTTTCTGTAGCTGAGTATGGCAAAGAAAGGAAATTTTGATCGGCTGCATGGAGGCAATTAGGTGCAACAGCTCTCAATGCTAGGGGCGATTCTAGCAACTTGACCCCTTTGATGTTTGGACCCAGAAATGAGTCACTTTTGAGATCTGTGTCATCCAGATGAAATTTAGCTTAACTAGTGCATTCACCCAGAAGTAGTTGCTGCTGCAGGAGCGAGGAAAAAAGGGGTGTAAGTCACACTGATCCTGGACATTTATAGTTCACTACTGGCTGAATGTCCTGACTGGAATCATTGTGGAAAACTGGCTGATGTGAAAAACAACACAGGCCAGATCCAGATGAAGCTTAACTGGCCATTTCCCACTTAGTTACAGGAGACATCAAATTCCTAGTTTCTGCATCAGAAGTGGGATGAAAAATATTCTTCTGATCTTCATTACACTAAATAGCAATGCCTCCTTCATGTACCAGCTTGCTTAACACAAATGCAGTAACAAGTTGATTTTAATAGTAAGATATATAGGAATACTTTAAGTTCTTATGTATTATCGGCAAAACAAAGCAGGTACATTCAGGAGAGTTATTATATGGCCTGTCCAAAAGCCTTTAGCATCAATGAGAAGATTCCCACTTATTTCATTAGGCTTTAGAAAAGGCATCTAGAGAGCCCAGCCAGAAAGTAAAGTGGACACGATTTATACCTGAATGAATTATAATCTACAACTGAAATATTCAGTGAAATATCTGCAGTGTGCACTCCACAAAAGCATAGAAAGGCTTTTTGAAATCAGAAATTCTAACAGAGTCTGGGTGATGTTTATCCTAATAGCAGTGCATACTGGAGTGTCAACTGCAGCTCATAGAAGAAAAAAATCAAACAGATGAGTAGTACCTGAAGTGACATAGAGGACACAAAGTTTGGGTCTCTTCTGCTAGTGCTTTATCAAAGAAAATTGTACAGATCATTTGTTCACCCCAATAAGAGGGACCTAACAAACAGAAAATAACAGATTACCGTCAGGATGGAAGAAATAAAAAAGAACTAATTGATTTATCTAAACATTTAAAGAGTGACCCATGATTTGTGCAAGAAATTCAGCAGGTGAGAGGGGCAGCCTTTGCAACCCTCCTGATGAAACTGCCAGTAAATGTGGCCACTTATTTGGGATATAGCTAACTTCACAAGAATTTGACTGCGAGTACTTTTATTGAAAGGCAAATGAAGTAAAGGGAAAGGCTCCTATGCCTTCAGTGAGATTTGAACAAAATGCTTATTTCAAAAGAGCCATCAAATAATCCTAAAACAAAAAGAAAGAGCCATGTCTAAACCAGAGATACAAAGAGGGAAGAAATTCTAAACTCCACTCAGTCCCCTGGGCCGTGCTTTTCTTGCCAAGTTTGTAATTCCAGCTCTTATGTTGTGCACTATCCTTATTGGTGTCACCACTCAGTTTAATTACAGATACTCATTTATGTAACTCCCCTCTCTTGAAAGGCATACTTTTTTTTTTTTTTGCTATCAAGAACTTTGTAAGACTGTGACCTTGATGGCTGGGAAGTRTACATATGTCTAGGGGAAAAAAAGCTGAAAGCTTGTTCTGGAGAAATGAATCTCCAAGAAGCTTGAGTAGAGTAATGGCCTTTATACATCATGAATGCAGACATTTCACACAAAAGCATGGAGCCATTATCCTTTTCCCCCAAGATTTCCTGTCTACTACAAATACAACAGTGACTTGTAAATTTAATTTTAAAATCTAAGGTTCTTTTACCTTAATATAACCAGTTCCATTGAAATTACAAAGGCAATACTGTAGGGGTTCGTGTTAGAAAGAGTGGATTTGTCTGATTTATAGTCAGGAAATGACTTCTAAAGAAGTGTTTCCTAGCTTCCATATAGGTTTAATCTAAGAATCTAAATATTTACCTTTCTGTCATGTTAATTTGGTTGCAGTGGCAATTTTGGTAGTGAGGTGACTCTTGCAAGCCTGCTAGATTTTATTAATTTCCTTTCTCWCCTCTGATGAGGTAAAGAACACAAGTGATTCCTTTCTTTAGTGTTTTGAACTGTGAAAGGCATAATTATTCAATAAAATGTGTATTTGTAATTAAAGAGAGGTGCTTAGCACAGGCTACTTGTTATTGTATTACATGTTTAGTAGAGCATCATAATGCCACAGTGTGGCAGCCGTGCGCAAACATACAGCAGGAAAYGGCATCCCAAAGACACTATGCTGCAAAAACAGGGAGAAATGAGGAGAGACATGATTTACTTAAGGATGCTGGACAAGTATGTAGCCAAATCCAGATAAGGTACAAAATAAGGTCCAGACAAGGACCTCCAAGGTCCAGGAGGCCACAAGCCTCCTCCCTCATAATATACATTATTTATTGACACTTTTAGGAATATGAATTTCTCTAACAGTAAATAGGATTTCAAAAAGTATACACAAGGCTATCCTACCCTTTTCAATGCTTTGCATTGTAGAAACCCAAAAAAGAATTGCAAGACCTAGAACACAAACCTTTATGTTTCTATCACAAAAGCAATAAAACATACATCTGAGTTAAGGAATCACTGCTGGAAATTCTACACAAATCATCTATTTTTAATATATTAGTACTTTAGCTATGTGGCACATAGTGAACCATCATACGTAAATTCTCCTGTCACTGGTATTATTTTGTATTATTTGTAATTCTTTTTGGAATGCCTCGGTGGTCTATAGCTCAACAACAATGCCTTACATTAGTTTCTCTCTTACAAGGCAAGGACATGAAGAATAAGTCAACACATCACCAAAACGATCTGAAGAAACCTTGTACTAAGGGCATTTTACATTCGCAGGATCACCAGGTTATGTGTTTAAGAAGCAATAAGAACTGCATTCTATTAATGTTGYATATGGTGTGCTTTTCTGATGAGGCCTTAATGTGAAAGAAAAATAAACTTAATAATTCATTTCACATTAAACCTCTCAATAAATTATCCAGTTTTCATTCACAATTARTGCTTTTTGTAATTCACAATCAGATGGGAAACACCCATCTCGGGTTCAATGCAATGTTTATTAGAACTGGTGCCAGGTACATTGCAAGGCTATAACCAGCTTTTGAAGCAAAAACTTTCAATGAATTATTCATTTTAACCTGTAACTTGAACAAAACTCTGAAGTCTTGTGACTGGGCAGTTTTTCCACACATGGAGAGCCTTTTGACAGTGCATTCTGACAAATTCATGAGGCTGTAAAACACTACAGAATAATTTTATTTGCTGCATACAATTTGTTATTTTTTTGTTCTTGCTTTCCAACTGTATCGCTTGTGATGATCTTTTCCAAAGGGAGGAGGATAGAAACTTATAGAATCCTATCCTATAGATAGAAACTTAAAATGCTTATCCTTTCTCCATAACATTCTTTATTTGAGTCCATAGGTGATATGTAAACACTTCACCATAGGTCACTGTTTTCAATCTGATCTATGCCAATATAGACTGAACATTAGCATTTATCTTCTGCYAGACAACCTAAGCAAAATCATGAATAGATGGTATTTGTAGAGTCCCTGGAAGACRTTTTCTGCACTAGAAGAGTTACTGTCATAGTTGCCATCAATTAACTCTTACCGGCGGTTCCACGACAGAAGGCCAAAAAAAGTACTGGCATAGAAAATGAAGAGCCTCTTCACTGTCGTTATTCAGTTCCTTTGGGTAAGACCTGAGTCATACTGATTTTGCCGAGATCAACAGCATGGTACTGCCATCAAGAATTATATTATGCATGAATTAAAAAGTAACTGCTGCTTCTTCAGTAAAATACCATCTTTCTACTGTTCTGCAAATATTTTCATGACTTACCCACTAATTAGGAGTTCCAGRTTTTCAGATTTGTTAGTGCCATAACAACTTCAGGTTTCGTTAAAACAAGGAGAAAGGTGCATGATTTGAATTGCTATAATACAGAATTCTTTTTTTCGGTTTTCATAGGCTGAATATGACTAGTATATTGTGCTGTTTGTGATATGTGCAAGATATGCTGCAGTTTGACTACCACTCCAAATATAGCCTTGGGCATAGACTATCTGAAACAAAAGATACACTGAAGAAAAAAATAATGTCTTTCTGGAAAACTTCCAAAGAGGTTTATGTGGCCCCAGAGAGGCTGCTGCATGTCTCACTTTCTGTGTATTGTACTATAGCTTTTCTCATGTTTTTTTACATTTTTTCTTGCTTGTGTAGATTTTTGTGCTGGACAATTCCCTACCAATTTCAGTAATGATGGAAATATTGGCATTGAAATGTTGCTCCACATCATTTCTGAACCCAGAACTGATCATTTGGGGCTACTGCTGTGTCACAAAAGCCCTCTGCCCAATTGTCACTCAGTGGAAACTTTTAAATCTTTAAGCATCTTCTTTTCAACAATCTCCTCCTCCCCTAAATCCTACATATATTGAAAGCAACATTTTTCAGAGACCTGGGTTTCCTTTATATACATACTGAATAGGAAACTTCATTACTTCACCAATTGGTCTCTGCAATCGGCCATGATGCCCTTCCCATATTTACCAATTCAAATTTTATTTTACCTAGCATAAAGTGTGACACACATAAGCCCTATAGAAGAAAGTGGGAGTGCAATGTTGTCTTTACAAGTGACATGCTTGGCTTCTAAATTCCCTAATCACTTTTACCTGCAGCAAACTCAGGCTCAGATCCCAAAGTACTCTTGCCAAACATTTACTCTGAATTACTAAATTCAAGAGTTTCTTTTCAGTTCTCAGATATTAAAGCATGCATGCATGAAATATAATCTAGATAGACAAGTTGGGCAAAATATGGGATAATTTTATTTGCAAAATGTGTTGACACTAAAGGGCATATGAACTTTTAAACTGTACTCTCTTCCTTTCATGTACTCACAAATTTTCTCAAATAACACAAATACAAACACACCAGGTTCTTGCTCAAAATTGGTCTGTTAGGCACTATTATCTCATTTTGGAGATTCCTTTATAATATATTTATATTTATATTCCTTTATATATGCTTGAATGACAGAATTTAATTTTCTGATGGCTTAGTGGTACAGCTGGCAAGATTATTTTATAATATATATTTTTAAGATTTCTCGTTACCTCAGGCTTAATGAGGTTGCTTGAGTTCATGAAGACAAATCATCCCAAGCACAGAAGAATTAAGTAGAAGGAAACTTACTTGACTGTGGGGAATTGTTAGCAACCAGGAGACTTTGGAGATTTTAAGTCTAACTCTTTGAAATACTACTCTGCTGCTCTATTTCCTCTTGTTCTTCTTTGATATTTCACTTAAAATGTAACACTTCAGATTCAGGAGCGATTGATGTTCTAAAATACTGAGCCTTAAGTTCTCCTGTATGCTCAGAAATTGTTATGCTTCACTTGAAGATAAAAATGTCTCATGCTACAGCCATTATCACATTAGAAAACTAACAAAGTGGACCTGAAAATTTATTATATTCCTGAATAATTTGGCCTTTGTGCCATGGAAAAGCAAAGGAATTAAGCCAATCAGATTTAAAATAAATAATAACGATAAAACCCTATTCAATGTTTGCAACAAAGGCAACTATTTTCAAAAGCCTTAGTTTAAACTATGGCTGATAACATCTATTTCAATTAAATTGCTGAACCATTTTATCCCCTCAAGTCTCCAAATGTTTCTGAGATGCAAGTCGCGCACCGAAGCACCGAAGCTGCTTGTTTCTTTTTCACAGACAGCATTATGTTTTCGAGTACAACCCTAAGCAGTGATTTAATAGAGTTGTCTTTTTGTTTTGCTATGGAGTTTTTTTCTCTTACCTGTCAGCATCTCATATTTTTAAGGAATCAAGAATACTTTTATAAAATGTTTGAAGGTTAAAAAAAAAAAAAAAAAAAAAAAAAGGTTCAGTGTGATCTAGTGTATTATGTAGTATAATGTGCCTACTATGGTAAGTGTCATTTCACTGGAAATTTAGGTCCACTGCAGATACTTGCCGGGACATCAGCACCTGCCTGAACACCCAGCTCTGTGCCGAGGCCACGGATCGCACACGCTGCGCAGCCTGACGCAGCTTCAGGTCATGGCCGCTATCTCGACAAACCAACTGCCCTCCTCACAATGCTTACACTTAGAAAATAAGCTAATTTTGTGCCGCACGTTCGTCCCCTCTTACTACCGCTTATTTTCCMCCGCCACACATGACACCCACCCCACGTGACAGCCCCAAATCAACCTCAACAGCCCTGTGGGCCCCGCCCCTAACGGTCACGCAGGSCCCGCCCCCTCCCCGCCCTAACGGTTATGCCGGCCTCACCCCTCCCCGCCCTAGTGGCCACGCGGTACTTGCACCGCCTCGACGTGTCCCCCCTATAGCAGCACTCGCCCCGTTCTCTAGGGGGGCCTTCTTTAGTCAGTACTCGCGTGCGGCTGCATCGGCTGCTCTGCGAGGCTTTGCGTGCCCGGCCTCGCTGCCCGGGCAGCTGAACCGAACCGAACTGATCCGATATGTGTTGTGCTCTGCTCTGCTGGCCCTCGCCCAAGGGAGGAGGAGGCTGCGACTGGCTGAGAGCAGGAGGATGCGGCTGCCGCCCGTTTGCAGGGAGCCGGTAGGTTTGCACTGCTGCTGGGCTCTCATCTCGCTGAATAGTGCGGTTTGGGCATGCTTGTTGATGGTTTCATGCTTTCCACCTGTCTTGGAGAACTGTGGTGATGTTGGGTACTAGGGGCCAGTGTGGGAGCTGTGAGATGTTTCTGGAAGTTYGTGGAATTCTATCACCCATGTGGCAGTGGCATAAGCTTGGGACAGGGGATGGAGCTCTAAAGACCCAAGTGCTGAGCAAAAGCCTTTATTTTCATCAGTTACTAAGACTGTGCTGTGTGTGTTAGTTTTGGTCTGTCCTTTGTCCTGCTCAAGCAGCTACGTTGTGGAATGCGGATGCCAGGTTAAAGAAGCCCATCTGATGCGGTGGTTAGTGTGTTGCTGAGAAGTTTGGTCACTTCCTATCCTGTTACTGGTGGAGAGTAGAAAAATTGCCTTGTTCATATTGTACCTCCTCTGTAAAAGGGGCAGTATTGTTTTATGCTAATATGGGAAGAAGAAAATAATTACAAGGGTTTTCTTGGTTTGTAGAACTCCATGTGCAAATTTGTCAGAGGCTTTATCTACTGGAAAAGAAAAAAAAAAGAAAAATGAAGAGGCTTTGTGGAGGGAGAGTAAATGGCAAAACTCTTATCTGTGTGACCGCTAATTTTTCATAGTATTGCAGGGAAAGAGGGTAACATGCTCCCCTGCATGTGCAGGAGCTGGTGCCTGGGGAGAGGCTGTGTGTCCTGGACTATGTGAGGACGTTGTCCTCTGCAGCACTTAAGTTGGTGGTTCCAGAGCTCCTATGTGGCTGTGTCCCAGCCACCTTTCACTGCTCCRCTCTCCTATTGTTCTAGCACCTAAGAAATGTCCAGGAACACCTAACTAGCTTGGACAAAATCTCTAGTGAGCTGTACAAAACTGTTGCCTTTTTTTCTTCCTTCCTTGGAAGGGAACTGCCTGATCAGACTTTTAAAGAGCAGCAGAAGATTGAAAGTAAGAGGGAAAATCATGAGATCCATTTTGCTGATTTTTTTTTTCTCATGTTTCCTAATAATTTCATAGCATTTTTGCTCTCTCTTTCAGCAATCAGGTTTTCTTTCAAGTGTTTCTGATACTCTCTCTGAAATATTTTTCTTTTTTTCTCACCAGGAAAGTAGCTATATAGAAAGTTATGTATACACAGCAGATMAATATTTTTGGATTACTGTATTTCTCTATTCAGATGATTCTTATGATAGAAGGCCTCAATCAGAAGCAAAACGTAGGTTGGGGTTGTAAGTTAAGCAAGAGGTGGTAAGGTCTGGTTTATCACTTTATAACATGCTTARACTTGTAGATTCTGGCGAGCGTTATTCAGTCTGTACCATCTAGCATGTGGTGAAATGAGAATTTAAGAGGACTGCAAGAAATGGATTAGAAGATAATCTAATTTCACTATATTCTCTTGCAAATATCACAGTAATTACTATTGCTTTTTACAGCAGTATTCAGTATTCATTTTTATCAGTTCCAGWTGTTTTGGGTTTAGCTTAAATGAGGCAACTTCAGTTATAGTTTCTAGCTTGTTAGTGTAGCTGACAAGGCTAGGTGTATAACTTTGCCGATGGATGGCATAATATGGAATTTAATGATTGAATCCATCACTTTTTTTTGTCAAATTTGTGGATAGTGCTCTGAAGCTGCAAGAAYTGATTCCAACTCATTTAATGGCAAGATGTGCATATTCAGTAGCCTAGGCCCAACTCGGGATTGTAAAATGGAGGTTTAGTAAAAGATAGTGAGTTGCCATTACTCAGAAAGGAAAGAAGAACAAAACTCTGTTTATTTTAAGCCGAGCTCACCGGATTACATGTGCACTGTATAAAGTTGCATTTTATCTGTTACATTTTAGCAATGATAAGCAATTGATGCCAAATTTTTATTGCTGCCCAAATTTAGCCCCGGCAGAYACTGAATGACTCTCAAAGCTGTGAATTTCATCCTGCACGTACACCTCTTCTGAGCCTTTACCATGCAGTGTAATAAATTGGTATCAGCAAAAACAAGAGCCCAAAAAATCAATGTGCTTCATATTTTTGCTTCATCCTGAACTGTCGTCTTTCTTCCTCAAAGGGCAAATGTGGGTATTTATTTGGGCTTCATTTGAAATTAGGGGAAAATCTAGAACCTATTGGAGTACAGTTAAGAAAAGAGGAAAAATAAAGGGGAAAAAAGAACAGTGAAGATCAATTTGCCTCAAGGATAAATATCTTCTATGTTAATATTCAGAAATGTGAAGCAATTACAACAGATTTGAGATATTCACTGCAAAAAAAAAAAAAAAAAAAAGCAAAAAAAAATGACTAGACAGAAGAAAAGACTACAATATTGAGCTGGTATGAGCCACTTGAAACTGTGTAAAACTGTATGTATACTTAGAAAAAGAAAGTAGACAGTCTTTGCTCCCTGACTGCGGAGCAGTGATTCACTGTAAGTGAAAAATGATGTCTCCTTTCTTTCACCTTGGGCTGTTCTAAATTGGTCCCCAGAGGAGCTGATTTGGACATAGCACCCTATGGGCTTGAAGTTCCCAGTAGTGCTGTTATCAAATGCAGCAGCTCMCCAGTATATGTGCCTATGAGACCCTCCTGCCTTTATCCCAGCATGTTCTCTCAGTGACTTCACTACCAGGAAGTTTTTCTAATCATGTATTAGGTAGATGTTCTGTATTCTTTAGAGCCTTTTGCACCTATSAGAACCAACAAACACTGCTTCAGAGGGGCAGTGCTGTTTTGAGCCCAAATTCCCTTTGGTGCTTTCAAGAACATCTGAAGCCATGTTACCCATATGATCTCCTGAGCTTCTTTGCTGTTTTGCATGTCTTTGATTCCTTGAATCCATTTGCATCTATYGCCGTGCTTCATTGTACATGTCCTAAATAAGTTACATTTCTATGCCATTTTTCATAAGAAGGTGGGATTATTCCTTCTTTGCGTACTGTTGTGTGCAGATGGTATCATGGGATATTTCATGGAAGGAGACAAAGAAACTGTTTTATACCGTTTTTGGCATATCGTTTGAATCTCAAATTTCCAAGAGCTTCAAAAGAAGGAAGAGAGACTAACTGTATGGGCATGTCCTCCTGAGTATTGCCAAGAAAGTTGTTACCAATGTGCTGTGGCCTAATCCATGTCCTCAAAGTGTCTCCTGAGTCCCATAGGCAACATTTTAGCAGGTTTAAGTGATGCTGTATTTCACCATAGGCTCCAGGAATTGCTTTAATTTATTCTCATAAACTGAACTTTGAAAATCATAAGGAAGACTTGGCATCATTTTTCTTTTTCCAGCTTTTTTTCTAAGCTGAGATGAGGACTCTTAAAACCTCTTTTAAATCATTATTTCATTTGAGATTTGAAAGGTGAGTTCTAAGAGCTAAATGGGGGAATACAGAAACTGAAATCTYTTTTTACTTTTTTCAGAGTTGGTTTTTGGGGAACAATGATAAGGTATATGTTTCATATTTTGCATTCCTTGTGTTTGAAGTGCAAATGAAGCTGATGAGCATCAGAACTCTGGGAAGTAGCAGTCTGACTAGTAGAAGGAAACCCATGTGTATGGATACTGTGATCTTAAGGGGCTGTCTGAAATCCTTTCGTCATGGTGCCAAGAAACTCCCAAAGAACAGAACATGGCAGTGCATAGAGTAGTGGTGCCAGATTTTCAGGAAAATTGTAGTATTTTTAAGCACATCTTGTACATTACCAATGCTACCTGGGACTTTTAAATGTTTAGCCAGTGTTTTGTGTGTGGATATTCTCTGTTAGCTTAGATGGTYGGTGGGGAAATTGATTGTCTCTTCCTAGCCCCTGGGATGAGCAGGATGGTGAAGGTTCATTGACTCCTTATTCTCATTAGTATTGTTTGGTTGCTTTGTAGTGGCAGCTGAGATCAAGCTGCTTTTGTGATTAGTACTTTACAAATACTTAGTACAGCACAGTGATCATTTCTGAGAGTCTAAGTAAGCTATAGTAAAGAGTCATAGGGAAAGACAAGTCCTCTAACTTTATAACTGAAAACCTGTGAGGACAGCAACTAAGTGATTTGTACACTGTGCMGCATGAAAGGGAGGACAGAGACAGTGCCTTAACTATAAAACTCCAGGCTTATATTGTTCCTTACTGAGATCTTATGTTTTGATCCAAATTCTTACAGTACTTGAAGCAAATTAATACCAGCTAATTCAATAAATGAAGAGAGAGTTTACACTTAAAATTTCTCAATACCTTTGTGGGTATGGTTTGCAAATAAAATACATTTCTGAGGAGGTTACACGAAAGGCATATATTGCTTGATTTTAAGGAGTTTTGTTTTTAAGCAATGTATTGTTTCATTACCACCTCTAGGTCATTAGTGAAGTGACACCCAAGAGGGAAGAGGGAAATCAAATGACAATGTAGGTGATGCCTGACATTAGCCAAATGTCAGGCTTTCTGACGGAAGCATCAAAATTAACCTGAAAATGTTATACCAGTTTTAGTCATTTTCCTAAGAGATTGAAAATACAAGAGGCAGGCTGATGACATTTTGATTATAGTCTCAAATTGCAAAGACCTTACAGAACATGCCTTCTTCTCTCACATAATTAAAACCCGCTGTCACCTTGATCTTTATTACATTTTTCCATGTCCTGGCAGCCCCTTGGGTTCTGCATGCTATTGTTCCTTGTTGTTTGAGCAAGTTTGACATGTCAATATTGCTCAGAAGAGCAAATGGCTCTTTCATTTCAYGTTTAAGGGTAAAAATGGAAGAAAAAAAATACACAGTAAAAGCAATACAGTGAGATTATCAAGTATCTGCATACAAATAAGTGCAAGGAAAATAATTCAAGTCATGACTCATGAGGATGTTTAAGCAGATCATGCTTTAAACCCTTGGGTTAATTCCATTGTATATGACTCCTGAAGGGATCCCTGAGGTTGTCCCTATGACCACATAGGTGCTTTGTCAAGACAGCAAGCCTAAAAGTGCTGCTGCAGGTCACCTTCTGGAGCAGATGAGACCCRGTAGGGCCAAGCACGTAGGTTTGTGTTGTGCAGCAGCCCTGTATGGGACTTTTTTTAGGGAAAGGTTTTTTCCTATCTAAGCCATTTTAAAGTATATTTCTCTCCACATTCTGTTTTAAACAGTAAAGCACATTGCCTTAGTGCATTATAAATTGATATTTTTATTCTGACAGTGTGAAGTTTATAGCTGATGGATACCGTGTGCATCCCTGGCACTGGATTAGGAGTGCACAGGTCAGCTGCCCTTTGTTAAAATGTATTTTTGTGCATGTATAATTAACATTGTCAGTGTTGTTTGTACTCAGACATACTGAACTTCAGAGCGTTTATTCTGCTGATGAAGAATAGAGCAGAACTCTGGGTTTGAAAGTTATGCTGATTGRGAAATCAGACTTGTTACTGTCTGAAAAATACAGCACTTAAGGGATTCTGTCCTTCCTAGGGCTGAAATGAGTGGTAGGGGTTAAAGATGAACTCTACTTTTCTACTCAGGAGTAGTAAAGCACCTCTATTTTCAAAACAGCTSTCAATTTTTACTGAATCATCTGATTCCCACACAATTCTGTGCAGATGTGCTTGGAAAAGATAAATGGATACTGGGATAGCTGCTAGAATAGTRGAATAATTTGTGATGGAGGGCTGCATCATAGGAGTGGAGAGACTTTTTTCTGTGAAAGAACCAGATTTTTTTTTTTTTTTAAAAACATACCACTCTGTGGAAAATTTTATTTATTTATTTTGAGTGGGGAGCACAACCTGATTAGGAATACAGTCAGTTGTAGCTTAAATGACGAGTGGCTTGATAAAAATAAGAATGAGGCCAGGTGAGGTTGTGACCTTGATGGGGGGAGGTGGGGTGGGAAAATACTTGCTATTGCCCAGCCAAGAGGTTTGGATTATGTGTTGAACCTGATAGAAGCAATGAGTCAAGGCATTCTTGGGTCTCTGCTACTTACCCTCTCTTGAAGTGTGTGTGTGTGTGTGTGTGTGTGTTTTTTAAATAAGGCTTTTTGGTTTTAAGTGAACCACGAGGCATACAGAAAACAAAAGTAAAGTAAGATTATTTTTAAAATTGTGGCTTAACCACTGACTACAAGTATTGTATTGGAGGTAAAAACAGCTGGAAGAGGAAACAAGGGAAACTGTCTGGGGAGCTTTTTCTGGACTGCATTTTCCAAGAGATTTGCATGGGCTTTTGTATCAACAGCTTTTTATTTGCTGTTTTGTTCATGAAGAATACCTTTTGAAAAGAAGTGGTCTTTAAATTCATCTGTGCTCTGATTTGCATTTTCTTAATGCAAAACAGATGCACTGATATTGCCAATGACAACAAATTAAGCTTGGTTCTAAATTCTCCAGGATATTAAAATGCTATGGGAGACAAATGCCTGGATAGGAAAAATCCCACAGCAATTCTTTAGAAGTCACTGAATGCATATGATGCAGTTATCTGGACTTCACATTTTAATGAGACTCTCTGGAAACCTTAAATTCACTTTTCTTCTTGTAGCCGTGTATAGCTGGAGAAAGGCAATGACTATAAAGACAAAACTGGGCATTCATGTGGGTGACAAGTGTTGYGTTAAGTATTAAATTCATTCACAAATACTCTGTTCATATACTRAATAAGTAAAAATAGGTTTAAGAAACACTGTAAAATTAAATTTTATAAGATTACTTTTTTATGGAATATGCAGTAGCTGCCACATAGAATAAATGTATGTTTTTCATTATATTTTTATTGCACATTTAAAGCACATTAAGGAACAAACAACCATCAAAGAAAAAGAAACTTATTAGATTTAGCAAGTAATCATATCAGTTTTATGTGTGGTTATATTTCTTGCAAACAGGGAAAGATGCGTGTCAGATGTCCTTTCAGGCTATTTAGTAAGCCATTTTTCTTTGGGAAAACAATATTAATAGATGTTTTGCTATGCTATGTATTGCATGAATATTTTTGTCTTTTTTTATTATAGTTTCTTATAAGTGCCCATTACAGCTTGAGCAATCCCATAGACCATCTGGAAAAATATATTGCTTTGATTTTTGTCTCTAAATGGGCATTAGTTTGTGTTTGAGTTTCTAAATTGTTTAAACATTCAGGCAAATATTGGAGGCTTTGTAGATGTTGTTGAAGAGTCATTTCACATTGCTCTCCAGAAACGAAATCTGTGTAGCTACATGAGGAATCCAGTGATTTGTTTAACACAGCTTTGGTATGTGTAGTCATCTAAGATGGTTTCTCCTTGTTCTATCAATTTCTCTTTTCTTAATGTTACTGTCTTTTAAATGGTTTTAAAGGCAGATTTACACTTCGCAAACAGTTAGATGCAAATATAACAAACCAAAACAAGCAAACAAAAACCTAGCRTTTTTGTGTCTCCCAGTTAAAATCCCATAGCTTCTACTTTTTCCAGTTCAGTTGGTGTAGCAACGATCAGCTCTGAGCCCCAGGAAGCAGCCTCCTTGGCTGGAGTTGGTGCTTTAGGAACCATGTGCACTAACTGTCAAGCCTATGTGGATTATCTTGTTGGAGGGCTGATCTTCAGGTATCACTTCTGGAGTGTCTTATCCTCAGAATTCAGAGGGGTTTATATTTCTGTTAAGGAGACCCATAAAGGCATTTGTACAGTGCACTATCAGGAGTGAGGCTGTCAAAGCTTGAAGGAATATATCAGCTAGAAATATTTTTWCAGTACTTGTGTAAATCTGAGTTTCCCAGGGGACAAATGTGAAATGATCAACACATCTTTTTCAGATGGTGACTCTGGCAATTGCTCATCCTAGGTGTTTGGCAGTGTCATAAGCAAATTGTCCTTCAGCAGTTGTGATTCCAGTGTCACAGATAGAATCATAGAATCATAGAATGCTGAAGGTTGGAAGGGACCTCAGAGGTCATCGAGTCCAACCCCCCTGCYCACGCAGGGTCACCTAGAGCACATGGCACAGGGCTGCATCCAAGCGGGTTTTAAAGATCTCCAAAGARGGAGACTCCACAACCTCTCTGGGCAGCCTGTTCCAGTGCTTTGTCACCCTCACAGTGAAGAAATGCTTCCTTAAGTTCCTGTGGAACTTCCRATGCTTCAGTTTGAAGCCGTTTCCTCTAGTCCTAGATCCTGAAGCCATTTCCTCTAGTCCCAGATCTTCAATAGGGCTGCCATAGGTGCTGTTTTTCTTGGAGAATCAAATCATTCATGTGCTCTTTTTGAGCACTTTTTCAGCTCAAAAATCCTGACCAGGTAGAGGTTAATGGATGATTTTTCCAGGACTGTCAGATGAATAGAGGGTTGCTTGCAAAATAGACCTGAGTCAGGGTGTGCTTAGTTATCATTTGTCTGAGGTTTTATGGGCAGGTGGCAAGCTTGRTATTATACATTGAGTTTATATCAGTACCACAAGGAATTTAGCACTGCCTAGTGCCTCAAAACATAGCCTTTTGTTGGCCTAAGTAATAATGTGGTAATGAAGTCACATATGTATTGAATGGGTGCTTTAATGGAAGGTGCTAGAAGCCAAAAGGGCAATAATTATTTTCAGTGCTGAATCACTACAGTAAATTTAGCAATAGGACTTGACATTCTCTGTCTAATAAGAGTAATTTTTATGTTCAAATTGTGACTTCCTTACATAGAGGAAAAATAATGTTAAGCAGTAGTGTATAGCTTTACTAGCTTTACAGTTTCTRTAAATGTCAAGGTACTTCCTGTAACTGACAAATGTCACTTCAGAAGTTAATTATTTCCTATAATGGTAACCTAATTTTTAGTTCTGTATAGCACAATCCATTTTTTGAAAATATTCATTTTTTAAAGGAATTGTTAACTAAGACTGATTTCTCAGAAAAAGAGGTATCTATATTCTTACACATTTTATTATAGAAATATCTTAGAATTTATTCTCAATTATTCTTAAACAACTTCACAATCACTTATTAAACAYTTATAGGATTATTAATTAGCCAGATAGTGCTCATAGTGGTTTGGGCAGTCCTAGAGAAGGTCAGAACTCTTGCTCTAGACAGAGGCCACAGAAATAGCACTTTAAATCATGATGGGAGAGCGTTTTGGTTGCGTAGCTGGCTCAAGGTGAGGTAGTGTGACTGGCTCCTCTTCGTTATGCAAAAGCTCTGTGTTGTGTGGCTCTAAAAGCCAAATAAAAGCCAAATAAAATGTTTATTAGCCAAAATCCCCGTGCTTCTATCAAGGGCATGGTTTTAGAACTAAAACACAGCTGCAAAGYTCATTATGACCAGGTCTGTGCTTTGTATAGTATTTGGTGCCATGTGGCCTCAAACATGATTCCTGTCAAAATATCTTTACTGGACTCTGTACACTGTGGTACTGACCAACTGCAATGTTTTTTAAAAAAAGTCACATTTCTGTGTCCAGACCAGGAAACATCATAGAAGAATTTTAAAAAATGGTTGGAATAGATATTGCCATATTTTATATATAGTGAATTATTGCCATATTTTATATATAGTGAATTATTGCCATATTTTATATATAGTGAATTATTGCCATATTTTATATTTACTATTCTTTTTGAATAGTAAATTCCCTGCTTGTTTGAACAAAATGATGAAGAAATAACAGCAATCATAGGGAGAAAATGAATTTGTTAATTCAGTGATAAGTCTGCTTTGTTAGAGTAATACAACACGCTAGAGTGAACATGATAATGTACTTTTTTGAATATGCATTGAAATGCTTTTACTCCAATGTAGAAAGTAACACTTGTTTAATGTTTCTTCTGCGTTGAGAAGAAGCTATTTATTTTGCTTAAGACTCAGTTGAATTCTTTGGTGAGGAAGGCTGTATTAGCTTAAGACAGCATGTTATTTTATGGAGTTTGAATGATGAACARTTGGGAAAGAGAGATCTTAGGATCTCTCATAGGGGTTCACTTCCATCTGTAGAGACTTGTGTCAGTATGGTGCTTTGATATATACTTCTTATTGAGCATAATTTTAGATTAAATAGTTGCTCATTGGGAGGTTTTGACCATAAAATMAAGGAAGAGCGTGAGATCAGTGGGTATGTTATTACAGTTAGTATTTATTTTATATTGTGGAAAGATGGGAGGGGATAAGTATGTGCCTTTGGAGAAGTGCTAGAAGACTTATTGAATAATGAACTTAATCTCACCTAGCTGTTTTATCAAAAATGTTCYTCACACTGTTGGAATGGATTCTGCTTTCTTGCCTCTGCTCAGGAATTTTTTTCTTTTTAAAAAAAGATATCATGGGGAGTAATGTCAAGTCTAATTTAGTTCCTGAGTTATAGCCTTAAAGCCTAGGACAAAACTAGCTAAGAAAAGAAGTTCCCTAATAGAAGGGAGCGGGAGATAGAGCAGGGCTGGACCTGCCGCCTTGGGAGCAGCATGAGCCCTGGCCCTCCTGCGCATCAAGGAGGAACCCTGCCCAGGAGGCAGCTTGAGGCTGCATCCTSGCTCCATTCAGGGAGTAGGAATGTATCTTCTGAGTCATTTTTGTAACTAGCCTGTGTGAAATGAACTAGAACCTGCTGTGTTGAATGAAGTAACTTTAATGAAGCTCCTCAATTATCAGCATTCTATTGCTTTGTCAAGTATTCTGCTGCATATTCAATAGAGCGAGCGCTTAAGATTTGGGGGGTATATCTTGGTGCCACTCCTTAATGTAATGGGTTGCTTGCAGCTGCTCCAAAACTGACTGAAACTTTTATCCATGGACTTGGAATAGATACCTCGTCAATATCTGCATATTCTTTATTTTACAAATTTGTTTAGATTCATGTGATTATTTCCTGAAATCTCATATTTTCTATATAATTTTCTCGATTAATATAAATTTTTTAGTCAATTGTGGTCTTCATATAATTACGGTAAATGTGTAATTATGTCATTAGGACAGTTAATTGCAGTGTTTAATGATATTATATATTTCCTTATTAAACCTAATGAATGAAGTGATATGTGTGTGCTCAGGCAATTTTGAAGGACCAATTTTTCAGATGATGGCTTTCACAACATTAGGAAAAATGATAGAAATACCTTAATCTGTATTACATACCGCTTCCAAACTGGATTTGATCAAAAAAGTCAACTAAGTTTTGAAAGAGGAATGTAAAAGGAAAAAAAGTTCTTAAAATGGTAAATTTCATCTGTTTCAAAAGATCTGTAAGAAGACCAAGTAGTTCATTATATAAACAAGATAATTCCAAAGATAATTAGTCTTTTTCTACGAATATAAGTTCTTTGCACCTATGCAGAAGCCAAGTATTATGACCAGATGTATGGAGCGTAATTTGCTCTTTTAATTAGAGATGCAAGGTAATTTTTTCAACATAGGAAGTTTTGAACTTGAAAAACAATGCTGAATTGAATTGACTGAAGGCATGACTACCAAAACCATTGGAAGCTTAATCCTAGTGTCTGATTTTGCTTTTCGTTAACATTGGCTTCTGCTGTTGAATGCAACTGGGACTAAATATGAGGATTGGTTCCGATGCAGAAATATTTTTAGGGAATCAGTAGGAAATGGGGCTTTTCTTAAGCTAATAATTCAGCATGTTTAGCGAGTTGGAAGATTCCTGGCAAGTTCTGGCAAGGAGAGGGGGGAAAAAGTAGGGGTATGAGTTTTGGCTGAAGAGAATTTTGAGGCWAAGTACAAAAACTGAGAGAATATGAAGTGTTGAAGAAGGGAAAGATTAGCAATCGGAAGGTTAAGCATAGGAATTAATTAGGAGGACTTGGAACTTCTACGGTTTATCTGCAGTAAATGAAAGTATTTGTGTGATCAGATTCCTAATAAAGTAGCCTGGGGAACACAAACATTTTTTTGGTTTAGGAAATTTTTCCTTATAAATACGATGGTCTATGGTAAAAGGATTTTAAAAAGGAGTAGTGCTCAAAGAATTACAGATCATACCTTGAAAATAAGSACTTCTGGGGTCCAAAGACTTATTTACTGCAAAAGGGGTTACATTCTCCGGTGTCTCATGATCACTCACTCACAGCCCCTTTCAGGCTAGAGTTTGGATTCCTTCCAGTCACGAATATGCCGTGGAATAACTGGAATACTGTGTAGGTTCAGGTCAGAGGAGAAGCAGCTGAAGTTCTTTTATTTCCATAAATACAAGAACTGACTGTATTATTTATACTGCTGTTATAAAAACCCTATTGTGCAGGATGTTATGATAGAAGAATCCCTGCTCTGAAGAGCTCAAGCTTYGAACAGTAAATACAAAAACTTCTAGAAAATGAGTATTGTTTTTTATTATTCCTTTAAGCTTGTTACCTGTAACATTTCCAGATGTTGAAATTGAATTTGTASAAGACGAATGTCTATGGTAAGCCTTAAAAGTATGCTGCTCTGAAGAACTCATGCCACTTTTCTTGGTTTGGTGTGTTTATGGAACATGGAGGGATGCTAACATTTCATTCAGATAATAGCTGTTACTTGGAGGTTTACGTAATAGTTCTGTCTTTTTTGATTCATATGTAATCATTACTTTTATTACAGAGTTAAACACAAGATTCAAATAGTGTTTCTGTTATATAGATTGTGGTAGATTCATTYGACTGAGTTGACTTTGATACTATGTTCAAAGGAATCCTTTGTTGCTTTCTCCATACCACCTTTCTAAAGTCTGCTATTAGCTTTCAAGTAAGACTTTTCACTATTCTAGACTTTCCACTCATCATCAATCTTAGCTTGGGAGGATATCAGGGTAAAATGTGTGTGTGTTATTGCTTAAGTGCAATCTGTTTTGTTACAATTTAATGGTATTTCAACAGCTCTCAGTATGCTTGTCAAAACAGTGCTGCAATTCTAAACTGCTCAAGAATACCTAGTGTGTGACAACAATCCTTTCATGACAGAAGTGCTTTCCTCACACAAAGAGGATAGGAAAGATCTGTTTTTCTCACCACCTCAAGGTCCTGAATAGAAAACAATAATTTCYTAGAGTTGTGCTTTTGAGAAGCAGGCTTTTGTCTGCTTTATTGCAGCCATATGGTGAGGACCTGAATGATGCTTTTTTCATTCATTCAGTTTTCAGATTTGGTTGCCATCTTCTCTTCCACACACCGTCTTTTAAAGATTAAGCTGCCTTTCCTCTGTTTTGTGAGTTTGTCTTGTGCATGTGAAGACACCAAATATTTAGCATTGGAGAAGTTCTTCTGACTGCAGAGTAGAAACCAGTTGCATTTTTTCTTTCCCCTTGTGAGTGTAAATGTTTACATGTCAAGGTAAATGTATTTAAAAGTATTTGCTTCTTTTTAACAAGTATAGCTTTGTTTTTGCCTATTCACTTTGTTCTTTGCTGCTTAAACAGATTTATAACACTACATGTAAGAGTAAGATATTGGCAACTTAATTGATGTTCAGTGTACTAATGATATTTCCTTTGGAGCATCTTTCCCTAGCTTCCACAAACCATATGTGTCTAAACTAGGCAACAATTTTAATCAAAGAACGTCATTTTTTTGCAGTATGGGACTCTGATAGTGATTATCTCAAATTTACTTTGGTGATGATGATAATTCCATACTAAGGGCCTTTGGAAACAATTAAAACGAAGTTCTTTGTGGAGAGCTGCTTGTCTAAATGAAGTCTGATGTTTAGAGACAAGTATCACCTGAAAGGGTGTTACCATTCACAGAAGCACAGAAAGACTGAGGTAAGGGACTTCTGGGGATCATATAATCCAACCCTTCAGCACAAGCATCAGGCAGAGTCACCTATAACACCTTTGACTTTGGGGGCTATGTTTTTGTCAACTGCTGAAGCGTGATTTAGAAATCACTTTAGAAAGCAATACTAATGGACTGAAAAAAATATGCTTATATTCACTGAAAGGAATATCCCAGTAAAAGGATTACTTGAATTTTAAAGCTGTACTTTGCTGCTGTTTTGCTCCTGTCATCTGTTTTCTTCTAAAACAAATGATTCCAAATAGCAAAAGATTGCTGCTTGATCCCTCCCATGGAGAGGATATAAGATCTACAGGTGTAAAGGTTGAGCGATTATAACATTTTACCTATGTTAATAGCACATTTCAGTACATCTCAGGTACTGGCAATTATTTATTTTCAAGTCATCTATTGAAAATCCATCCAAGGAAATTTGTTTCCTGAAAGCATATAAATACTTATGCCTTAAGCTGAAGTGGCAAACTGAACTTGAAGTGGTGAAATACTTGTCATGTCTGTTATAATGTAAATAGATGTATGTTCAAACTATTCCTTTTATAAATTGTGTAACTGTCGTTGAATCTCAAAGGGGCATAAAAATAAGGAATAAATTAACAGTGACATAATTGATTTCATATGGAATATGCTATCCCATCTGAAGAATGCTCTCTGTGATGAACTTGGTGCGAAGCTAACATCTGAAATAGGAAATACACCCGTATGTACTTTTTTCAGCTATTGTAGCTCATAGTAAGAATTGCCAGTAGTTATTTCTAGCCAAGTAGAACTCAGGAACTCGCTATTTTTCAACCAGAAAGAATAACTCAGTGAATTGCTCCCCTTTTTTTTCTCCTCTATGAAGCTTAGAACTTCTACTAACCTGTGAAAGTATTAATGTCCATAAGTAACAGTTACTATAGCATYGAACTTTGAAGAGATGAGCTGGTCTAGCAGGTCCTTCTTGATCTGATTTTATTACTGTACTTTAACGTGTTTACTGAGACCAATTTTGGTCTCAAAACTTGCTGTTGATGGAGAGGTTAAAGGTGCATGGCTGGGAAAGTGGTGGAGCTGACTGATTTCAGACTCTAAACTGGCAGCCAGCAAAGAACAATAAAGGAGGCTGAAAAACATGCAGCTCTGAGGAAAAACCTTTGTCTACTGACTGACAATAAGGCCTTTCTGCATCAAAGTGTGTGTATATGTGTGTGAACTACCTGTTGCAAAGTTGCGCTTTTGGAAATTTAAAGGTGCAATGCTAGTGAATACCGATTAGATGTCATGAAACTGGACCAGAGGTGATTATGGTTATTAGATGTTCCTCTGTGTAATATATCTAAGTTATCTAGTTAATTCTGAACCTAGCCCAGCAAATYGTGGGTGACCAAATATTTTAAAATTGCAGTGTATATTGCTTTAAAGAAGGAAATTGATAAGAATCTTCCCCTAGTAGTCTTCTAAACTAACCACTCTCACATATAAGAATAGACCTCTAAAATTTGTGTTGTATTTAAGATTATATTTTAGAGAGATTAGCAACCAGTRGCATGAAGATTTGGATGTGACCAATCATGTTGCTCTTCCATATGTATTTATGGTATGTATGTGCCTTTTATTCAAGGATCAAGGGTAATTCCGGCAGGAAGGACCTCAGGATGGCTCTAGTCTAACCCCCTGCTCCAATTGGGATCAGCTCTGATGTCWAACAGTTGCTCAGGACATTATCCCTTACCTGGTCTGTTTTTTTTTTTTAAGTGTGTGTAGAGGGTAGAGAATCCTGTACTTAWATCAAAACATACGTATTGGAAGGTGTTTGTTTCATTTGATCACATGATGTATTGGTGAGGTTTTTAATTCCACCAGGTATGGTTGTTTTTGTCACTTCTATTTGCACATCTCAGCAGCTAGTTAAATAGCATGTGCTTTGCTCTCTAGCCTGCTCTCCTGCCTCCATGAGCATGTAGGGCACTCCTGCAGGGCACTGCCCTGCACAAGCCCCTGTGCTGCAGTGCTCCAGAATCGCTGCTGCCAGCGACCTTTAGAGAAAGTGACATTTCCCAGGATGGATCAGCTGCACATAGTGTATGACTGCTCACTCAGTTGCTTGATATTATTTCTTCCCAGAGTCCTGCTGTGTGATTTTTTTTCTCCTTTTGATGTCTTGTTCTGCCTTATTTTTATGCAGAGGATTTTTTTACACAATATGATTGAAGAGAGGAAGTTGATGTCTGTGTTTAACCTAACAGATCCTTTAAAGGAAACAATGRTGATGTGACAAAATAAGCTAGGATTAGATTTTTACAATTTAGAAATCTGAAACAAATCAGGTTTCACAGGAAAGATTTGTCTTTTGATACCATGTTTTTCTACTGTCTGTACTTGCCTACTCATGGCTGTTTTAAATTTATACCACTGCTCATTTCCCTTCCATGCCCCCTGTAAGAAAAGTGGGAATTACATTTTTGCCTGTTAGGAAATCTGCAGGGAATAAACATCCTTTGACATTGTTTACTCTTATTCTCAGCTAGGTGCTAGAAATATTCTTTTTTTTTTTTTTATCCAACTGGAGTTAACATCTGAAAACAGAGTTAAATGTGAAATTTTGACATGGATTTGATCCATAGAGTTTGGAGAATGAGCCGTTCTGCAGTCGAAAGAAACAGTTTTATTTCTAAATAAATCTTAATATATAACAGAAGTGCAGTGCCAGTGAGAAAACTGAGTGTAGTTGTTAGGGTGAAATAAACAGAAGAGCTCATGCTGTAGAGCTGGTCACTTAAATTGACTCCTGTTGTGAAAGAAAAATTTGACTAGCTCCCCAAACCTAGGGGAAGAACCAGGAGCATTTCCTAAGAAGCCAGGAGAACAGGCCTTCCTTTGTGCTCCAACATATTCCAGTAAGTAGGTACAACTCTGGGACAGTCTCTTTCAGGGATCATGCAATCTTCTGTTTGAGTCATYTCGTTAAAGGAGTGTCAGCCGCTACCTTTATTTGTGGGATAAAATATTTAGCAAGTCAGGCGCTCCTTTATGTTAATTCTGAATCACAAAGAGGGAAAAGAAGCCAATAAAAGTGTCAAAGAAATTGGTGTGATTGCCAGTGTGCCCTTCGGGGAGGCTAGGAGACGTGCACCAGGCTACTGTGGTTGTACTTGGGCAGATAGTGTAGAGTAATTGCCTAGATGTAAAAAAAAAAAAAAAAAAAAAACCACCTTGCCTTGAGGCAGTGCTGTTCAGACATTCATATCAACATTCATATCAACAAGTTGCTGCTTTTTCCCCCACAGACTTGCAATAAAATAATCAGAATGCATTTAATTATTGCTGAGTTTGGCATCCTGTTATTGTATGTTCTAATTGAATTTCAATGGATAGCAGAATGATGATGCCAGTTAGTTTGCTAAGTTTGGCTTTTTTTCTTGTAAAATTTGACAGCGCAACATTGTTATTTTGAGTATTTCATTTTTTGTTTTTTTTTTTAGCTGCATGCATTTACTTTTTGTTTAATCAGGAGTCTCACTCAGCAGTATTGTTGCCCCCTTTCTGTCCTTGTGTTCCTCTTCCTTCCCACAGCCATACCCTGTTCTTGGGTGCTTCTATCTCCCCCCCGCTGCTCAAAGATGAAAAAATCAAGCCTTAGGTTAGGAGTTTCTTCATCTCTTTCTACTGCTCTATTAGAGAACTTGTACTTGACACGTTCCTTCTGCACATAATGAGCTTTCAGTCAAGTTGCTGATCAATAGCAGAAACCAGCAGGTCTGTCTCTATTGCTTGTTTTCTCTATCTTGAATCTGCCAAGATAGATTAGAGTATTGCCAAGGTCACTCAATATGTTGCAAGTGAATGAAAAGATATCTGGTTGACTTTTTCAGGATAGGATGGCGAAAAGACAGGACTGGAGTTAAACTAAGTGTGCCATGACAGATTAAATCTGCATCGAGGTCACAAGGGGTATTTTTAAGTGAATCTTTTGGCATAGCTGAGCAAGATACACATCTTCTATCAGTGGAAAGGTTATTACGCTGTTTTCTACAGCAAAGCATCTTGGCAGTATACGTATAGAAAGGGAATAAACAAGAAAAATTCAGGTGCTGCAGTAAGAGCAACTCATGTGTAACTCTCATGAAGTCAATAGGTTCTTTGCATATTTATCCAGTGGCAGAGACAGTACTGTGCAGGGTCTCAGGAATGAAAGCAACCTTGTGTTAATCACCTATCCCAGAGGCAATGAAATTCCCCACTCTGTCAGATTGGAGGCAGCAGTGATAGCATGAACAGTAAGAGCTAGCATACGTGTTGGATTTAAGTGACTGACGTGCTTCAGGAGCCTTCTCTGTGCTCGGTTTTTATARCTGAAAAATAAAATTGCCTTGTCAACAAGAAAAAAGGAACTCGGAGAAAGCCTAAGTCATTTAAAGAACTTGTTGTTGGATTAGCAGTGACTAGAATTACACAGAGGCCAGGGTTATTGTAAGAGGCAATATATTTTATTAGAGTGACTGCTTTAGTGGAGACAACAGGCTTCATGGCATGTATCTGAGAGCTTGTCTGTTTTTTCCAGTTCAAACAGTTGGTCTAATAAAATATACTGTCTGTCCTTATAAATCTTCCACCTTGAGATCATCATGTCTACCACAGTACAGATAATAAAATTACAGACGTTTTCCTAATATACCTGCTTCCTTCAGTTTCTTTAGTCTTTTCTTCCTTGCCCCCCCCCCCAAAAAAAAAAAGGTGCTTTTCCTCAAACTACAATATTTATGTTGGATTTTTCCACCAGTAATATCTTGAGTCTTGACTTTAGCCAGTTTTGCTAATAGAAATGAGGAAATGCTTCCATCAAAATTAAAACTTGCCGTTCTTTTCTAGATTTGGATTTCAGACTTCTCAGAGTTTGAAGCTATGTGATCTTTTGGAAATGATATTTTTTTTTTTTTTTTTGGCATTGAGATGAAATCTAGCTGTGTACGTGAATTTTAGCTTTATGCTTATTAGATTAGTTGTTGAATTTCACAGTGGTTATACGCTTGCATGGGAGCGTATACTTAATAGCTGTCTTGGCTTGGAACCTAATTGCCTAGGTAAATAATGAGGAAAGTAAGAAGAGTCTAAGGGATTTTGGAAGGGATCTGGGAGATATAGAGCAGCTCTTATTCCTTCTGCTTCTCTATGTCCAGGAGATACTTGACACCCTTGCAGGGCTGAGACCAAGGTATCAGTGGCTTTARTGGATGTGATAAAAGTTGTGATAATGAGCTGGGCTATGAAAGGGATTATCATCTATAACAGGAACTCCAATAGACAATTGTAAAGAGTCAAAACTTTCCACCTAGGAATCATCTACTACAGTTGTTCTGTTTAAATCCTGAAGGTCGTTGAAGACTTCAGGTCAAAACCCATTTAAGTAGTCTGAATACACAGCTACCAAAATGTGTTAAATTTAAAAAAGAGGGTAAATAAAGTCTGCAGCTCTGAGTGTGTCTACTTACTTTATAGTGCTATCTCCATTTCTAATTGAGTTTTAAAGATGTTGATCATGATTCATTGTTASGCCACACTAAAGCGTAAGTCCAGATGAAAATGTAACAGAGAAACTTGTATTAAAGCTGCCTTTTTAGCTTTGAACCAGTCTCCTTACTCTTTTACTACTTCTGTGGAATATTTCCTCCTCAAGGAGGAATTAAATTTTTGAATTTCAAGCCCATTTTGGGCATAAAGTAAGATATTAGAGAAAGGTTTCAGAGTATGGGTCTGCAGAGAGCACAACTGAGGTGAAAACTGTTGCTGTGTCCCCTCTGGAATCTGTTCAAGAAGCCAGGTTTAGTCTGTGGCATAACAGCTCCTTGCACGTCTGTGTGAAGGATCTACATGTAGCATAAATCCAACAAATTTGAGTAGTTTCATGAAACTGCAGGATACATAGTGCTGATATCCAAGCCATTTATGGATTTGATACACATCTTCAAGTACTGATTTTGGTCTTCTGTAACATGCCATTCTTGTGGCACTGGGAGGTTGCTTTTTCTTTTTAATCTGTTTTCTTCAGTGTTATTTGGTCTTCCTGCCTGTCCTTTAGAAGGAATTATAGCAATGGACCTTTGTCTCCTTAGACCACATATTCATTTTGCTCATACGACTTTCCCCACAGAAAATTGGGGGAAACTGGCAGTTACGAACGAAGGGGAAAGAAAGAAGAAATGGGGCTGTTTCCCATGGCATGTGAACCAGTAACCACCTGCTCTTTTCCGYAGGTAACAGGTCAGTCTGTCTAAATGCTGTTATACCATTGCTCAGCACTATATTGTAGCAGCTACAGGTGACTCTTTGCCACACAGATGCTTGTCTGGTTTCTTTTGGTTCATTATCAGCTTAGTGTGTGATCTGTATAATCCATACTTGAGAAGGATTGGAGGGTGTTGAAATATAGTGCAAAAATTTATATTTTAAGGAGAGAACATATGCTCTTGAGTTTTTTTTTTTTTCTGGTGTAGTTTCAGAGCACCTCAATTTTTTTTTAGGCACTGGAGAAGAGAATTTGACAGTTATGTTATTACCTATGTCTTTGTTCATTGTACGTGTTAATATCTGTATGCTGGAGCACCTCAAAGATTGCCATAAGTCTGTCTTTTGACAGTGACTAGTAACATATGCTTAAGGAAGGGAAGAAGTCAATGTTGAACCACTCCTTAAATATTCTCTCAAGCTTTTGGCTTTTTTTATGCCCTTGAATATCTTATTCTCTGAGTGAGAGTGCAGCAGCCTGACTCAAATGGTGCTGGCAGGTTATGCTGCTCAAGAGAGCAGGAACATGTGTGCTGGACTGTATGGCATTTGCTGTAAGGCAACTAATGCCTACTAGATGCTTCCTTCTTTCCAGTAAATAATCTGGCACTTTAATATATGATTTTGCAGTCTGAAGACTTGCATGGGATGGTCCTGTAGTTAGGGACTTAGTCAAAGCCTGGAAAAAAAAAAAGTATTTACAAAGACTTTTGGTGTGGTGTGTTTTGTGTTGTGTGTGTGTGTGTGTTTTTTTTTTTTTTTTTTTTTTTTTTTTTTTTTTTTGCTTGACGTGTGTCCTTTAGTCCTCTCGTCCTTGATTTCTTGATTAACATCTATGTAATAGGAATGATAGTATCTATGTTATGGGGCTGCTAAGGGAATATATACTTAAAAGCCCTTGAGTAACGCAGATGCTGGATGAGTAGCTCAGGCATGAAGAGTGCATTTGAATAGCCCATAAACAGTAAAGGTGTTTGCTTCTATATACAGTACTGTTCTTTTGCAATTTAACTTGACGTCAGATAGGCAGAGTTGTTATTCTGTTTACTAGATTCTCATGTTACACAGTTTCAAATCAGCCTAAGATACAATTTAATGGATTGACACTAYATAACCTAGTCTGTTAATGTAATATGGCAGCATGTTTTAATGCATTTGTTTTACTACAAGTAACAGCAATCAAGTTGGACAGTGGCTTATCTTGTTTGAAGTATAAAGCGTGAGACAGACCTAGAGTGTATACCAGTCTCTCAGTGACCTTTGAATTAACCTTTCTTAGTTGTATACTACATCTGTAATTGGTCCTCTTCTGAAAAAAAAAAAATCAGTATTATTCTTACAGTGTTTTAGGGGGAAAAAAATGTAAAGTCATATTTTAGTATCGCTTTCCCCCCATTCTTTAAGCTGTAGCAGCTAAATCTATTGGGGATTAAGTTAAGATACTTTTCTATCCCTTACTACTTTCAAAACTTTGGTAAAGGAAGTAAATTGAAACACTTTTGTTACTTAGTCTGGTGATTTGTTGCCTTTTGTATTGTTTGTGTCTTGTTTGATGATGTAAATGTAACTGTTACAAGGAGAATCAACATTGCACTAGATAAACCTTTATCGGTATTTAGACAGTGTTGTAAATTTGTCACAGCACTAATATTGGGAAMCTGCAACAAATCTATTTCTGTTACATTTTGAAAGAAGAGATGACAACTCTCAACAACAAGGGAAGACTTGGAGGTGCATTAAAGCCTCCTGTCTTGCTAAGTTATTTCAACTGCAAGATCTAAGGTGCTGCTTAACTTGTAATATGCATGAGGTTACCAGATGGTATCTTGTGGGTAGAGTTTGTGTAAGACTCAAGCAACCTATTAAGTTCATAAATGGAATCGGCTGTKTTTTGGTAAACCCTGAAGGCCAAACAAGCATTTCTAGCACACAATTTCTCCTATATTTGTCCAGGCACGACAACCTTAATATATCAATAAAAAGTTGAAGTTTAAAAACARAAAAACACACAGTATTTGAAAACTAATGTAAGCAGACAATTTTCACTGTTCTTTTCTCTCCTTCCTCCCTCCCTTTAACTTTTTCTGAATGGAGCTGAGGGCAAGGAAAGGGATAGAATCTTGGGCCTGGGCTTGAGCTGCATAGAGCCAGAGGAAGGGGATGGTCAGTGCTGCTCCTTCTTCCAAGAAGGGTGAACAGGTATGAAGAGGTCAAGTGGGAAGGCAAGGAGTCCAATGGCTTCTGTCAACCTTTCTTCTGACCCAAAATGGACACATATTGAATGGTCTTTAGCATAGCCTGATGCTGACCTTCCTGGAAACAGTCTTATCCATAGTCCAGGCATAGTGGAAATATTTCTTGGACTTTATTAAGGATCATACTGCCATTAAGCTCAGTGGGAAAGAAAAGGGAGATCTTGGTACATACAKTTGACAGTTACTTGGCTCCAGATTCCCTTCCTTTTAAGTTACTCTTGAATTTAAGTTATCTCTTGAATTAGCATTGCTAATAGCTGGTTGAGATTTGCAGTGCTCTAGTAGGATCTGTTCAATTGTGCTGCATTATCTTCAATTCATGGGAACTAATGCAATAATAGTAAAATGAATATCAGCTGTGCCTGATAGCACAGCTAGAAATGGATGAAACATTGCTTCCGGAATAGATCAATGACCATAGATCCAGTTAGCCTCTCACTGAGACTAAAAAGGAAGTGGCTTAATATGGATTTCACAGTTAGAGGCTTCTTTTRGCTTGAGCACACTGGAGAAGGGAATAGGGATGGGAGAAATTATGAAGAAAAAGCAAGAAGCAGTGCTGATCTGAGAAGCTGAATTCTGGAGGATGCTGAGCACAGGCACCATGGGAGTCCCCTCAGATGCCACTTGGCCTCCTGCTGCATGTAGCTTGCAGTGGGACGCACAGACATCCTTCTTCTGCTGTAGCTGCTTTGTGTTCATCAAAACTGTCCCACTTTAAAATTGGCTCAGAGGCCAGACCTTGCTTTGTGCATCTTCTGAGTAACAGGTTTTTCTTATCTTTGAGGAAATAAGCAACTGTTAGTGTACTTTAAAAGCCCTCTGCATTATGGAAGTGAGAACATTCTCCTAATCAGCTAGCAATGATCCAAACTAGAAATGCAGCTTCACTTCTGCAAGAGGCTGGCCATGTATCTGCTCATGATAGTAAATTCAGCCAAGTAGGAGCATCTTCTTCCTCCCTCATGCAGAGGCAATTGCGTGCACGACCCGCAGCTTCAGCCACTGCATGGAGCTGCACCAGCCTTGACAGTGTGTGGGTGTTGTGGGTGGGGAGTTCTCCTCTTCCTGGCTGCGCTCCAGCGCTTTGTATGAGGACTCGGCATGGGCTTCTTGGAATGTTTGCTTTGAATTGGCTGAAGTCCCTTTTTTGAAGAAGAAAAAATTACATGTGGTATTCCTGTGGTGATGATCCTCTCTGAAATGCAGGGAAGGAAAAGATGAATTAGGTAAGCCRCGTTGCTGTTTCAGCTGTCTAGGTTTATTTCTGCTTACTCAATGTGACTAAATGGCCATCAAAGCAAGAAATGCCTCTGGAACTATCTCTGTCCTTGTAACACACAGTGATGACATAAGCAACTGTGGCTAGTGTTCATCTTGTTTTCCTTTTCCGCTTTCCAAGCCTTGATTTTTATTGATTCTGTCAGCTGTCTGGAGATTAATTGAATACTGCAAACATTGTATTTGCCTCTGAATTGCAAAAGTGAAATTATTTAGGCATTGAGATAGAGTTGGTAGCTGTTTGAATACTTTATTAGCTGGGACTCGGAAGTCTTTTTCTGCATCTCTAGAGATGGAAAACATGATTKGAGTAAATGGAAAATACTTACCTTTTTGCTTCAGTGTGTATGGCCAGGTTGTTCAGTTTTATACCCAAATCCACACTCCTGGAGAAAAAGTGATTCTTCTTATGAATTGATTATGGATTAAAAAAAAAAAAAAATTATCCTGTGTATTTTAGATCAGTAAATTTTCATTGCCTTTTTCAGGACAATTTAATAATAATATTTTAACAAGATGCCTTATTAACGTTTGAAATCCTAATTGTGGAAGTCAGCTTTGACAATATTTGGATGAATTCACACAATTCTGAATTTCTATTTTGTGAAGTACAGCTTATTTCTTAGAAGAAATAACATTATCTTTAGAAGTCTGACAGATGGGAGTTAACATATTACTAGTCTTACTGTCCTAAGAACTTTTTTATGATAAGTCAAAATGACTTGCATATCACACTACCTAAAGCAGAGAGRAAGCTGAGAAGTAATTCATGTAAATATGCACATTATTACAGTTTCATTCTTTGTGTCCATAAAATGGCTGTGGGATCTGGTTCACTGCACAGCCTATCGCTTGGAAAAAGAAAGTCCTAGGTCTTCACATGCCGTTCTCTGCTTTCATAGTTCACTTTGTTACGTAGTCTCAGTTCTAAATTTGAGTTTCATTCTAAAAATAATTAGTTTTGGTTCTCGGGACTCCAGTCCAAATGATACTGTGATAAATGTGGGTTGACTTCTGAACTTTTGTTTTCTTACGGAATTTATTTACCGCTATCAACTATCTTTAAAGATACAGCAGTAATAACAATAGCTACATGGGGAATTTATGAAAAACAGGCTATGTCAAACTCTTTCTGGGCATTACAGTTAGTTGATTAAGTGTTGATTTAATGGAAAACCATTTTGCGGGAGAAATATAATAGAGTTATTTTCAGTCTTTAAACAGCATATAATTTGTCCTTCCTTTTAACTGTTCTTCTATTTCTAGTACAGGTTGAGTAGCCTGAATTAAGTAGATGACAGGKGAGCCTCATGTCTTTCCATGCAAAGAAGTTTCCTCTCGGGAAGGAAACAGCAAAGGCCATGCCTGGAGCACGGGTGTGAGCACCATGCTGAGCTCTGTGTGATGGTGCAGCTATGGCAGCCTTTGAATTGGAAACAAGTTTGTATTGGGTAGAGACATGATGCACATGAAAGCTATGTATTTGGCAGTTGAGTCTGCAGCCGAAATAATATATCCATTTCTCTTTCTGTGAAAAGGAGCATTTAAAAACTATATTCAGAGAAGAATTTGTAAATGATTTAAAAACTGGGGCACATGGTACACTGAGAGGCTAAGGAAACCTAATCTTATGTCAGAGACCAAGTTGAGAGATGCATTAATTAATTAATGTCTGTTCACTCCTGTTCTCTGCATCCTTCTGATCTTGATTTCTTCCACCAAGATTAGGACAAGTTGTTTAGTAAGGCAGAAGCTCTAATTGTGACTGGCAGTGCCTGCAGCGTTCACCCTCACACCCTTGCTTGTGGTAGGGCTGTTTTTGCTGCTGTTTTGGGGGYGTTTGGGCAAACTTTATAGCCACAGAGCAGAAAACAGTGTATCTTAAAGCAGAGTCTTTGGCTGCTAGTTTGCAGAAGAGGGCACAGTGTCTACAAGTGTGTGTGTATATAYTTCCCCTTAGATTTTTGATCAAATATTTTTTGTAAAGATTTTTAAAAAGGCTGAATCAATTATTGTATATCAAAGACATTAAAAATGGTTGATTTTTTTAATAGTCACTTTATGAAAAATGTTGCAGTATCTAGTTTCTGTGCCACAATACTCATAGACAAAACACTTCAAAAAGGAAAATAAAATCCTTTCAAGGAAGGTGAACCTTAAAACACTGGTTGCAAACCACGTTTGCTGTTCTAAAGGTAAGTTTTCTGGCCTACTTCTCTACCCAGGAGTCTGTGTGCTGTCTCTGCAGCCAAGCTGGTCTGGACACCAGCTCTGCAGCTGAACCTGCCCTCAGCATGGGACAGTTCCCCTGTATCACAGTGGCAGCTCTGTCCCCTGGTGAAGAGAGAATCATTTAAGAATCATTACTTTGGTTATACCCAGACCCCTGCGCTATTTGCCAGAACGATCAGTTCTGAACTTGCCAAAACGGCGGAACAGAGCGCGCCCGCAGCACGCAGCTGTCGGCAGGGGCCGCTCTCTGACTGCAGGCGGGAAGTGCGGCCCCGCGCGCCATGGCCTGACCGCCTGACCGGGCTGTGCCCGCGCGCGGAAGCCCTGCGCACACCCACACTCGACAGATAAGGCCGAGAGAGGCCTTGTGCTGGCACAAAGCATGGAAATGAGCTCACTGRCCTTTCAGAGGTTCCTTTTCATCTCCTGTTTTCCCCTCGGTGCCTCCAGGCAGGTGGCAGATTGTGCCACTTTTCTCTTGCTGGCCATGCCTCCCAGTGTGCATGAGATGCGTGAGGTGCAGAGCTGCTCCTGTGATGAGTACCGACTCTAGCAGGGGCTGGAGAGGAGATCTGAGAGCTTACTTGGTTCTGTGCTGCTGTGCAGCCCCGTAAGGGCAGGTTCCCCAGGTAGCTCCCGTGTAAAATAGCATGGTACTTGGAAATACAGGGCTTTTTCCTAAACATGCTGTCCTTGAGGAATGGGTTGTGTGCATAGCAYGGAAATTTCCTGTGCTGTTGCATGTTATTATAAACAGTAATTCCTGAGTATTGGAGCCTCAAATTTGAAAGTAAAATCGAGTAGCCCAGAGTTCTAGATCCCATCTGAAAAGGAAATTTTAAAATATTTGCTCTTTTGTGTTCTACTCGTGGAGCAATTGATGTCTGATGCTCATGCACTGARTTGCTGGTAGGAAGGTAATGCTGTTTTTGCAGTGTGCCTTCAGTAATGCCTCTCTCATTTCCCAGAAAGCAGATAATCACTAACCCCATATGGAACTGAGGAGACAGATGAATCACTGGTGTAACCTTATTGAAAAGAAACATTTGACGTGAAACTAGCCCTTAGAAATCAGATTTTTCCATATTTTATGAACAATCAGCTTTTCTCTTTCTTTGCATTTTTTCCTTATATTTGTTAGTGTTTTGTTTAGTTGTGTTTTAAACTATGAGTTTTTGTCACTGTGTTGGTAAACATTTTCTAGCATTTATTACCACTGGTTCCCTTTCCCTCCATATTTTCTCAAATTCTTTGTATTCTTCTGTACAACGTCTTCATTTGAGTTCTCTTTTCATTCTGTAGTTCAGAATCATCCTGTTCTGTGGCTTGTGTTGCTCATATGTAAAATTACCATCTTTTTTGTTATAGGTAGTAACCTTTTACAGTACTTTCAATGTGGCTGTATAAATACCTTCTAGAAAACTTGATAACGTCTATGTTCAAAGACCAGGTTTCTCTAATACCTCTTTTCTTTGCCTTTTTGTTTCCAGGACACACTTCTAAATTAAYGTCAAGTTGGTATCCCACTTAAACAAATTTGTTTCCCCTCTGATTTTAGTTAAGTGTACTTTGGATCAGTTGTCCACTAGCCTATGCTCTTCCATGCTCATGTTGGGAACCCTCTAACGCAGGGCTGCTTTCTGAAAGTAAATGTTGGTGAATAAGTGGCAGTCAGGGCAGTGGATTTCAGATTGTTTCCATGTGTTGGTTTACTTAGTCATGGAACATGTTTGTGTGTCAGTAAATGAAAGCGACTCTTCTGTTATCCCTCCTCCCCCATTTTTTAAAATGTAAGACTTCTTTTCACTTCACTTGGAGGYCTGCAAATCAGCAAAAAGGCTTCCTTTAACTCCCCTGATTTCAGTGGTATGTGATGTGTGAGAGGGGTTGTGTTATACAGTGTAGTGTTGAGCAGCGGGTCACAATTGCTTTATCCTGACCTTCAGGTGCTGTTGGACAGAGCTATTAGGTGGAAATAGAAAATATAAATGCTTTGATGCACCTTGTAGCATAACAAGATGCACAGTTTCTGAACAGTGCACTTATACAATGAAACAAACACTTCACAGAAATGATGCAAAAGGGACATATTGCAACAATAAAGAACCTGGAGTTTGTTTTGAATTACCTGAGCACTTCAAGTGCTTAAGTACTGCAGGGTTTCCCCTGAAGAGTGATAATTAACTATGTGGAGATGGTTTGGACAAGGAAGGTGTGGTTTTCTAGGCTAGCGTCTTACAGAGGAATGCAAGGCTCATGTCAGAAATGCTGCATTGTTATAATGGCACCGACACATTCCCSGCGTGTCCAGGCAATCCCCACTGATGGGGTATTGATCTGTGTCTTGTGAGGTGCAATGCAATTCTGGAATGAATTGTTGTAAAGCAAGCCTGTGTTTAGTTTTGTAGGATAGCTTTCTACCTCTGAATTTCTTTAGATGCAACCGAGTTCACCGTATTTTTGAAGAGAGAGCCTTTTGCTTCCTAAAAGCACCCTTGTTTATGGAAGAACTGGGAACTTTAACAGAGCCAGGAAGGTGGTAAGYGGGGCGGGTATAAACGAGACTGCAGTAGGAGGCAAACTCTGCAAATTGGAACCTGGCTGTGAGTTGGAATTTGGCTCACACTTTACCTAATTGGTGAACAAATTATTTAATTAAAGTAAAATTAATGTTTGGATAGTTATGAATTTTCTTTGCTTATGGCATACCCTGTCTTGCCCATTGATCTAGTCATTTTACACTGAAATGTTTGAAGCTCTGGAGTGATTTGAGTGCCTTTGGTTTTACTGGGAGGTAGTAGCAAGACTTCAGCTTGTGTAAGATGTAGCTCAGATGSTTTAGTACTTAAAAATTGATATCAGCTTATGATTACTACCCAGATATCTAAACTCCCTATTTAAAAAAAAAAATTTAGTCTGATATTCTGCCTCTCCTCACCTCTTTTTTTACTTTTTTTCACAGATGCCTTCAAGTGTCTGAATGCAGCCTGGGGTTTTCACATTTATTTCTACTGTGAAATAGTGGTTTGGCTCCTTTTCTGTTTCTCCCCTGCAATATGCTCCTGCGTGTGGTCATGGTTCCATGCAGCACCCTGGCAGGCGCAGGGAGCCTTCCCATGCGGTGGCAGTGGTGGCATGAAACTTGTTCGCTGCAATGGAGAAAAGCAGTGCTGCAGAGCAGCARTTTCCATCACACACATACTCTGACCACCTTTATTAGCTTTGAGAGCCTCCRTACTGAGTTTTAAACCAGTTTGGACCTCTTTCTAGACTCTTCCTTGTGCACAGAAATGGGCAGTAAAGGAATGAGAATAAGACTTGGATACCTCCAGGACAGAGGGTGGGAATCTGACCAGGAAATGCTTCCAAAGATGTTGTGCAACTCRGTGTATATGGGCAGCCACGCTTCACCAATGCTGACTCCCGTAACTAGCAGGAAAGCAAACCTGCCTACCTTGTCCTCACCCAACGGGTGCCAGCAGATACTTTGGCAATGTGAAAGACTGCTTGGCYTTTTAACAGAAGTGTTAGATTTAATACAGTCCTTGGAAATAATTGTTGATAGCTGGGTCATAATATTTATATTTGTTTTCTCTGGCATTGATATAATTATAGAAATCAGAGGCAGAAAATATGCCCAATAGGTGTAGGATGATATATTGAAACAAGCAAAATTCCCAATTTTGCCTACCTCCTTAGCGAGGAAGGCAGCTGTTCCAGCCARGAGAGTTTTGGAAAAGCTGTTGTTGCTAGTGGTGTCCCAGGTACCTGAYCCTTGTACATTGCCTGCTGCCATCCCCACTGGGGCACCGGGTGCCTGTGGACAGGCTGGCAGGTTGTGCAGGAAAGGCTGGCTCCTGGCTTTCTTGCGGGACTGCTGCTTCCCACTGGAGAGGTTTGKAGGAGTTAAGCTCCTTGCATATCCCTTGAACATCCATGTGCGTGATGTCTATTCCTATTTCCTACTGAATTTCAGACCTGAGGAACTTGCGTTTGGTTATGAGGGCAGAAGAATATCATGGGGGAATTCAGAGAGAAGTCCATCACAGTGATAGTGATGACAGATTAGCTCAGCAGACGGGGAGGCATGGACTTGAAGGAAGGGGTATGTCTCTCATGCACATATCCTGCAGTAAGGATGCACATGGCACCTGGCCCTCTGTATTTAAACAATTCTGTGATCATTTTGGAAATAGCTCTCAGTTTAGACTGGAGATTGTCTGCTCCAGCCACAACCTCGGAAGGCTGTTCCTGCTGGCCACTCTTGTCAGAGTTCATGGCAGGGAAAGAGCTCTGCTTTTTGTCAGGTGGGTTGTGTCATGCCCTATATCCTGGGGTGCAATACATCAGATAGGCAAAGCAATGCATGCCTGTTTGCATTTCAATATCCCRAAGAACTGAGACATTTTTTCCTTTATAAATTTATAGGAAATAATGTTAAATAAAAAAGGAGGAGACATTTTTACAAAATGTAAGAGGTTTTGGTGGCATTAGATATGTGGATTTTATTGAGTTTGCAAGTGTTATGATGATCACTTCAATCTATTTTCTCATAGTGAGAGGAAATTGTAATGTGGAATTTTCAGATCTCTAGACAGATTGCATACAGTAAGACAGTGAATTAACAGCAGTTCCAAGCATAAGATGTACATGTTGGTAAACACTGTGGGAAGGATGCTGCAGCATTTCCATTTGCTGCTTCTAATTGACAGCTCTGTCTTACACACTGGTGCCTAGGGTATGCTAGTGATACTTAGCGGAACATGTTCTCAGGTAGTGTAGCTTGAAGTAGTTCCCTTTCCATCAGTGAGGCTGAGCTTAGCTCAAATTCAACTCCCTGCAGGTTTTCTTTTAATAAGTAAGAGTGGGAACCTGGCTATTTCCCAAATGGTGAGCACCTTTGGATTGCAAAGATAGAAGCTCACAGAAAAGCATAGCTATTTTTTCAGTGCAATGATAAATGACATGCACACAATGTGAGGCTTTTGAAGGTTCTGCTTGAATAAAAAAGCAGCATGCAATTAATTTGAACTACTCTGAGCATTTTCTGAATTCTGGCTACCTCTGCATAGACTGAGGGGTGACTTTAGGAAGACTGTAGCTTCCTAAAATAACAGGTCTTGAAAGTTGGCACCACTGAGCAGATCTTCTAAACTGAAAACCAAAAATGAATGGAATAACTCTCTAGATTAGGTAGAACTAAAAGGCTTCTGGCAAGGCCTCTGACTGCGGTTAAGTTTGATGGACTTGAAGATCTTTTCCAACCATTATGATTTTGTGATTCTGTTATTACTGGAAACAAAAGATTTATTTTTGAATAACTGGGGAAAAAAAAAAAAGCATTTTTAGCTCAATACTTCATTTTCCAGATGACGTATAGGAATTTTTGTTTGCTTGTTTGGTACTGACTTATCGAGTGTAGCTTCTGAGCATCAAGACTGACCTGCCAGCGCCGCAGTAGTGGTCTGCTGTAGCAGCTGAGTCTGGGCTGTGCTCAGGTAGGTGGACCTGCTGGGTTGGCATCTTATATCTCTTGTTTGCAGTAAGCTTTCCACGGGCCCCATCCATAATATTTAAAGATGTTTAAATGACCCTTTCCTTTCTTCGGAACTCCTTGTATTTGGGACTGTTTGCAAGAAGGTTGTGTTGAGACATGTTGATTAATGCTATAAAACAAACTTGTAGCATGATTTGTGTCTGACCAAGCAGTAAAAGCAACAAGATGATCTAAGCTATGAGCTCTGAAAAGGCTGGTGATACTTTTCTTGACTAAATAGCTTTGATGTGAAACTGCATGTGTCTTGGACCAGTGGATGTCTGGGAATGCTGGAGGTGCAGCACAAGGATATCACTTAAATTTATATAAGATTTCTTTCTTTCCAAAGCAGGTTTCTCTCCTGCTCAGTGGCAGTAAAAGAAAATTTTGGAAATGGCCTCTTCAAAATTTACTTGTTATTAACACATTATTTGAAATGAAAGCAATACTATCGTACTTAAACTCTAAATTTGACTGCCTTCAAGTCTTTTTAGTGCAGTACATGTTCCCAAAGTTGTTACTGGATGGTAGGATCCTGCAGAGTCACAGTGGGTGGACTAGGTGTCTGAGGGGGCACTGCACTGTTTTGTAAGTGCCTGGTACTGCCTGGGACAGCAGGGCTTTCTCATGGAGCAAATGTCTGCAAGTGAAAAGACAGGGCTGCTGTTGCAGGCTTGTGGGAGAGGAAGCTTATCTGAACAACAGGAAGATCCATTGTCTGTTAATGCCTGATTAAAATCTTTTTTTTTTTTTTTTTTTTTAACCACCAAAATACTTCCTGGAAATTGGGCTGGTAGAATGGGCTCCTCAGTGCACTTCCTGAGGTTTTGTAGCAGTGGTGTGTACATACAGATAACTCTTAGATTGTATCAAGCAGCAGAGTCTTGACTTGAAAGAGAGCACAACAACCCTTCAGATAACAGTTACCACTCCTAAACCCAGAAAAAAAATGCCGGAACATATTTAGATTATAATTTTTAAGAAGGTTCAATGCAGGTAGCTGTACAAATTCCAGGAATGGCTAGAGTTCAGTGTTTAATTCCTAATTTAATTTCAATAGCAGTGCATGAARTAAGTCATATCACTGCTGTGTACAGAATGAAATATTCCATTAAAAAGCATAGCAGGGGATAACTGTTCCTTTGTACCTRTTATCTGTATTAAATAGCATTTGGGTAGTGTTTTATAAAGTCCTATTCCGTTTCTGTTGGAAAGGAAGAAGAGGAGGATAATCCAGAGAAAGGGGAAAGTGCATGTGTTTTGAATGGAGGTGTGTGTGTGTGTGGGGGGGAAGCTTGTCCTGTTGGAACTGATGAAATTTTTATATGTAACTAGATGCTCTTTAAACAAAGAAAATCATTGTAACAGCTGACTTGAGCTGTTACTTGGGCATGGAAAGCAAGGGTTTGTTCCCCTGTCCTCAGTGAAGCAAAGCAGGGGAGCTCTGGTCTTGCACAGTATGAGTGTGAGTGTGTGTGTGTGCAGACTACCTACAGTTCTTGAAAGGGCAAGGAGTGTTTCTGGCATTTGCTTTTTTMGTCACACATTAGATCTCTATGATGCTGAACCAGAAAGTTAGGGATGGGTCAGACTTTCTCAAAATAGAGAGTGCATTTCTCTGAAAACAATTGTGAATATTTAGTCCTATAATACATAGTGTGCTTACATCTCTGTTAAGACCTAATTGGCATTTTGATACTACTGTGGCAGACTACTGTACACAACCCTGTAATCTCTCCTTGTTTGCCAAACTCTACTGCACAGATTGCAGTGCAAGCTGAAGTTCTGCTTCTGGAAGCAGTGTCGCATGCGGGGCTCTGGGCATAGCRTGCACAGTGAACAGAGCTGGCAACTGGCTGAACGTGGCTTACCAGTTCCAGACCAGCACACTCTGCATGGTAGTTGCCAAGTACTGCTGCTTGGCCTGCTGGCTATTCTAGGGGCTCTTTGAAGTAGATATGATCCAAGATTGCCCCTTCTACACACCCTGCTCCAGGCAGACATAACTAGTGGGTCTAACCAATTAGCTTTTCTCTGAGAACTCTTAATTTTTAATAGATGTGACATTTTTCCTGTCTTTCATACGAATAATTAACTCAGACAAATGCAATTGTTTGGATATCTTCTTTCAGGTCTATTTAAAAAAATATGATGTCTTGCACCTGTGCAAGTGATTGATAGAAGAAGTGAGGATTCCAAGGTCCAAGCTGCAAAGCAAAGAGCACTGAGTTTTCTTGTAATAACTCCCAGAGCAATAATGTATGTGAGGTGGCCAGTGTTATTTGTTTATGCTGATAAAAAAATGTCAAGAAGTTTGCAATACTACTTGATTATTTCTGTTACTTACAGCATGCTCTATTTCATGTGCCAATGGAAAAATATTTTAATTTCAGTCAACCTTAAATGTAAAGATGGAATCCTCGCTGTGACTGATGAAAGGCTGTGAGGATGGCACTCATTTAAGATCTGATTTGTTGTCTCCATCCCTCAGATCAGCTGGTGATGCTGTAACTCATATGAGAAGAACATTTCCCAWTTCAGAACAGTGTTGTAAGACACAACCAGTACTCCGGTTGAGGAGGCAGCCAAACAGCAAAACATTCAGTGTAGGCTTTCTACTATTTTCTTTTTTTTTTCCCTTTCTCTTACCTGTGGCTTACTTTCTCTACAGTCTTTGGGCTGCTGTCAAGGCAGAGATTCCCCGGGAAAGGGAGAGCCCTGTTGGCTTCACATCTCAGYTGCTACACTATCAGCAGTCCTGGTGGAAGCTTTGTGAGATTGCATCTCAGTGATGGGAATGACCTGGTCTTCTGCAGCATTTTGGTACCTCCACCTGTGGAGGCACCTGTGAGGGTGAGAGATGCTGGGGGTCAGACACAGCTTCTCCTTGAATATTACTCCCTTGTGAAGATCAGCACCTAGTGCCTTTCTTTGCTGCCCACTACCAGGAGCTTTGAGGAGTGATCTTGGATCTCAAGGAGTTCTTGGGTTGACTTCTCTGAATCAGTTGGTGTAAGCTGAAGAACAASAAGACTGATTGTCAGGAAGGGTCATGTAAGGACTCTTCAGCATGGATCCGCTGCAGTTCTTCTGTGTCTGGAGAATTTACATTTCATAACTTCACTAGTATTTGATGGAGTTATGAAGATGACAGGGGGCTTATTAGGTAGGAGGTACAGTTAGTGTGAAGACTGTAAAAAATCACAGGCTGCTTTAGGAATCTGCAGGCTGGAGGCAGACTGCAGAAGCGGTGGGTTTCCTTTTGGTAAGGAGCTTGGACAGTTATCTGAGTCCCAGGCTTCATATATTAAGTTTGTGCTATGCTCAGAGACTCCAGAAGTAGTCTTTGCTTGTGGAAAGTCTTCTGATACATGGTAGAGGGTTAGCCACTCACCCTAAGGAACAAAGAGAGCACATATATGCAGATGCATTAAATGTATGCTGTTTAATAAAATTTTATTACCCAATATTGGCAGGAAAGAACAGAGATTGGAAAGGGATTTTCCAAATTGTGATGGAACAATCATGGTTGGGTCGTGCCAGTTCTGACCTCCCTCTCTCTGGAGGAATGACTTGTGTCCACATAAATCTCGGCAGATCCTGAAGCCTTTATGTGATGTTAGCTGAGCAGGTCAGGCATGCAGGGCAGAGCAGGACATCTGCCAGGCACTGCGTGGGTACGGGTGCTCACTCCCGCTGGGGATGGGAGCAGTGGCCCTGAAGGGCTGTTCAGTGCCTGTGGAAGCTGCTGCAGGGTTGCTCAGCTGAGGGATGGCTTTMGAAAAGGAGTTTGCTACTGTGTTTGGGAAAATGTTTATTTTCTGTGTGTGCAGTTTAAATAACTGTGAGGCTGAATGCAGCTGTGCTCTGCGCAGCAGTGGGAAGGGGTGATCCTTTGTTGCAGGGAGAAAAATACTATGCACAATAATCATTTTTGTTTTGTGCAATTAAAATAAGGATAAAAGAATAACTCAACAAATAATGCAAGAATTTCTCTAAAAATAGAGAAAAATAAGTTTCTCCTGATTGTGCAAAGACAATTTTCAAGTGGTTTAAGGAAGATATTGCACTGTTGAAGTGTATGAGTCTATGGAGCTTGTCGTGTGAGCTGAGGAGTATCAGCCTGGCAGAAACATACACCAGAAAGAAATGGAAGAATTGACCCCATTTGCATATAGCTAAGAAGAAATTTCTTCTCAAATTTGCAATGTTATGAGCTTTCATTGTTCCCTGGAGCTATTGAAAGTGTCAGATTTTATGTACACAGAAGAAAACCCCACTTTTCATTTATCTTGTATAATTTTTACATTTTGCAGTATGAAGATGCGAGGAGAACAGAAGTCCTTCTTTGCTATGCTTTATGCATCATAGTGGAAATCTGGGCATTTTCTAAGTTCTGTGCTCAAAGGGGGACTTGCTCTGCATTTGGGAGATTTCCTAGAGGAATTCTTAGGTCTGATAGAAAGCAGTTATAGTGTGTCATTTCATTCCATAGGAGCACTAATACAGTCTTCCTCTTCTAGCTGGCTTATATTTATATCCAGTCTGTCAAAACGTAATAACAGATGTGTATTTCCTTGTCAGTTTTGACTGAAATTGGCCAGTGTGTTGAAATCAGCTGCCTGATCTCACTGTGCTTGTGTATATGGTTGCCTGTAGTTCTGTGCAAGTTTTTTGTTCGTGCTGAAGTTCTCTTCCACTTAGTTTCAATGATGAGTCTTCAGAAACCTGGTACTCGTAGATATGATAAAGGACTGCAGTGGTTCGTGTGACTTTACAAAGAAGATTTGGCCCAGGAAAATGACTTGAATGTAACAGTGTTATTGCCRGGTGCATTCTCTATATTGCTGCTGCATGTCTCTGTTTTAACCTTGCTGGCTTTCATGTATTTTCATGATGCATGAAATATAAAAGTTAGCATAACTAAATGTCAAAGTTGTTGTAACCTTATTTCTAAATAGCATAAAGTCCAAAATGTCTAATTGTGGAAGAAAAAGCTCTTTTTTTTTTTTTTTTTTTTGAATGGAGACCCCAAAATTTTGATTCTTTCTATCGCGGAGTAGAGTGCCTTAAAGAGAAGGATGTGAATTTTGGTACTAAGAGTTAAGGATAAGTGGCTCTAGTTCCTGTAAAGAAGCCAGAGTTGAGAGAGCTTTAAAAATTCCCTTGACACAGTATGTTTCAGAAAGCAACATCAAATACTGTAAAATACTGAGAGCCTTTAGTGCTCAGTGGTGTAACCTCCTGGCCCCAGGCACTGAGCATGTTCCATGTTTGAAATATTGATCCCTAAATGGCAGAGAAGAACAAAAGAGTTTGATTGAGACATCATAGCATGGCAGAACARAATGCTGCAGCCTTATGTGTTGGTCTTGTGCTGCACTTAATTRAAAGTGTTTAGTCCTTCCCCATGTCAGTACATCCTCATTTGCAGTTAGAATTCTCTGTGACTATTAATGTAGAGTAACTGATTAGARAAATGTGTTCAGGTGAATGTAGCTCAGAGACATAAGATAGTAAGGTAGAATTAGTCAGTTCTAAATGATCCTTGCATCAAGGGATCTATTTCTAAGAGAGGAAACTGCAACAGAAGGCAGAAGCAGCTGGCCTGAACCAGGGGTCCCTTCTAGTTTAAATTCAAGCCAAGATGTCTGTATGCATGTCTTCTAAAATAAGGTGGTGGCTGAAGAAGAAAATACATTGTGAAAGATTTGTTTCCTCTGTAATGCAATTTGTTGGGCTTAACAGGTGTGGCTGCTTGTGAAAGCACCGAGACAGAAGACTTTGAGTGGCTGACGCTTTCTGATGTTGGGAGAGGGACCCTTTGACTCTTCTGCACTGCATTGCTGTTGCATTTGCCTGTTTGAGCTGCCCTGCTGGAAAGGCATGTTCTTGCAGGGCTCAAACAAATAGTGACAAAGACATGTCACAGCTTTACTTTCTGCCTGTGCTGTGGCACTTGACTCCGGTCAAAAAGGCAGCTTCCTCTCGGCAAAGAAAAGGCAAGCAAGGAGTCCTGGCAGTGCGGCTGTGCAGCCGCTGCATCTGAGCTCTCCATGCCCAGGCTGCTTGCAAAACAAGCTACAAGTGGTTTGCTTGCCTACTTCATGAGTGAAATGGGTAGGTCTATAAATATCTTCATGTTTTTTTTCTTCCATAGATACACCCCATCCTACTGACACATATAGTGGCTCCATTGCCACAAGATAAAATTATTTTTGTTTGTATCTCATTTAGATCTCCCTAGCCTAGTGAGTCTGCTGGTCTAATAATAAATGTCATGTATATTTCAGAGTAAAGAGCTCCCATGATAGTTAACAAAATGTTTACAAATAGAATTTAAACAGAATATTTCTTTTGAAACATTAAGTGCATTCATGAAATTTAAAATCAGAGTACCTGAGCCAAGTGTCAGGTTCAATTTTCACTTGCCAAGAATATTAGTTAAAAATGTTGGTATCAAGAAYTTATTCGTTGCAAATATGAAACCTTTTTCTCAGCTGAAACAAAATACTTTTCAAGATTATTAAATGATACTCTGAGTGCTTTGTATTTCAAACAAGTTTGGTGCAAAAGCATCCTAGTGGATTGAACAGTAAATGGCGGAGCTAACACAGCCCTGCTGTGTGACCTTCACAAGTCATTGCAGTGTCTTGTGCCTCAGCTTGCACCTTGATCTGTGCAGGACAGATAACTGTACTTATGTTGCTTTGTACAAATGAAACCAGAATTAGTTTTTATTCACTGCAGCATAACTTAAGACTACTTTCATTATCAGAAGTATACAAGAGRAGTATTTTTGCAGTTGCTTTTGTAGATAGAGCATCAGGAGTTCTGCATTCGATCCTTGATTCTGCCACAACTGTTGTGTGACATTGGGAAAGGTACCTGATCTCTCCTCTTCTTGTCCACTGGTATTTTTTTCTTATGCTCTCCCTTGTGTGTATCTGGAAACTGCACATTCAAGATTTCTGGTGTGAATACCATCAGAACTACCAAGTTGAGAACTAAGTAAGGGAAGAAGAGCTGGCTGGCACAGGAATTGCATCTTTTATTTATACATTAGATGAAACATTTTGGAGAAACATTAASCTAAGCAAGGCTTTTCTACCTTCGTAATGCAAAGCAGATAGAGCAAAACGGAGCACAGTTATGCCCCATATTTTTTCCAAGTGKAAGAAAACCATGCCCCAGGGTGCCATTAGTTTTGATTGTTCCAAACCCATTTCTGCACTAATAGTGCTGATTAAACAAGTAATGGATCAAAAACAGCTTTTTGCATTGCTTCTTGGAGTAAGGTAGTTTTCCTTCTTGTATGTTTTTTTGTGCAAGTCCTTATTTTTCAAGTATTCACAGAAATCTGTCATAATTGGTAATTAGAGAAGTAGGGAGTCACTAGAGTCTACTACATCCAGCTGGCTTTTACTACTTGTACTTGCAGGCAGATACCATGAATATTCTAGTAACATTATTTTCATGGAGCATTAGTGCAACTTTATTACAGTATTATTATTTCTGTAAATTATTTATTGAGCAGCAACTGTGAGGACTAGGTAGGCACACTTTTAAGAACAGTGATACACATTTGTCATCTAGCTAGTTCAATATAGGAGTGTTCATTAGAGCACTGGAGCAGCTTATGTAAAGCTTTAACTTCCCCACTTGATGAGCCATGAGCACCTAGAGATTTTAATGTTATGAATGATTTGACTTACATTTTTTAGTGAGGTTCTTCTGCTTGAATCCTGCAGTACTGTCTCTTCTGAGACTTCAATGTCTTTCAAGTTGGTCAGAGCATGTTGGCAAGGATCATAGTTGAAACAGACCTTAATGTGAAGCTGTTTGTTCTCTCTCTGCTTGCCGTGGCCCTCAGTACTGCCCAGTGTTGYGGTTCTGAAGGGAAATAACGGCTCTGTGTGTATTTTGGAAAGTGTGCCATTTACTGTAGAAACTGGCACATTTTTATCACCGTGTTTAGAGGTCTGCCCCAATGGTGACAAGCCTCTGTGAGGGAACACTGGGAGCATCTAGTGTGGGCTCCTGCACTTGGAGGCGTGGGCACAGTTTATGGTTTCTGGCACTGCCATTGGCCTGAAGTCCTTGAGCTAAGCTAGCATTGTGCATGCTCCTCCTGTGCCTTGTGACTGCTATGGTATATACCAGTTCTGCACCCCTGACATCTCCCTCACCAGCTTTGCTTTGCACAACACTCTGCTTGCAGGCAGTGACATCCATGGCAAACTGAGATTATTTTGGGAAGGGCATTAGCWATGTTAATGCATTGTGCAAATTTGTTAAGGTTTCAACCTTACCTACYTATTGACTACCTGAACTTCAGCATTGCAGTGTTAGCAGTTGTGGTCTGTAATGGAATTCAGTAGGTCCTTTCTGCTGGAAAGAACATCTCCCCTAAGGTGGGTGGAAGGAAGCAATGTAGAGTATACACCATAGAGCGCCAGGTGTGCCCTTGAGTTCTTTCTTGCCCMCTGACTTTGGACATCAATGCCCAATCATGACTCTTGCATCAACGGAGATCCCTGCACTCTGTGACCTGCAATCAGGATACCTGGCAGATAGCTTGGGCTTGGTGGAAAAACTTAGGCAGAAGCCATGGTGTATGTAATGCRTTGCACTTGTTTTCCTTCTGAGGAGCTGGCATGGTGACACAATGACAGAATTAGACCTTCTTTTGTCTCAAGCTAAAGAGGTTCCCCAAGAATGCTAAAGATGCACAAGCAGCAAGCTGTGCAAAGAGCCCTGCGCGCTGCTTGTGGGGYGCTGCCTGTGGGGCACTGCCCCTCGCACAGCTGGGGAGATGGAGGYACTTCAGGTGAACAAGTTGTCCTTAAGCAGCAAGTCTGATGGTAGTAAACCAAAAGACATTGATCTAATAATATTGGAGATTTAAAACCCCTAGAATGTAGAAGATTTCAGATTCCTAGGTGTTGATAGCTTATTGCCAAGTTGGACTGGGCATCTGACCTTAGTAGAGGAAAAAAGTTTGAGAAGAGATAGGTGTCAGCTGGAATATTCAGAGCTACCTCCAATCTACTTCTCTTCAGTTTTAGGATGATTCCATTCGAGGAGAAAAAAGAAACTTTTTTTTCCTTCTAAAAAATAGCTGCAAAGGAGTAGACCCATGCAATAGGTTATATAACTGTTTCATATGTTTTAACTCAACACAATGCAAGCTTCATGTTGCTCTAGGGTGAGYGTTAAAGAAACGGGCTACATCTTTGCCTGAGGGCTCTCAGTGCAGCATRGCACAACACAAAACAGTAAGTGTTGCTCTAACATGATGCAATGCAGGAGAGAAACCAGAGCAACTCACACGGTCATTTTGGCTTAGCCAGCTTGCTTGCTGTTGCACGCGTTACTTAGAGTCTTGTTCAGGTCAAGTCAAACTCAGAGGTACGTGGGCTACGGACGTGAATATAAGGGAATTTCAGGGATTTTTTTGTTGTTCATTTTCAGCTGCTGCACAGAAACTGATCCTGCCTTTCCCATAGAGAGARCTCAGCACTGAAAGCAGCTCAGAACAAGCAAACCCCTGGGAGAAATCTATAAAATTATCTCCCTTGCCATCTCAGAGCTATCAATTATGTCTGTGTTGCGAATTCTTGCAAGTCTGAGCAATCTTTAAGGACCAAAATCATCTTCCATATGTCTTGGAAGCCCTCAATGTGCAGTCCAATGCTTTCACTGTGTAGTATATTGCTGTACAGGGAAGTGTGTGTGGCAGCAGTGCTCACGGGGATGGTTTGGGCCTTGGTTTCTGCAAGGTCGGGGCACTGCATTCATTTGGATGGCTGTTTGCTTGTAAGCACGGCTTGGGCTCCCTTTATGCCTACCCTGCAGCCGGAAAAGCAGACCCTCAGGATGCAGATCACAGCACAGTTTGCTTCAGGTTGCTCTCCACCCTGCCGAGAACTAGGAGGCAGGTTAATGCCCAGGCTCCTAGGGAGCTGGAGTCCTTGMGACAGAAAGTCTCTGTTTTGTCAGTGTCTCTAACCCCTGCTTGGCTCTGCTTGTTGTGTTCAGAGTGAGACTTGCCAGAGCTCGTGTGTGAGTGCTGGCACAGGCTGATCTGATTCCCACTCGACTAAGGCCGTAAGCTGCAACACTACAGATGTCAGCCTGCCCTCGGCTCTATACAGGGAAGGTGCCCTTTGGTCTTAAAGTTTTGGCTTCTCTGTTATTTCTGGGAAACTGATAGTTAGCAGCAGCAGTGCTTCCACGTTTGGTGAAAGAGCCATACTGGAGAGCAGGCCGTGTGGTTCCTGCCATGTGCCGGCTCTGCAAGGCACTTGTGCAGACGTCCTCAGTACTGACTTTGGCCCCAGCTCAGTCCATCGGCCTTGTTTCATGAGTGTAGACATTCCTTCTCCCCACTGTTCTACATTGGTCTGGCACAAATAAGGAATTCAAAACAACTGCTTACGCAAAATTTAATAGCTTTCATTTGTGGCCAAAATTRCTTCCACCTGGTAAATATTTTCCTTATATGTTGTCAAATTTTTCTAGCATTCAGATGCAGCAGTGCAGTTATCTTCAAAACATCATTTTGGGACCCTGGGATTCTTTTGTTGAGAAGGCAGTTGGCTGCCTAGTCGCTATTGAGCTGTTTATTCACAATTACGCAGAAATCATAGCCCTCTGCTTAGGGACTGCTGATGATATTGTTTGATAGGTTTTAACTTGTGGCACTGAGCATCACTGAAACTAAAATAAATGTTTTTCTCATCCTAGTCTTTTTACTGTAARGCAAAAACATTTCCCCTTAAAATAACAAACTATGGGTACGGGAGGCTTTTCTCTCGGCAGAGACCTGGTTATGCACTTTCTCCCTCTGTGGAGTCTTTTTCCAATCAGTGAAGATTCTGCAGGGAGCTAAACCGTAATAACATATGGGCACTGCAGTTGGGGATTGTTACAGCCAGCAACGCCTGGAGCATTTTAGCTTGAGCACAGTGAAAATGTGAGTGGAGAGAACACCTTGTGAAGGGGCACAGGACTTCCATGCAGGTCATCTTTCCTACTGATTTGCTTCTGGAGGGAGTTAACCAATCTCCTTCAGAAAGCAAGAGGCAATTTCTCAAATGGCAGAATTTCTGCCTTCTATCTTGACATTATGATACAGAAGAATGGACTTAGAATATGGCTGTATGGAATACATAGAAAGCTTGACTATTAGTTTTTCATTAATTCATTTATGATATGTCTATKTATGGTGCAATCTTAAGAGTTGGAAAGCAGAGCAATTTTCTGGTGCAACCAGGTAGGCTTTTTGTATTTGAACCTGCAYCTTACTGTCCCTGCAAGTAACAAGCTGACCCCACAACACCGAGACGTCCAAATTAAATTGTGAGCTGTATTAGATGGGGGGAACTGTTGCTTTTTCTCTCTAGYAAGTGGTTAAACAGATCTGCCCTAGCTTTCTGGATGACCCTGAGCAAGCCATGCAAAACCTTATGTTGCAGAGCGTGGCAAAACATATCTGCCATGAATTCTATCTAATTATATCTAATTCCTGTGTCTCTTGCCCTGCCCTGGGAAAGATTTCTGGCTAGATGTTGTGTGGCAACTGTAAGTGGCCTCTAGGAATGTCTGTACTAAGTAGCAGTTGCTTGTAGTACAGGTAGAGGAGCCAACCAGGTGTCCTTATAGAGATGCACTGACACTCTGATCTAGCACCGGTTGTGAGGTTTGTCCCCAACCTGTCAATGGCAGTGCCTTTCTCAGTCCCTCGCTACTGAAGTCATTACATTACGTGTGAATCCAGGGTTTGATTGGAGAGATGGAAGAATTAAGTTTTTTTCTTGTGCAAAAAGCTTCAGGACAGACACTGACTATTCCCTGCAGACTCTAAAACTAGAGGGCACAAGACAACATTTATTACTTAATGGAGAAATAAATCCTCATGAGATGGATGTTAATTTTAATTACACAACTGGGAGGAGGACCATTTGCTAAAGTTGATACTTCTGTATTTTTGAGATCCCAGGGATAACATTAATGTTGAATTCAGTTCATCTAGCAGTTTTGCAATTCAGTGACCTCTTTTATATTATTATGGTACAATTAAGAATAAATACTGTTCCCCTCCCTCTTTGCTATGAGTTAAGATCTCCATATGCTGGGAGGCTAAATGGGTATTGAACTGTTTAACTTTAATTAAACAGCAGTGTCTGGGGAGAAGCCGGGAGCACACTGTCAAATTAAAGCAGTTGCCTGTGTAAACAGCTTCCCATAAATCAGATTCCCTTGTATACATAACAACTGTTAATTGAATAATTACCTGAATTTCATCTCTTAATTTTTTCCTTAGGAAACACATTAAATTTAGTTGGAAGCATTGGATTTATGGCATGTTCAAATTTAACTAAGCCAAGATGTGATGTAATTTGTTAGTAGGTATGTAGAAATTGTCATGGAACAGTTAAGACTTAGAAGGGAAAGACAGTAGGAGACTCTGTATGATTAAAGCAGCTGAGAAGCTTCTTAAAAGCTATTTGTGTGTGACAATTGTTAAGTCTGTTTCTGGTTATGGATTGTGTTGATCAGACTCTAGATGAAGATTTGGCAAGGCACAAATARGACTCAGTGAAATGTGAGAAGTCTCCTAGGCATTTCTGTCATGTCTTTTGTTCTATAACTGGCTTCCCAGAGAGAAGACCAAGTTGKTTTTGAGTCCTTTGGCAATCTGTGCAGCACACCAAGAATAAATCCTTAAGATGCCTTCAATATCAGAAAGTATATCTCTTAAACATCTGTGCAACACAAACCTAGAGACAAATGCATATAAGGTGCATCAGGAATAAGTAAGCTTGCTGTTGTCTTCATGGAATGAGCACTGCATCTGTATGGTCTGACTTAGGTCAGACTTGTAGGGCTTTTCTGTAGTTGAATATAACTTGTCTGCAGAAATGCTCAAAGCTACCTTTTCATAAAAATAAGAACTGTTTAACAATCTCATTTGAAGAGTCAACTTGGACAACATTTAGAAATCAACACTTACATGGGGAATACTTGCTTCACATTTTCTTCACTGAAAAATGAGCTGAAAATACTTGCTGTGCTCTGCTGGTATCCTTCAATGAACTCCTATGGGCTGAGTAAGCCCAAATTTGCCTGCAAAGCCACTTAAAGCAAGCTGCAGTTCTGCAGTTCAGGGGTTCTTTCTCACATGGAGATCCCAGGTGGAGATCACCTGATTTCAGACATACTCATAGCAAGTACTGAGCACTTCTGCAGCTTAGTTCCTCTCTGTGATTAACTTCCGTAAAGGCAGTCCCACTCGCGGTGAGCATTGCTGCTGCACAAGTGTACATCTGGTCAGTTGAATCTCATGTCTGTTGCTTTTGGGAAGCAATTCGAAGCAATCCATCATGTTGCAGATCGTGGCAGCACAGTGTGGACATCAAACCTGATGTTTTCTGGTCCGCTAGCAGGCAATTCTCAATGTGCACAGAATATAAAACCTGATCTTTCTTGAGCTGTTCATATTTGCTGTTTAACTGTACATAGAACAATAAATCTATTGCTTGCTTCCTGCCTAAGAGGAGAAAATGACTCCTTGCCTCCTTCAGGGTTTTGTCTCTGTCCCTTGGATCTGTAAAAAGAAAGAACTGTTTTGTCCCTTTCTCCATGAAGATATGTTGAAACAAGCAGAGAGAGGAATATCATTGTTGCATATCAGGGTCCTTTGCACAGGTGTRGTTTGGATGTAAAAGCCACAGCCTCAAAGCCTGAGAGTTTTGGTGAAAATCTGCTAGTACTGATGTAAGTTTTATTCTTTATGAAAATAGTAATGATTTTGATGGCTTCTTAATAAGGCCAGGAGAACATCAGACTGCTCCTTTTTTTCAGTATGACAACACAAATGCACTTAGGACACTTCTAAATCAGCATTCAGTGACTGAAAGAAACCCTGAACTATCAGAATTATGCATTAGCACCAGTTTGTAACAGCCAAATTTACCTGTACTGAATAGAGATTGCTGAAARGTATTACTTGACCAATATGGCAAACGGTTTTGCACTGCTTGAAGTGATGTGCCCTGGTGTACACAGGAAACAAAACCAGAAGCCAAGTGCCAACCTTGTTCTTATGCAAAGCGGGGCGGCAGCCTGCGGGAATCCCTCTCCCGAGGGCTGTCAGCTCATGCTGTGAGTCTCCGTGTTCAGATTTGTGTGTGGTGAAACAAATGACATGAATCTGAGTGACTAGGCTCTTCTTATTTATGATTATCATCAGTACTGTGTTCCTGGATTTAAATAATGGTCAATGATACAAATCAGCCTTTTCTAAATTCATGTACTTGCAATGAAACGCAGAGACAAATACCAAGCCATTTTCAAGCCAGTGGAGCAACTGTGAGTGCTGTCAGAAAAGCAGAGTCTCCGCTGTTGGTGCCTTATGTTGCTGAAGGTGCAGATGTTGGCGAGGGGATTAATGTTGCCTGGCAGGAGAGCTGAGAGACAGGATGAAAACTTGGGAGTTGTTTGTGCTGCCAGAATTTGCTGCAGGTATTTTAAATATCCAATAATGTTTTGTCTTGAGACCGAAAGGTCCCACTAGCTCTGTGCTGTCCTGGCACCTAGTGGTGGCTTCAGGCTTCTCCAAAGAAGCCAAAAACCCRAAGCCTTTCCCCAATAAAACTAGGGCAGAGGTGTTGGTTGTGCATGTTGGCAGATGCCTTCGCAGTAGGCAGGAGACCAGTGGTTGTAGTTACTCCTTTTGAAGCAGCTTGGGCTGTGGCTGTTGCCTGGGTAGGGAGAAGGGTATGCCTGTTACTGGTGTTATTTAGCTGCCATGTTTTCAAGTGCAGACTTGAAAGTAACAGAGAAAAGACGACAGTGTGTCTACAAAGAGCAAAGCATTTTTCTCAGGAAAAAAATAGAGCACCGTTGACTTGACAGTGTTCTATTTAGAGGATGACTTTTTTTCCTTAATACCTGAAAGACCCTTGCATCAGCTGTGCTGCTCCCCATTTTATGTGTAAGAATGGGCTGGGAGTGTCTATAACCAAAGGCAGCTCTCAGGGTTGTAGTGGTGATGATAATGCTGGTCTCTTTTAAGGCAGTTTTTTTTTCTGTTGTATATGTTTGTTTCTTTTTAGTAATGAAACAAAAATCTTCGTTTGCCCCAGTCTTCTCCCAAATCTGTCACTTTTCTAACTTGCTATAGAAGGAATATTTTACTATGCAGTATTAGAAAGCATGGGAACAATATGAAAATAATATATATTATCATGGGTTGCATAGATAGTTACAAAACCAAGTTATTGTGGGACACACTTTGAGATGGATATAGCAGTCAAACTGTTCTCAGGTYAGTTTTTGTTGTCTGAATTTGCATCCCACAAGACGTGGATGTATTTTTCAGGTGGCCCGAGCTGGAAGAGTGCACTTGGTGGGGTGCCCAGGTTGTGTCGCTCAGCCTAAGCCCCGTCCATTCCTTAAGCAGCGAATTGGGCCCTYGTGGGCTTGGCCTGCTGAAATGCGGCCGCAGTTACGGCTAGACAAGAGGGATGTGGTGCTGCCAGAGTAGAGCACGTGGAGAGGTGTCGTGTTCCCCTTGCACAYGGATGTGCTGCGCTGGTGGGGCTGCCCTGCATGTGGTGGAGGAGTTGAGTGCAGTGGCTGCTGTGGGCAGGTGTCCCGGGTCCCYGCCTCTCTGTCAGCGAGCCGAGGCAGCCCTGTTGCCCTTCTGCCAGGTGGAACCRAGCAGCTGTGGAGGAGGCAAGTGCAGCACCCTGCATGCCACACAGCCCAATTTGTCTTTGCTTTTCATCACAGCAAGCATAGTGATCGTTACTAAAGCACTAACTACCGTTGAAGAGGAACAGCAGATTCAGACTAATAAAGGCTGACATGCRTTGTAAAATGCACTTCTCCATGAAAGTCAGTTTGGGTAAGTACAGAAATTAAAAATGAAATTTCTCTTTTTGCACTCAGTTGACCTAGTAGTGTTACCCTGGGAGAAGCAGCATCTCAGAGAAATCCACTCTAAATTTTTATTACTCAGCTCTTCATATTTTTAAGCAATTTGGGCCAGTTTCTATGTTTAACTGTCTGTGTACAGCTTTGAGATTTAATACACCCTGTGGATTATGAACCCAGCTTCAGAGGAGGTAGTGGCATGAGACAAGTTTGATGGAATTATAATGAAAATCTAGTGAATAAAACTCCACAGTATCAATTATGGTCAAAAACTTATTGGAGGAAAAGGCAAGACAGGACATGGCTGAAGTATGCCAGTGCCGATTGGCATGCCTTCCTATTCGCATTGATGTAAACAGAGGTTGGTCTTTTAGCGTTGCTGTGGTATCAGATGATGTATTTCTACATCACATGTTGCAGAACACTTGGATTCTGAGTCCAAAGTGTTACTTTGCTTACTATGCTCTTAGAAACTAGTAATTTTGCCAGTGGTTCCACTGGCACTTTCTAGATAACATGCAGTGACCACCAGTTTTCCTTGCAAGGTAAGTTTTCTGTTTTCTAGTACCAGTTTTTACAGAGCAAGGGTAAGAAATGTATCATGCAGGCTCTGTTTATCTAATGCTGAATTCAATGAACTGTGGATGTGCTCCAGCAGGGGACAAAGTTTCTCTTGCTCAGTTCTAGTGAGTTTTCATCGGTACAATATATAGAAGAAGCAATTCACCCTGTATCAAAAAACTTAATCTGGATTAGCCAAAATATTCATTGAAAAAGAGGAAAAAAAAAAAAAAAAAAAAAAAGAGGGGGAAATTTTTTAAAATATCATTTAGGAAAAAAAAAAAAAAAAAATTTAAAAAAAAAAATAAAAAAAAGAAAAAAAAAAAAAAAAAAAAAAAGGCTAGTGGTCAGACTTAGCAAATTCCCTTGCTTTCCAAGGCCATCCTCAAACACCTTGTGCATATGGATAAGGTTACTCATGCAGACCTTACCATTAAATAGCTGAGTCCTCTGTTTGATTATTTGTGTTTAGCATGCAGATGAATCCAGCACATGAAAATAAAGTATTCCAATAGCATTTTGTAAGATTTTTCTTTCTAGTATGGAGCAGAAAATAGTAAGACAAATGCTCACATGGTAGGTAGCATCACATCTAAATTGTTTTTAGTGGCTTTGTGTCACTTTATTCCAAGCTGAAAATCTGATACATTAATTTTCACTTGTTCTTTTTTTTAAGTACAGCATGTCTAGTTGTTTCTTCTTAGATATTTTTTGAGAATTTTGTAGTTGATTTAGAAATGGACCCATGTTTCTGCTCCTTTTTCAAATGAATAATAGATTGCAAGGTAACCTTGTATCACTTCCAAAGGCACTCTCTTTTTTAAGAGATTAGCTCACATTTAGCATAGTGCAAGGTGATTATTATAAATTTTCAGAATTAATGATATGAAAATGTTACAGGTGTTTGGTTATTGCTCAGTATCTTCTGGAATTCAGTCATACAGTGATGATGGTTTATCTGGGTGATTACTTAAAAAGYAAATGGTTTCCTACAGCTCTAAAATGCCAGCCCTCAGGGATGGAGGGACAATTCACAACATATCCTTTGCCTCCTGTGGCTTGCATCTTTTCAGCTGTCTGAGCATTTTTAGCAGAGCTTGAGGTCTGAGTTTCGCACAGAWTATATATGAAACAAGAGACCCCACCAAGGGCTGCTGAGAACTTAGCACCCATGGATGCTATTTTCAGATTTGATTTGAATTGTGATCAGTTTTCTCCAAAATATGGAGGTGGCTTTGCCAGGTCAGCTCTTCCTTGACAGATCAGTAATAACAAGAGCCCAGCAGAGCTCCGTGTGCTGGGGAAGGCGCAGCAGGTGCCCACCTCCCTGCCCCGCTGTCGGTGGTGGGTGGCGCTGCTGGGGCGCTCCCGCTCACCGCAACGCATAGAACCAATTCACTCATGAATTGGGAGGCTCAGCTTTAAATCAGAGAGGTTTTCAAACCTCTCTGTAATCAGAAGAAGCCTTTAATCACTTAGGTTTAGCCTCAACTTAGATTTTCATGCATGCCAATTAGTAGAACCTTGTTTTCTAAAGATACAATCGCTCCTATTTTGAAAGCTCGACAGTTCTAATGCTTTACAATTATTGCAGCTGACATGTCTCCTTGAGAAGGCTGCTTAATCTGTCAGATTCTTCATTCTTTTATCCTCTCTATCATATGACTCAAAAGAGATTTTTTTTTACTCTTCTTTAACTTGCCAGTTATTGTAATGATTTTTACTTGTGTTAAGAATTTAGAAACAGAAGASCTAATTAAAATATTAAAAATATCCAATATTCTAAAATACGAATTTTGGTGGAGTACAGAGCAGTTTGCAGGTGGGTGGAGTACAGAGCAGGTTGTTGGTAGGTCACCTAAGCTGCTGAAGGGCCCTCTTGCTCCCCTTAAGAGCAGGTGCTGTGGGTGTGCATKGGCTGCGCTGGCCCTGTGTGCACAAAGTGCCCGGTATCCTGCCCCACAGTGTCCACAGCACCCTGGCCAGCCTGGCAGCTCCCACGTGTGGGCAGCACCTGCTGTGCTGCCTGTCCTGCCCCATCCTGCCCTGTGCAGGGGCTCCTGGCACAGCTGTGCCCTGCCCCTGCCCAAATGTAAGCGACAGGTCTAGCAGGATCACAGAGAACCTCTCTCAGCTTTTCTGGTTTGAGACTGACCCTTATTCTGAAAGAAACACAGGGATTCAGTGGGAGATGCAGATACCTGCCTTGCAACTTCCAAGGCATTAATACTTGGTCAAAGCCAGGCTACAACTCCAGTATTTGGAGTTAATAACATTTTGCAGCCAACTTGTAGTGGGTACAAATGGGTGCGAATTGCTGCAGGAACATCAGCACAGGAGTAGAAAGATTGCAAAATTTAGTGGGATCTACTGAGATGGAGGAAAATACATTAATGGATGACAGGGTTTAGGTTAGATTTCATTCTCTTTTTAAGAAGAATTATTTTATTGATTGCTGTGGGCATTTAMATAATAGGTGAAGTAAAATAAATTTAAAGGGAGGACCTAGAGATGCAAGAATGTCAGGTTTTGTTTTTAACAYGCTCACATAGCAGGTTATAGTTTCCTCTGTGCTTCATATGCTTGGTCATAGCAAGGAGTCCATGCTTACCACTCTGTGGGAGGGCAGCTGTGGGATATTATGCATGAGCAAGTGAGATTTGCAATTAAAAACAAATATGCAAACGCTTACAGTCAAACTTGTGTTTAACCATATCAAAATTTAATTTGCTGATATTCTTAATTCACCACATCTGCATATAAAATAGCAGATAAATATCCCGCTGAAAGTAATTGATATAAAAACATAAACAAAATCAGATGTGGTATATGACTTAGAATGGGTTTTGAGTGATTTTTTTTTTAAGAATATATATTTCCTGATTGCTACCTTTCATTGCAAAGGTGCTGTGCAGAATGTAAAATTTCACTGTAGTCTCTCCCTTTTGCTTGTCCAGTGTGACTGAGAGGGCACGTGCACCGTTCATTTAGGGGGAGAATTTGTGCCAGGAAAGAGCAGTTTTTTGCATGGTAGCGTGGAAAACTGCACTGCTCATGGCAGGCCTGTTGAGGAGGTTCTCGGTGTGGGGACTGCAGTTGCTACTTGGACAACCTGCACTACAGGTGCTTGGCCTGCAAGGGACTACTTGGTGGCTACCTGAAATTCCTGCTTTTGTGAGGGACAGCGCAGGGGTTCCTCATGTGCTGAGGGCTTCCTGGGAAACACACTGGACCTGAGCGGTGCTCGGGAGCACCGCGGTACCCCCATGTGCACGGGCCTGCTGCTCATGTYGCCTGCTGTCCTTCCCCGGGGCTGTCCCCGCAGCACCTCACCTGCCTCCAGCTCCCAACCTTGCTCTACTGGCCAGTGCTGCAGTGTTTTGTCAGGAGCCAGTGGGAAYGGTGGGCAGCAGGAGTGCTGGGCTGCATGTGCCTCAGAGCCAATCCAGCCTCCCGGAGCCTCTGGCCAAACTGCCCTTCAGTTAAATTATCCCCTGCCTCCTGTACTGCCCAAGCCAGGACTTGCTGCAAGCCTTATGCTTTATGCTAAGCAGACAGCAACTCACTTGCTTCTTGGCTCCCCTGGGTCCTCCACTGAAAAGGCGACCAGTATCTGCATAGGCTTTAAATGTTTAAAAGACTTGCACCATCAACTTGGTCTCCAAATCAGTTCCAAGACAAGCAGTGTTATCTGCTGGACTGTCAGCCTGTGGAAATGGTTGTAGTCGGGGAGCTAGAGCTTCACTTAAACAGTGAATCAGGCCGTTTGTTCTGTATGCAACTGTATTCCATGTTTGCTCATTAGCAAGAACAAAAATATGTATTGTGGGACAAAATATAACGGCACTAAATTTCAGACCAGAATAAACAAAGCAGAATTGTGTGATTAGCATGTACTCATTTGGGAAATGCAAAATGATAAAGACATTCATGCTAGGGAATAATTTTAATTGCTAAGAGGAGTTGAGCAGAGAGTTTAACTAACTAGACCTTGCCGCCACATAACTAATGAAACTTTGTGTGTGCGCTGAGGAAGCCTCTTTGCAGCGTGCTGGTTTTTATGTGGTAGCTTCTGGTCAGCGAAGGCCAAGAACAGAGTTCCCCAAACTTAGCAAGGCAGTTGGTTCACCCAGTGGAGTGACTGTACCAGGGGGTACAGATGTACCAGGATGTACTGGGGGGCAGGAAGGTCTCCTCAGTGTCCATGCCTGGGTTACCTGCAGGACCATGAAAGCAGAGTTCCCATATTTTATGGGCATTAGACAAAGAAAGTCTTATTAAAAGAGAAATTTGCATCATTTTCTATGTCACTTAATTGTCTAATGGGAATACTCTTACTACTTATATGTTATCATTGGACAAAACRTGCATACTCATTTCACATCTTAGGTCTATTGGGGGAAGAGAAATGACTGGACTAAATGCATGGAATGGGCTAGGATAGGATTCAAGGAGAGCATGATAGGAATAACCTGTGGGATAAAAGCTTCAGGAAGTTACAGCCCAGCAACCAACCAGTAGTTAGAACCAAAGACTTCCTAAGTGGATTACTGATGGCTTATTTATTACAGTTATTATTCATGTGTACAATAATATGATAAGGCAAAAATAACCCTTTGCAAATGCCAGCCAGGAGATAARCAGCAGACTCGCAGGGCTGAGTGGCTCCTGGCAGGCTGTGATCCCAGTGTCCAAGGAAGCCGTGTCTCGTTGGCTCCCTGTTTGGGCTTTCATTGCTCTACTGGAGAGCAGTGCTATCCCCAGATACTGTTTCCGTGYGTGTGTGGGGCAGACACTTGCAGCCCTGTGTTTATTCTTTAGAGCGAGCCTCGTCCCGCCAGCCTGAGCAGCGTGTGTAGAGCGGAGCAGGGGCATGTGGCCACGGCTGTCCCCGTGCTCGGCACAGCCTAGCAGTGCAGTGTGCTCTCCTGAGCTCCCCCTCTGGGGTTGGCTTGTAGGCAGCCTGTGGCTGATCACACGTGTCCAAACATTGGGGCAGTCAACTCTGCATGCATAAAATTGGTCCTTCTTTGAGTTTATATTCAGATAATAATTTCTACAGCACCTTCCCAAAATGCAGTGTTGGATGGAGGGTATGTGGCTGGCTTCCTACAACTTTCTCTTCTAAACACATCTTCATTCATTGCATGAGTAGAGCATTTGTCAGGAAACTCATGCTTCTGCTATGGAAGTGCTCTCGAACAGGCTCTGATAAGGACTAGGTTTGCTCAATTTRGGTAGGCCTTGTTCTCTGAGATAATTCAGCATGAAAAAAGTATTGACTCGGTGTTGAAAAACTCAGATCAACTCTGTTAAAGCTAGCAGAGGTGTTTGGGATTGCTTTGGGCAGAGTGTGGGCCCACAGTTCATGTGGTCAGGCAGCCTACATGCTCACGAGAGGCACGGGGTGTCAGCTTACCTGCGGAAGCTCTGCAGATCTGCAAGTGCTTATATTGTATGTCTGTGCTTATCTTTTGTCTTCCAAGTCCTCCCAGGTCTAGAACAAGTTCCTAGAACTATTGGTTACCAAGAAATCTAGTGGAGCTGCTGCCTGTCAAATACTCTGARGTCTGAAACAAGTCTCACTTGCTTAAACAGTGATAATGACTCCAGGTGAAGACTTGTTAGGTCCTTCCCAGCCCTTTTCAGCCTTCTCTTTTGCCTACTCCACAGGGCCTTAATGAGCTTCTCTGCTTGCTGCTGTGCTGAGCAGGAACCTCGTGGCTGCTGGCAGGGCCTGCCTTCCTGCAGAGCACTGGAACATGGGGCAGCAGCAGAGCCAAGCAGCCACGTAATCACAGCTGTCTTAGTCTTTGTTAATAAATACAAATATAACATACTCATTAATGGTAAACATCAGAAGGGCAATCAGTCTCTAGAGAGCTACCCTTTCTTTGTGAGATCATCTATAAAGGCAACTTGGGGATAATGAACAGAAACATCCATCAGTGGTCATCTGGAGGTATCTTGTTCACAGTTTTCTGTCAGACATGACTCAGAGGACTAAAACCAAGAAAATGATGCAGAGCTCAGGTAATAGTGGACAGAAGCCATGGTGCTGGGTTGCACTCAGAAGTGCAGGCTYCCTGCTGTGCTCTGCACAGTGCTCTGCTGTTCTCTTTCCAAATTTCCTTGGCTGATCGCCTTCCTTAGGGCCCTTTGTGACAGTTTAGGGGGACRCTTTTAAGGAAGTCAGAATAAGCTCAAGCAAAACACGGGTGGAAGGGTTTGGAGTTATATTGCTCTAAGTGATGTAAGGAAGAAAAAGGAAAAAGAGGAAAATGATGACTTGCTCTCTGTAACAGCCTGTGACAAGGCACTTTTTAGTGTTCTTCTGTTACGCAGAGAATCTAATTTAATGGCTGCTAATGGAGTTCTGCTTGTGCTGCCTTTTCGCAGAGCTGCTTTCCCGAACAATTTGCTGGATTCTGCTCCTGTTGCTTGCAAGCAGAGAAGRATGAGATTCTAACACTTGCTTTGAATCTTGTGCTACAGCAAGAAGAAATGTTAATATCATATGAATAATTGGTATATTGCACTGAGTTAGTATCTATATAATCAGTATGTGTCCTGTTACTGTAGAGACGACATGGCAGCTCTAATGGTGTTTGCTCTTGCCAGGATTGCCTGGCACTTGCCATTCCAAGACTTCTCACAGATAATGCTCGCAGCTGAGTCACAATCCAAATGCAGGTAATGTGTCATTGTGAAAGCTACCTCTTCCTCCCCACAAAATACATTGCCCTTATACAGGGGGKTTTTTGCTACAGTACACTTGTACTTTGCATTTCAGTTGTAAGCTGCTTTTGAAGAATGATCAAAAATAAAAGTGTTCATTTGCCCAAGCGAATATGAGGAATGCTAATGGCAGTTGTCCATTCAGAGGCAGATCCTATAGAAGACTGCAGGAGAAACACACAAAAAAAAAAAAAGTGAAAAAAGATCTTAAAAGTGACAACATTGCCACTGTGAACAACAGGTTTATGACAGAAGCCAGGAAAGAACAATTTTGAGAAGGACTGCTGATGTTCATGGAGAAAAAAGACTTGATTCATCTCCTGGAAACAAGGGGTGCAGCCACCCTATGATGCAAGCTTAGTCCTTGGCTTTATCAGGGATGGCATTTCTCTTCTGGGCTTTTCCATAATGGATATAGACCGCAAAGCATAGCAGAGTTCAAAGGCTAGTCATAGAAGACAGGCTCTTTTGATTATATATATATTTTTAATTACCATGGGTCAAATTTTTAACTTGTATACAAGATAATTGATGCTGAAAGAATTGTTTACCTGGAATTGCTTTCCCAAAAAGTTCAGAGAGTGATTCTGCTAAATTTTCACCCTAGGTGTTTGAACTTCCTTAACTTGTGATTCCTTTCAAATCCATGCAGTCATTAATAGCATTTCCCATGACTGCATCTTGTCCTTGCTCCTAAGCACTGGTCTCCAGCTGTGTCATAGGGAGTGCTGCCTAACAAGCGGCTTTATGAAGTTACTTAATACCCCACTAAATCTGGGGCACTATTTTATTTTGCTGACATATTAATCTATAGATATCTATTGATCAAAACATAAACCCTTCTTCAAAATTTTTCTCCAGAGTATGTTTTTAAAATCAGTATTTGAAAGAAAGTAATGAGCTGCTGAAAGTGGTGTGAGGCAAGGTCTCAGCTCGGAGCGGAAGCTCCTGCRTGCAGAATTCAGAGGCTCCTGGAGCTGCCGCAGTCAGCAGTTCTGCCCACTGTGGCATGGGGCTGCTGTGGAGAAGGAAGGAGCCTTTCCTGCCTGCTTGGGACAATCCGTTGCCTTCCGGGGCCTTGTCCTAGGCTTTCTGGGTGCATGGGCCTATCGTTCCAGTGGGGCGAGTGGCGGCTGCATGAGGGAAACCCCAGACGGCAGCTCTCTTGTTCCAAGAGAGGAGCAAGTGGTTGCCCTTCTGCTCGAGGAAAGGAAGCRTCAGCTACAGAGAGCAGTAGCTGGCACTGCCTGCTATGCACATAACCAGTGACTGCTCTGATCAGCTCTACAAGAAAAGCAGTAGCAGCAATTACAAGTGCTGTAGAGGTGGCAAAAGATTATGCACCTGTATAACAAGTAATGAGAGCAAGGCCCAGCAGAAGGAATTTAGACCAGGAGTCATGCAACGTGTGAAGGCTCATTTAYGTTATCTTGCTTGACAAAAAGAAAAAAAAAAGTCATCTACAAGTTATTTACTGTTTGGCACTGTGAAATCAATTACTGAGATGCAATTCAATTAAGACAGGTTAACGCTTAATCTGAGACRCTAAACCCATAACATGTAATTTCAGTTTACTAATCATTGTAATGCTAATGACTATTTGACATCTGTTCAGTTAAATTGGGCAATCCATTTTGGTGCCAATTTACTCCATAACTTATTTTTCTTCCAATTCACAAAGAGCAGTGCTTTTGGTCATGATGAGGACTTGGATGGCTGGAGTGGAGAAGTGTGTTCCTTGTTTGATTGTTGTTGCTGCTGGTGTTTCTGATGAATTTGGTATGGGATATACTTAACCTTTACATGCATATATATTAAGTATTTTCTTGCCTGAGAAGTAAATGCTACTCCCAGCTGGGTCATTGACCTGTTGGGGTGACTTTTAACACATTTGGGCTTATGAGCTATTCAGTAAAGAATTTCAGCTTTGAACCYACTTATATGTTTGCACTTTACCTAAGATTAACTGTGTGAAGGACCTCACGATCAAGCTGAGTCCTRGAAAAACATGTTTGCTCCCTGCTTCATTGTTATTCTGCTTTTGTTTCTTGCTCAGAGCTAGCTGCGCTCTGAGAGCAACAGGAAGACGAATGTGGGAAATCTGACATTAGCAATGCTACGGCTGGGAGAGCTGGAGCTGTCATCAGAAAGGCGTTTTGGTGGAAACGCCTTCTGCTCGTCCTCACTGCTGCACCAGTTCAGTACTGAGGGCCTGCTTGGAGGACCAGTATTCCCAGGAAATGCTCTGAAGGTTGCTAGAGATCCTAAGGTTTATGCTACTGCATGAAGTGCTGTGGGCACAGAACACATCCCACAAAACCTTTTACTCCTCCAGGGAAAGCCTATCTCTCACTAGCTCCACCCATCTCATCAGAACAACCCCCTTGGGTCCTCTCCAAATGGATGTCTTCAAAGTTGCTTATAAAAAAGCTGAGAGAGGTTTGACAAATCATTTGAGGCACTTTGGCACGGGCCCCTGGAGCTCAGGAGTCAGAGCCTTTGCTGTGCACATGCCCCAGCCTCACCACCTGCCTCCTGGGGAAGGAAATGGTCTGTGGTTGTCTCTCCCTCTTCCAGTCCAGGGGATTTCAAAGGCCCTTAGCTGTTAGTAAAACAGGTGGCTTGCCAGCACCAATGCGTTTTTCTCTGGGAGGGTGAGGACTGTCAACTGTACTCTTTCAGGCTCCTGGAAAACCAAATTCACCTCGAGTGCTCACACAGACTTTCCACTTTCTTCCCCTTGGGCACAACCGAAGAGAACCCCAAACAGGCACAGCCAGGTGTTCTTGTTTTGGTCTGGTTTGTTGAGATCACAGAATCACAACTGTAAAGATGTAATTGTCTTTTCCTACTACTAATATGGTTTAATACATAGTGGAGCAGCTTTTCATTCAAATACAGGAATTGTTAAATGTCTTCAAGGTAGAAAGACAATGGAGCTTAGATTTGGGGAGCATTTGTTTGCTGCTGTGCATACAGATTCTGCCAAGTCCTGAGGATGTTTCCTCGGTTTGGACCAATCACGCTTCACGAGCAGCAGGGCTGCAAAGCCCTTCTCCTGGGGCATCTTGCAGAGCTGCCTCYGGCTGAGCCACGTGGAAGAGGGGGTGGTAGCTAGTTTTCATCAACATGAAAATCTGATGGGCAGTCAGCATTTTCRAAGAATATTGATTTGAATCATTATCCCCATTCTTGCTGATGTGTTTAAGATCTGGGGTTACAAAAGTTAAGTCTTGGTCTATAAGATATTTTTGTGTATGCYTAACTCAGGATGTCTAATCCAGTTAATATCTAACTCTAGTATCGTTCAGTGCTGCAGGAATCAAGCTGACAAACCTTCCTGAAGATAACCTTTATTAAAGTTCTGTTATTAAAGTTCCTTTAATAACAGGAACTTTTTCATCCTCTCAGAGCCAACAGAAGTATCTTGTGTTCCCCTTCATGAAGCAATCAATGTCAATTATAATATTCCTGTGAGTAAGGACTTAGAATTGGTCTTTAACTTCAGAAAATCTTCATATTGTAATTTCAGATCTGGTATTGGTAATTATACCATATAAGAAGGTAATACAAGCAAAAGAGTTCAACTGCTCCTTCCAGGATAAAAACTACGTATTATAATGTATTCAGCAAACATCGCAATGGTAGATGATCAAGTTGTGTTTGATTTTCGCCTCTACAGTAATCACTTGTGTTGAACTGCAAAGCTCCAGCTTTGAAGTGCAATGCATAAAAGTTCTGCAATACCAGCAACTGTTTCCCTTTAGTTATTTTCCAAGCGACTTGACTTACTCAATAGCATTAACTATATGGAGGTCTAACAAGTTGTAATTAATGTATTCAGACATTTTCTTTTGTGACAGGCTAGACTGTGAGTGACAGCAAAAAGAAGGCAAAAAGGAGAAGAAAATTGGATGCTTGAGAAGATGATCATAGCACCAAAAAAATTCACAACTGCTTGGCTCTTGAATAGCATATTGTATTACATTGAAAAGGAAGGAAAACACTATTTCATTTTTAAAAAATGGCTTAGAGTTTTATAAAGAGTGCAAAGATTTTGAAAGGGAGACTTTCTTTTTAATTTTAGGTAGATTCGACTTTTTTCTTAGAATWAGAGCAATTTGAATATTCAAGTCTGCGGCCCGCCATGGCGTGTCGGGCAGCGGTTCTTGCATGTGCGAGAACCGGTCTGTGGGAGCAACTGTGGCCGCAGCGCAGGCAGAGCAGCCGGCGCCCCGTTGCGCCCACCCTGCTGCGCTCGCCCAGGCAGCCTGCGCCCTAGAGAGTGGCCAGCACCAGGGAGCCGCGTATCCCGGGCAGACAGGCACGCTGACCCATAGCTCCACCAGGAATCATGACGCTGGCTCTGCCCTGCTGGAACGGGTTGTGGTGGAAGCGAGGGTGGGGAGCAGAGCACCGCAATGAGGTAGAGACGTGTGCCTGTGTTTATTTTTTACTGCTTGGATGTTGTGCTTGGGACACAGGAGCCTTCTCAAGAAGCCAAGTCGGTCTTTATACAAGTTTGTCTTCAGAAGCTGAGATTCTCCCTGAGAAGACATACTGGATATCTAAAGAATCGAGCCTGGAACCGTGTCTGCTGCCTTTCTTCTCTTACTGAGATTTCCCCCAAGGTCATCTCTGCCTTTGCCCCTTCATGTTTATTTCTGAGGCAATAAAATTCCCATTTTCTCTGGTACGTTTTGTAATCCCCAGTTTTCAGGCCTGAGATTGATTATCTGTATTCTTAGATAAAATCAAAGCATAGCACTTAAAACAGATTTCCAGTCAATTATTTCGCCCAGACAGCTTAAATGGTGCTTTGAAACTCAAGATTAACTTGGTAGTAGCTGGAAGATACGTATCTGCATTTTCTTTCTGGCCTTGCTGTATTTCTTCTTAAGGTCAACTTTAATGCTGTTTTTTTAATGTCCATGAAATATTGGACTAATATTTGCAGTGTCAGACTGAAGTCTGTGCGTGGTGTCTGAAGCAAGTCAATTCTGTCAGTCAAAAGTAACTCCTGATTTTAGACCCTGACTATCTGCTTGCCTAAACTGGTGCAGATCTGGCCTGGGGGCTTGGCTGCTGCCGGCTGAGCCTTCTTTCCTGGGGAGGAAAAGCCCCATTTCAGAGCATGTCATCAGCTCTTAAATAAGAATTTTCATTTACTGCAGCAATGAGGATGAACTTGTGTTTTCTGCCGCACCATATCTGTAATCTCTCAGTTTCACTTATGCGAAAACTGAATCAAATAGGTTTAATTTGAGTTTTTCTTAGTTTTTTTTTTTTTTTTTTTTTTTTTTTCTGCTGCTGTTGGGCTCTTTCACAGCCTGGCTAGGAACTGTGTATTGACTTTGCTTATATTTATTACACTTGCTCAAACTTGCTATATTCTTTCCATAGGCTTTCTGTACTGTGGTCTGGAGCACACTACTATAGAGTAGGTTACCTGTCTTTCCTCTGAGCAGGATCCTACCAAACTATTTGTAGTCAACAGTAGATATATGGACTAGCAAATCGAGTTTTTCTCTGTGTGTAAACAAATATTGAAACTTTTTTGATTCATCAGTATGTTAACCTTTATTTTAATCAAACTTAATTGTTTTCTTTTCAGATTTACTGGTGATTCTGTGACCTTCTCTCCTTGCCCAGCTCTACTGGAAGCCAGTGGAACAGAGGTAAGTTCTCAAGTTCTGTAGAGATGGTTTCGYAATACCAAGAATTGAGATGCTGGTCAGGGAAGACGACATCTGTGATGTATTTCTTACTGATATTGAAGTGTAAATCGAAACTGTGACAACAATGCCAAAGTCTGGTATCATTTATAATAAATTACAATTGGGTATAGTATGGGRCAGGTTCATAGCACACAAGTAGATTACTGGTAGTAGATTAGAAAAATAATTGGGAAAGATATCTACAGTTAGTTTGTGCCATAGTTACAATTAGTTGCATGCAGTTACATTGTAATTTCCATGAAGTCATTCTAGTCATTCTRAATTGTGAGATTAGAAGGGTATTTGAAAATAAATATGATAAACTCAAAAGAATGGCTAAAATGCATGAATCATGAAGGAGGCCAGAATATTCTAAAAGGTATTATAAAAAAGAATGACTGCATGTCCTCTTGGGAAATTTATTTTCTGTTCTGAATTTTTGTCCCTTTTTTCCTCCCATTGGATTGCCAYGCAATAGTGTAAAGTACACTGTAAAAAGCAATGTATGGAGTGACTCAGTGCAAATTATCGCAATCTCATGTTAAACCAGTTGCATCTATAAGTCATTTAATGGATGTTTTACCACTTTTTTCTTTTAGCATGTCATATTTGAAACTCAATGAAAATAAGCTTTAAATAATGTTGGTATATCATGTAAGGTTATACCTTCTGCAACTGAACCCATATTCCCTAAATTACTGTTCGCAGGCAGTTGTATTTTAATCTACTAGTAGGAGTAAAAACCAGCCTTTGGCAGTGTTTGTTTGCTTCCTTGGGACAAATGACAAAGGAGCTATTTGCTCTAGTCTTTAATCAATTTTAGGTAAACAGCACTAGTATGTCTGTATTTTCTAATTAGCACTTTTAAAAGTGTAGTCTCACATAATTCGCACACAAGACTTACAATGAAGGAGAGAGGGGAACAGCAAACAGTTATTCTTTTGATGGATTGGATTTAGCARTGAAAGCAACAGAAAAGAATCATGAGTTACAATTTGTCTGTGGATCAACATGCAAAGCATGAAAGATTTCACTGGGTTCATTTGATTGACTCTTCTACAGATCTGCACTAATATCAGAGATGTACAAGCAATACTAATACTTGATTTAGAACAACTAAATCCATTTTATGCAAGGCAAACTCTTTGGACCAAGCCTTCTTCACATAAGCATTCCTCAAAGGGTTCAAGGAGTTTGATAGATCTAGCCTGCTTGCTTACAGCTTTTGGTGAAATTATATGTTTTCGTCAGTATGTACAGAGGGCACTCGAGGAGAATTGAAGCATGAGTCAAAACACAGAGGTGACTATARGGTTGCATACAAAAGTGTACACCACAAGGCAAGCAGGATCAAGGAGAAGAGAAGCATCAGAAGAAACAAATGATGATAAAAAATGACTTTTTATGAATTTTTACTACCTGACTTCACTAGAATCTTCCACAAAACTCCTTAGACTTTAGTTAGTCTGAATGAAAGCCTTGTGTCTCATATACATAARTATAACTAAAGGAAGATGTGCTGAGAGAATGTATCAGTAAAGGGAAGTAGCTGCTAGAAGTTGAGAGTCTGATGTTAGGAAAATAATTTTGGAGGTTGGCACAATGTGCTAGGATTTAATAAAGCCTTATTACTTGACTTCAGTTTTGGAATTTGGCACATAAGAAAATGTACAGTCCAACAAAAACATTAAAGTACTGTTAGCGCACCTGAGAAATGTGTGCATTGATTCCATAAAATCTGTGCACATGCTCGGAAGGGAACCTGGCAGGATTCCTCAAGTGCAATTACTGAGGTCATTTGGGGGAAAAAAAAGTGTAACCAAACATAATGCTGTTAAATCTTGCCTTTATTTTCAGTGAAGCAGTGACTTTTAGTGTGGCCAAACCAACCAGCTGGCTKACCATCAGGGAACATATGACATCTTGCAAAGCACTTTATAATGTCAAAGAATAGCTAAACAGCACCTTTTGATTTAGGTGATGTCTCTGCTGTATTGGACGTTTCTAGATGGTTTATTTTTATCCTATTAAGTGATTTGTTTTTTTTCCCAAGTCTGTCTTATTTTCTGATTTATGGCCCAGTTGAATTGTTTTTTCCTCTGTAGAAAACTTTCTAATGATTTAACAGCAAATGTCTGTGATCGTTAATTAAAATAATGTATATGTGCTTATCAACATTGATTAAAAGTCTAGAGTTGTCTTCTTTCGAAGGCTTTGCCATTATTTTATTTTTACCAAGGACTTGAAATTAATGTATATGCATACTGTGAATCTGAAATCAAGTTAATAATTCCCTGTGCATTTTTTCTGAGAGTTATATCAAGACATACATAGCATTACATATGATAGCATTTTGWTTATGAAGTATACAGTATAGTGACATGCCTTTTATTTTTGGTCTCCAAATGTGGTAACATAATTTGCTAATAATTCAGTTTTCTAAGACCAATAAGTTATGTTATTCTTCAGATATAGTCAAACGCAGAATATCTTTATGCTTGAATCAATAAAAAGTAGAGAAACCGTAGCTGAATTACTACATAACAAGCTGGCACAAGTATTACGTTGGGGTTGGCTGTGATCTCTCGTGGTGGTAAAATGTGGTAAAATCATTCTCAGAGAGAGGTCAGCTCTGTGCTGGAGTAAGTGCCTTCTCTGGTAGGACMGGAATTGGTATTAGCTGCTCCTGACAGAAGATGTGGCTGGTAAATACCTGTGATGGTGGGATCAAGCTCTTGCTGTCTGTGCTGCTCTGTGACTAAGTGCTCCCCTGGATGGACAGGGGGAGGGTAGCTAAGGAGGACATCAGGGTGTCCGAACAAACAGAACACTGGTACTTCAAATCGAACAAACTCCTGAGTTTTAGCAGCTGTATTATTAATGATGGGATTGTTTTCTTCCATTCTTTTGATGCTAAACCAAGAAGTTGTAGAATGAGCTGGTCCAGTTGGCATCTTTGTCCATACTGTGGTCTGCTGYCATACACGGTGAAGCAGTGGGCATTTTGCCGCTGGTGGATGCAAAACCCTGTTTGCTGCTGCTAAGTGTGCTTTCTTTCCTGCCCAAATGCTGAAAGGTTGTTTTGTTATCTCAGCTTCACAAACTGGCAGCTGCAGCATAAATTRCAGTGTACAAAGCAGTGCATTGTTTCAATGTTAGTGACTCTGGTAAAAATGATTACAAATTTTTAAAGGCCTTTGGGTGAAGTTCCAGCTTACAGGCATTTTGAATGCTGAACTGTCCAGTTTTCAGAGCTAGGACCTATACCTTGGGTAGATTCAGTTCCACAATGCAATGGTAACCAAGACATCCAATATTATTTTCATATTTTTTGTCATCCTCTTACATCTTAGATTTCAGTTTTAAGCTTTTCAGAGGAAAAAATTTTGCAATCCTCTCTGCACTATTATTTCTGAGACTTTACCAGCAATCTTTTATTCCCCTAACTTTATACTTCTTTATGTATTCAGATAAGTCTAAGGACTGTTGCTAAACTTGGTAGCTTATAGCTCAGAGTTTCTGTTGGAGGCAGGTCTGTGAAGCACAGTTGCTGTAGYCGAGCCTTTCGCCCAGTGCAGCGTGCCCAGGGAAGCGTGTTTGAGACAACCTCTTCAGCACATCTTCCTCTGCAGCATACCRCTGGGCCAGCCAAGTAGGATTCACTTTCTTAAAACTCACACTTTAGGAACTGATTACTTCTTCTCTGATAATATGGCATAGTTTAACTTTGAAACTAAATAAAAGAAAACCTAATAAAGATAAAAGAGATGTCCGTAAAGAATCTAAAATAAAATACAGTAGAGTCAGTGAATTTTAAAATAGCATGTGTTGAGAAACTTGAGGATATTGGTTGCTTTATGAGGTCAAATCTGTTTGCAAGGAGTTGAAAGCCTTTGGGATAATTATTCCAGGAGCAGCACTTTTTCAGACTCACATAGCTGTGATTCTCCATATGGTCCAGTCTATCCACAAGGAATTACACATTTGATGGTACTGCCATGAGACAGKACTTTGAAAGTTATGTCCAAGAGTATTTAGTAAGCATTAAAAACAAACACCTTTGTGTGGAATTTATAATGGAAAACTTGTTAAATATAATTTTAACAACTAAATCTATATTTGTCTCTTAAGTCTCCTGTTGTCAATGTTGGGTTAGAACTTTCTACTGCTCTTGAGAGACAGGTGGCTTGTTCAAACTGTATTTGAAAATACATAGCAAGTAATCTCATCAACTAATTACACATGACTCAGTAATGAACATTTTCAGTGGYATTCTTTGTAACTTTAAGGAATTGCTTGCTTCTTGAATATGGACTCTCAGCACTGGCTTTAACTGTGATTGTGATTAGTTTTGGTAAAGGTTTTTTTAGGTGAAGACCCACAGACCTAGTTTTCTTCTTTGCTGGATAACTGGAGCACTATCAGCAAATGTGTAATGATTCAGTTGCAGAAAAGGATGCAGATGAGTATTGTCATACTCCCCAGACTTTTGAGTGAATATTTTTGATTAAGTGATTGGTAAGTAAACTCAAATTTTATGTAAGGTAATTCAGATYCCCGTTTGATGCTTTTTTCCTGGTGAAAGCATACTGATATTCTCCTTTCCTGGCTAGAGGTGACCTGAGGGCAGTGGTTTTGATGCTGAATTCGCGTGGGCCTCRGCAGTATAGAGGGCTCTGCTAATGCCTGCTTGTCAACTGTGGCTCTCTGGGACTGTGCTCGTGGTGTCTGGTGTTTGAACAGTCAGGACCTTGTACTTGTATTTACTAGTGAGGGAGCTTTCTTCACTAAAAAAAAAGTAATAATGTAAAACTTTTTTTTGACCAAGTAAAACAGTCTTGATTGTTTTCTATTATTAAGTATGATTGCTGTGTCTTGGAGAGTTTAGCTGATGGCCAGAGAATTGGCTAGTTTCGCAGTGCTGTGCTACCACCAGCGGAGCACGTCTGATGTGATCAGTGTGGCCTAAGACCATCCTTGTTGTGTAGGCACAAAGTGTCTGTCTTTAGTCTGGCATAAGTGGCTGTTTTAGGGGAATGCCAGCACAGGGGGCACACCTGTATTTATGGAGACATTTCTTAAAATATCCATACACGAAAGTGCAGAGAACAACACTGCTATTTCCCTGCATACAGGGTCACATCTCCAGCTTGTTCAGCTGGTGGCAGATCGAGAGTCTGTGTCATATCAACTTTGCTGAACGCTCTCAAGCTCTTGTAAGCTGTGTATACAAGATCAGAACTTTTTGCTGGGCTTTTTATGATTATTCAGGGAAAACATAGGCTGCTCTCAAACAAAGCTAATTCAAGGAGAATGTATTTCGAACTCGAGGGTCCACCAGCCTGTGCAAACTGTGTGTGATATTTCAGCAATGAGTCATGATACTGTGGATTTCACTGTGTTCTCCCTCATATGGCTTGAACAGCTTGCTCCCTGCATGCTCTTTTATAATTCTGTCCAATCTTCATATAATTATCCTAAATGCTAGAATTTTTCTGTTTTACATTTTCTAATAATAAGACTTGTGCTTGAGCTTCTCATTCTTGTCGCTTCCGATTACTTTACCCTTCATTTATGTTGCTTTCTTTCAGCTGTCAACAGCACCCATATATATGTGAATCCTAATGCATTTCCTTTTTCTTCTCATGTATGTGTCTCAGATCTGATCAAAGCAACCATTCTGCTTTTACTGTATAATTTATAACTGCCAAAGGTTCAAATGGAACAAAAATAAAATGCTCATTGAGCATAATACAGGTTTTTCAGAAGAAAAAGGAATATTTAACATGTTTTAGAAGATGGATGAACAGCATTAATTTTAATATATTCTATATATATCTTCTCACTTGACAATTGTTATTTAAAGATTTTGTTCTAGCTTATTGTTGCGCTTATTATGTTGTTGAGTCATTTCACACTGACACRTGGCTCAGTAACTTAATTAAGTGCCTTTAAGCCAAATGTAATGGAAATAATGTTTTCTTACCAAGTGTCTATTTGGTCTCAAATGCATTAATAAATGGTGGATTGTAAAGCTTTCCACATCCATGTATATGCTCCATGGAAGCAGGCTGTGCTTTAGATAGTTTTGCTGTAGACTGTGTTATAGAAAGAGTTAGTTCATGGAGTTCAAAAGTCATGACCACCAGTGTCTATGGGAACTGTGGCATTTTCAGAAGCTGTGGTTCTGTCACGAAAAAGATGAAAATCTGCATAAATGTGAGCAGAAAGATGAGAGATAATTGAAGAAGGCAGTTGTAAACAAGGATGTAGAGTAAACTGTTCACTTATACTGATGAAAACTTCATATTATTTATATCTCTGACCAAGTTGAGTTCTTTAGTTTCTACTTTGAATATTTTTCTTTTTATTAAGTTTTTGACTGTGTTTATTCCTTCCTGGCCACTCATACAAGCTGAAATCCCTCTGTGGAAAAGGCTATTAGTGGCCATGAACATCTCAACAGAGGGGCCAAAACGGTAATTGAACAGGTTGCCAAGGTTATGTGGGCTGCACCCGCCAAGCTCAGGGGGCCCTCACTGAGGCCACTCCAGGAAGAATTTCACTGACTCCTTGGAAGTGCCTCTGAACTAATAGGCAATTCAGTAGAAATGAGGAGACGTAACTATGGACTTACAATCACACACCAAGGCTGTAGCCTCTCGTGCTATAACTCTTCACTGCAAGAAGTGAAAATCAACAACATACGTTCAGACAGTCATATGTTTGATGATGGTAGGTCGGTGGCACATGTTGGAGTCAGTGCATAGAAATGGTTTTTCATATTAGTACTGACTTGGTTCCCAGCACTTCGCTGACATTCATGTGTGGGTTCCTTGTCTTAATTGCCAATTTATAAAATCAAAAATTAATTGGAGGGACTATGTCTGGAGATATCTGGGGTCTGATGTATCCTTGCTTGAGGGCTGGTGATGCAGACCCCATGTTGGTCATTTTCCCAGGATTAACCTGCTGCAGGTGCATGCCATCAAAAATGTTCATCAAAGCCACCATAAACTCGTTATTTCATGGGTGTATAGAGAGGGAGGATTTGGAGTTGCTGTGCACAGCTATTCAGAGAGGCCTGCTTAGCCTACAAGGGTAAAAAGAGATGTTGGTATAAAATATTACAGGGTATTATTTTTACACTTCATTCCTAAGCAGAAAAAGCGATAGGTATTTTTCAGCCAGAGCCCTTTGATGCAGGCTTTTGTTAACAATAATTTTAAATCCTTTCAAAAAGTCTTCAAAATGTCTATTAAAATTTAATTGCAAGGTGTTTTAACTGTTTTTCTTTCTGTATAGCTATCAAGTATATTGTGCATCATCTCAGAAACCAAAGCACTCGGGACTTGGACAGCCCAGCCAGCAAAGGCGGACAGTAAATCAGCGCGAAAGGGTGACTAGCACAGGAAAGGTCATTGAGTGCTGAATTTGGGGGGTAACTTTTGTTTATTAGAGAATTTGTAGGACTTAGAAAATAAATTGACTGCTCATAATTTAGTATTAGTGCCTGAAAGCTGTAGTTGTTCTTCCCAACATACCAACAGAATAGGAAGGAGTAGAAATATTTGCTGGTATTTAAACATAAGGAGATTCTCCACCTTGCAAAGAACACTTAAATAAAGAGATGTCATTGACTTTTACTGGGAAATAAACACCTTGCCAGTCAGAATTTCCCCATGGATTGATTTTGGATGATCTCCTTTGCCTGGGGAGTTTAGTCTTAGGACATCAGTGTCCTGCTCAGCAGGAGACGTGGAGGCAGCAGCTGCTGGTGAGCCCAGGCTCTGAGGGCTCCCGAGTCGAGCGCTGTTGTTGCAGGGATCTGTTTAGAGCCCTTTGCCAGGGGAGGAGATGGTGGCTTTGTTGGCCAATGGCCTGACGGGCCCTAGCAAACAGAGGCTGGGATGGTCCTGGGGAGCTGGGGATGCGCTCAGGTGCTGTCGAGCCCTTTCAGGGGAGGAGCAGCACAGGCTGGGCAAGTTAGAGGCAGCTCTCATGCAGTGCCTGCTGCCAGATGGCAGCTTTGTGCAGCTCGGGCACTCAGCCAGGAAGGGTGGGCAGAAAACCCCCACCCTTCAATGGCACGGCCAAGCAGCAGGAGTCTGTCGCTAGGCCACGTAGCTGCCTCTCACGGCCTCGCTACCCACTTTGGTGCTTGCCTCGTAAGGCTACGAAGGGCTTACAGGTGCAAAGGTGACATTACAGCGACTTCGTCCCCTGTGGCTGCCTGTAGCAMTTTCCATCACAGGGAGAGGGAGGTGACAGGTGAAGGACCTGCTCTTCCTGTGCCTCCCGCTACTAGGAGGGATTCCCTGAGAGCTGGAAGTCAAGAGAGGAAGTTTGGGAGACTGAGGATAATGATAGGGACTCTTCCTAGGAGGGGAAGATGTGTATGCAGCAATGAAGGCAGGTGAATTCCAGAGAAGTGGGTGTCATCCTGCACCAGGAGGGAGCGTCCCAAGGTAGGATCCGCAAAGGGGAGTGCAGGAGTGGAGTTGTTTCAAGAGAGCCCATGAAACACAACAGCAGCCTGTCCTGCAGGTGGGCTGAGGGGCATGTTTTAAGAAGCCATTATGGCACAATCAGGAGCTCCTTTAGAAGTGGAAAATCTAAAGAAGTTTTACAAAAAGCAGATGGAGARGCACTTGATTAGAAATGAATGTGAAGATGTAGCCCAAGCACATGAGGGTAAAATGAAAAATCTAAGGCAAAAAAAAAAAGGTTCATGTAGCAGAGGAGAACTAAAGGAAGAGGAAGAAGCTCAATGAATACATTAGGAGTAAGAAGATAGCAGACAAAATATGGATTCAGCCCTTGATGGAGAAGTGGCAGCCAACAGAAGTGTGTGAAATGCTCAGGTAACCTGGAGTGTGGGATAATGGGCCAGAAGGAAGGGGAAGGAGAGTGAACAAGCAGCAGTATATTTGGATGTTTCAGGTATATCCAAATATAGGGTCAGGATACAGGATCTGAGGAAATTCTCCTTAGAATTAGGAAGAATTAATCAAAACTATTTTTGAACAGATTATTTTTAATGACTTTAAGCAATTATTTTTAACAGCTTATGGAGCTCAGAGGAGGTCTCAGAACTGTCAAAATGCAAATACAGATTCTAAATATAAAAGAAAAGAGTGCAACCTGGGATATTATTGCCTGAAAGATCTAACTTGATTTCTAAGAAAGATTCTGCAATTAGTTAATGAAACAATTTATAAACAGTTGGAGGAGGTGGCTGAAATCAAAGCAAAATAGATGTCAAATTTGTAAGTGCAATGCATCAAGTTAAACTCATTAGCTGGGCTATTAGGTACAAGGGGAAAAACTAGTTACGAAATACCTTGACTTTTGTAAGGATGAAATCCTGCTTTTCCAGAGCATTTGCTAGCTAGAGAGATGTATCCAGATGGAAGGTATGTGTGCAGCTGCTGGAGAAATGTAAAACAGATAGTGACTATCATTACTTGCCTGTGAAAATGAGAGAGCATTTCAAGTGAGAGTCCCAAAGAGAGCAGGCCTGGTCAGGAGTCTGGTCTATGTTTTAATCAGTGGTTTCTAAAAAGGAGAATTTATAAAATTTGCAGATGACATGAAGCAGGGAGAGATTACAGGAACTCTGGAGGATAGAAATGAAGCAAAAATAGTCTGAAAAACTGAAGAGGTATTTCTGAGATCAGTGGACTGCACTGAAGTACAGCAGACAGGCTTTGGCAGCAGGCGGTCAGCCTGGCACGCGGTGCCAGGGCTGAGCGATGGGGCAGCAGAGATGCCGGAGCTCCGCACCAGGAGATGGACCTAGCCTCGCTGGGAGGCTTGGCACCACAGCGGTTTTGCACAGGGGTTTCCAGATCAGCTTCAGCCAGTTACCAGCTGCTGCGGGTAATATGTGCCCCATTGAAATGTGGCAAAGAACCCACAGGCAAAAACTAATCGCTGGCAAAACCAGCGGCCCCAGTGAAAGCACCTGTTGAAGCTAATAAGCTGTTATAACTTTCCACAGGCTGTGAGTGCAATATTGTTGCATTTCAAGGCAAAGTCAATTGTAGCCATTGGTAATGCAATGTGCAATGACTAGCAATAAAGAAATTAGCCTCTTGGCAGGGTTAGGTGAATTCATCCAGAGGAAAAAAAAAAGGGGGGTCTCGTTTACACCATCTGCAACTCACAAACTAGGAAGGAGTGGCTGAAACCTGGGAATGTCAATGTGGAAATGTAATGTGGGGATGAGACAATAGCCAGGTGAACAAAGTGACTACTTGGCTGCCAGGCTGGGACTCCTAGAAGAAGGTGTGATGAAGCACAGCCAGAAACCTTTTTCAAATAAATTGTTTTCTGCTTGAGGCAGAGGCATCAGTGTAGTACTTGCTCCACGTGGATATTTTGGATCCTCCAGTGTTGGATTTAAGGCTGATGAGAGTAGTTTGATTGCTGCTGCCCAGGGTAGGGTGAAACTGGAGCAGAGGGTCAGACCGATGAAAGTGTTGGCGCTTGATTTTCTGTGTGCGTGCCTGTAAAGGAAAGCAGTGCATGCCCATAGCTCTGCAGTGCATAGGTTCCTCTGTAGACCCCAGCCAGCAGGCTGGGAGAGGCTAATATCAAGATACAGGTTCCCATAGCCATAGGAGCAGCCTTTTTTGCCAAGAACATTTGTTTTAAGAGTAACTAGCACCCATTTTTCATTTGAACTTTTGCAAGTAAGAGGAAGGAGGAAAGGGCTGATGCTGACAACTTATTTTTATAGCCTCTAAGTTCAGTGAATTACAAAAAATGGGTTGGAAACCTAGGGAGATGTTTCACCAGTTCTGTGACAGAAAATCCAGCTGCAGAGGGCAAATATTGAATGCAAGAGATACCTAGAGCTGGCTTTGCTTTTGCAGGCATCGCTGCTGCTTCCGAAAAACGTGCTCATGTGCCCTGCTGTGCTCGTGTTATTTGGCTCCATGTTCGTGCTGTCCTGTGTGCCTGGCTCCAGCAGCACACGAGCCCGGCAGGGAAATAAGGAGGAAAATAATATTGAGAGAGCGAGACTTTGTGTGGAAAATCCCCTGTGCCCCTCCCTGCAAGGCCTGGGTTCTGAGTGCGCAAGCTGTGTGGCAGTGTTGCCTCACGCCCGCAGGGAAGGGCTGCGCAGCGGCAGCCCCACTGGACGGTGCCTTGCGGCGAGCGGGGCCGCTTGGCTGCCTCCTGCTACCCCTCCAGCGTGGGGCCCTGCTGTGGCACCCGTGACACCAAGCAAGCGTTCCTTCCCAGCCGCTTCATCCCGCCCTGAGGCACTGGCTTTCCACCGTTCCTCATGCCTAGAGCAGAGCGGTGGGAAACTCAGCAGCAGTAGAATTTAGGAGAAAGGGCATTTCAGTCAGAAAACTGATGGGAACATTTTTTTGAAAAAGTATTATCACCGTCATTCCAGGGAACCTATGTCCTTGATGTCTTGAAATCATGATTTTCTTTTTAAATATTGTCTTATATTTTTACAATGAGAACATGAAAACAGCTAATTGGCTCCAAAATGAAGCAGAAAAAAAAATGTTAACTTGGGGAATTAAAGAGCTCCTTAAGGTTGAAGCCAAGTTTTTGTTTTTGATGAAGTGCTCCAAATTTCTGCATCTTTGACATGAACCAAACCCTGTTTCATGCTTTCCAGGTCACCTGTAGAGCCAAGTTCTACAATCCTTGCTTTGCCAGTGCTTGTATCTGTTTTCACATAAGTACTCATGTGCTGCCCTGTGTGAGCACATGGGCCTGTCTTCCTACACCACTGGAATGTTCTTGCACATCTTGACCTGAACACGATAAGCAGAAAAGATATTAACAGTAATATTTGCCTTTACTCAAGGAAGGAAGATGCATGGTATGTTGGCCTTGCTACCCACTCCATGGCCCTGGTAAGGTCTAGGCCGCTGCTCCRCAACCCTGCCAAAAACTGGTATCCTCATGGAAAGGGAGTTTCCAGGGACCAGAAATGTGCAGAACTGGTACCTGTAAAATAAGGTTTGAGTGATATTCTCCTATTTCATTTTCAAGTAATTACATCTTACACAGACAAAATTACCTCTGACTGAAAACTAGAAAGACAAACATTAACTGGAAATCAGTGTAATTTTTTAAATGGTTCACTGAACCATTTRAAACAGGTATTGACTTCTACATTATCATAAAGTGTTATATGCAGTTAAAGAACCAGACTGTGGGACTGGATGATTAATGGTGAAAGCTGAGACTGTTTACTTTTGAAACTTGGTACTCTGTGAAATGCTTATTTATTTTCCATGTTCTTGATAATTGATATTATTGTTTCTCTTTGTAGCTTCTTCCAGAGTAAGCTCRCAGCGCAAGGAGATGCACAGGCAGGCTTTGCATTGCTTACTTCTAGAGCCGGGTAACGGTCAAGAAAACCTCTGCAATTAGCTGCTACCTTYATATGTGGGTTTTATCTGAAAGCACTTCAGGACAGTCAGATAGGATTACACATGGGCTCTCTTCCATTGTTAGCTTAAATTAGATTGCTACCTCTTACACCGCTGAAGTGAGCTGGTGTCCRTGCTGCCTGTGTCAGTGGTGTGCTCCTTAGTTGCAGTGTGGGCACAAGGTGGCTTTGTGCTCTTGTGCAGGTTGGCACCAGCAGGTATTTGAGCAAGGAGGGTGGCCCAGGCTCTGCGGGGCAGTGAGCAGCACCAAGCGAGTGCCTGGAAGAGCCACGGTGGGATGGGGATGAAGTGGGCGGCCATATGGCTGCTGTTATCCCAGTCTTACAGCCTTCCATAGTTGTCATGAAGACGTCCTGTGTGTCCTTGTGTAGGATAAAAAGGTAAAAATATAATGAAAAATCTATAGGGCTCAATTTTTCTTTCTTTCTATTGAAAGAAGAATTGGTGAGGAACTATACAGTGATGTAATACACGTGACCTTATATAAGAAAGCCAYGTCTGTTGAAATTTCCCTTATGAAAGTCAATCATCTTCCCTCAGTTTTGCTCCTACTTCCTTCCCTGCCTTTCTAGGCTTTCTGCAGCTCTGCCTTGCAGAGCTGGACTGCCACACAGGCGAACGGACTTTGTTCGTCTTTGTTCACCTGTGCATCTAACCTACATGCACATCCTACATTAAGATGTCAAAAAATTAAAAACTTCTTAAGCAGAAGGCAGCACAAGAAACAGCAGGAGGAGCTTCTCATTTGCACAGGTTGCACTCTGCTCCTGGAGGTCTGTAGTTTTCCTCATAGCTCGTGCCCTTTAAAGCACCCTTGGGACCCGAGCGCTCGAGGACGTGGGTTGCTGGCTGCCTCCTCAGTGTGTGTCTGACATCCAGCAATACCAAGACCRATAAAGCAGCCCCTGCTGTTGCTTACTGTGTTGTAGCAATGTAGGAGCATGTGGTAGTTGCCTGAAATTGTGTATTAGCAAATTAGATGTGCAWACAATTGTATTAGAAAAATGAGGAACTTATTAGTTTGATTTAGAACATTTATTTTAGTGTTCAACTTATGTTCCTTTGTACTCTTAAGATTTATCTCTATTTTTGTCTGTTCTGCCTCTCTGACACTGTTGTTATTTGAGGGCTATGATCTTTTGAAGCTCAGGGTRTTTCTCGTAAGGGATGATGAAACACAGTGTCTGGGAAAACAGGACTGGGTTTGACGACCTGAGAGGTCTGTCCCAGTTCCAATATAGTCCACAGGCCCAGACTTTAAAAACAAAGCCATTTACTGCTCACTTTTACTCTAGGAATAATTGCAGGCAAAAAATAATCTGAAAGTGAGTTGGTGATGCTGTGCTCATTAGGTAGGAATTTAATTCAGCCTGAGCAGAGCAGGGAGGGAGTCCCCCACTATCTGGGCATGTCTTGACACGTGTGTCCAGGGAAACCCAGGAGAACCTGCCTGCCAGGCCCTGGAACAGGAGCAGGGCCTGGGCAGCTGCCGGGGCGAGCGGGTAGCTGGGAGCTCTCCTTCAGAGGAAAGTCATTAAGTCTCTTGTTGGCTTTTTCATTTGGAACTAGAATAAAAGCAGGAGACYGTGGAGATCTGAAGGATCTGAGTTCTGAGGCGGTTTGGGAAATGCGGAAAGATTTCATCTCAACCATAAGAAGCAGGGGGACTGTCCTGTGCAGCCCACAGCACCAAGCCAGCAGTACACTCCACCTCTCCCGCAGGGCGGATCTGTGTCTGCTCSGCTTTTAAAAGCCTCGCCTGACGCCTGCCCGCCATCCCTCCCGTCCTTAATTGTCCTTGCCTGTAGCGAGTTCTCTCGCGTGCAGAAGCTACCTCTCCCTTGCAGTAATTTAAAGAACGCTTCCATGTCATGCTGTTGTCAAATCTACTTCTATCTTTTTATGTAGAAATAAATGCTCTTTGAAAAATCACAGTGAAAGAATAGAAGAAAACATTTCATTCTGAAGAGCGTGAAGTTGGATATTTCAGCAAGCAAAACGTTCTGTTCCATGTTTCTTCTAAACAAAACATCACTTTCATCAAAACACATGGTAAACATTACAATGTTTTAAAATGTTTTAAAGTTCCAAATTTCCACAAAACCTTGTAACATAGTTATCTTTTAGGAAAAAAAAAAAAAGCAAACTTCAAAGAGAAGTTGGTAGCAATTAGATGCTCAATGTTTTGTTGATGCTCTGTATGTTTTATTCTGAATGCTTCCTAGAGCTTCCCATCAGGGTGCGTCTGAACTTTGTCAGATGAAGAAATYGGACACAAATTTTTCTTCATTAATTTTTGATGTTTTCAGACTGGAGCATTTACAGTTCTGTTTCAAAACAAAAGATGTAAACAGAAAAATACTTTTTTTTGTAAGAAATGTGTAGGACTGAAAACAGTGAAATATAGTTAAATTGCATGAAGGGAGAAACTTATAATAACTTATAATTCCTTGTAACTTATGATTCCTAGTACTATCAGAGAATCTGATAATATTACCTATTAGTATTAACATTATTATTGCCTATTATTATTAACATTCTGTTCAGTCTAACAGACAGTGTCTTGGCTGCCTGAACAACTCCTGCTATTGGGCATTTAGACTTGGATCATGTATGTCAGCTCTAGGAATTGTTCAGCATTTTGGGCCCTTCGCAATAACAGTTGGGAAGTGAAGATGTGGTGCCTAAAATGGCATGAATATCACTGCTGTCCTCCTGGAAACCTGGAATCTGTTGGGGGAGACTTCCTAGGTTATTTGACCAGCTGCAAGCTGAAGGAGAAAGAGGTGATTTTCTTCAGTTCGCATCTCTGTGTTTGTTACTTATTCTGCCTTAAAAATGTAGGTCTCACTGTGTGGGTCCCTGACTGGCTGGTGGAGCCTGAAAATACATTGTACACAAATGTCAGAACTTCCATTTCTCTCTGCAAAGAGCTCAGCCTTCCAGGTGCGCTGCATGTTTTTGGTGTTACCATGATGCCTTCATTCTAAATTTTACAATTGAGCTGTCAGTGACATGAGGCCAGGAAGGATAAGCCTTTTGAAATTAGAGCTGGCTATTTGCAACTGAGTCAGCCCTGGTGGCACTGCTGCGTCCTGAGCAACCAGCCAAGTACCACGCTGGCTCTCCTTTCCCAAGCTTGGGTATCTCATGTGCTCCAAGTTGAGCTCAGCACCTTGATGCCTTTTTGCTTAACTCTGTCCCTTTTAAAATGGAAAACTCTGAAGTTCTGGCAAGGCTTAGGGGCAGATGATGTGCATGGCCCATGTGCTGGCTGAAGGATGTGCTGTGGTGAGGAGCAGGGCACCTGGTGCGCACAGGGCCGTGTGGCTTCTGGGCAGACCCTGAGCTCCCTTCTGTCCAGCTGTGCTTCTCCAGCACAGCTTTGGGAAGTGCTCCAAAAGCTAATGAGAAAAGTACTTTAAAGAAGCTCTGTGTCAAAAGGGAGCCTGCGCTAAGCTTGGATTTGTAGTGAGATCAGCGGAACGGTAATGCTCAGGTGCTTAGCTGGGATAAATTGTCAGAGTTATGATTGCTTCAATGGCAATTTAACCCAGAGGAATAAACCTGGCAATAGGTTTTAAATCTCACCTTGTAATTAGAGAGGTTGGGGGGAGGTGTGAAGAAAGGGATCATTTGTTGTCTAATCGCCTCAGTGACAACGTTTGGGATTGTGTGGAAAGGGATTGACTGAGACTATGGCTAGCTGAAAACTAATGAAATGAGTTAATGAAATAAAATCGTAGGATAATAGGAACACAAGTGATAAGAGA
>NW_020454760.1:932505-1147505 GCF_003342845.1 Nothoprocta perdicaria
TTTGTGAATTGCATTTACTCAGTTACCTTTCTTCCTAGTCAGTTGATAGATTGCCCTAGGCATTGTGGAGACCCCATCTACTTAGATAAGCAAGATGGCAAAAATCTTATAAAATATATTTGAACTTGTAACGTGCAGGAAGATAGTTTCTAGTCAGTATATATTCTGCTGCTTTTTCCATATGTATTTCCCTATTTTGTTTTTATGGGCTACTTTRTACATGTCCACATTATATTAATATTGTTTGTGCTCTGCAAATAATTCTAGAATTTTACCTTAAAGATCTTTTTTTTGGTRTTCATCAGACAGGTGTGTTGTACTCCTCTGTGCTAGTAATCAGAGCATCTAGTGTAGAAATAAAACTTACCATTATAAAAAGCCATTAAAAGCTTTATATAATACAAATGGTTGTCGAAAGAAGAGAAGGCAGTGTTCATGTCTGCCAAGATTTTCAGTTTTTATGCTGAGCAGTAAATGTCTGTACTTTCATGTGACATCAGAAAACAGACTGCAAARCTGCTGCTTTGAATGCTACATGTACTCCTGCTCTGAAGATAYAAGTGCAGGGGACAATCCTGCCACCACTGAAATCAGCAGAAATTTTGTACATTCATTTTAGTAGGCATARGCACGGGCTATTAAATGTTGTATTTGTAATATATTGTTATTTTAATGACCTCAAATGCCCACATTCCACCTCCACCCAATTATTATTATGAAAAATGGGTAATTGAGCATTTTTTGTTATATGGGATTAAGGTGGGGAAATGCCYCAGCAGGAAGGTGTGCGTGTGGCACGCTGGCAGCGAGGCTGGGCTGCGCTGCTGCTACAGCCTCGCTGCAGCCGCTCTCCCTGCCGCGCCTCCTCAACGTGCCTCTCTTGAGCCGTTCTTGGCTCTTAGCTCAAATCCTCAGCCTTCCTTGGCTGCTCATTTCCTTGGGGTCTCTAATTGCCAACATGCTTCTTAGTTGCATTTATTCCTTCATTATCTGACAGTAAGAAAGTAATGAGTTCATGTGGTTTCTAATAGGGGCACCATAACATTTACCCTCTAGCAAAAAATATATTGCAAAGTCCTCAACTCTTTTTTTTTTTTTTTTTTTTTGTGAGAATATTGCATTGTGTGGGTTCTAGAATCTGAAATGAATGCATTTAAATTCAGTGCTTAGGCACAGTCCCCACAAACCTCCTGACTTGCTACTCTGGCACTGAAATTTTTGCCAAATTTTAGTTTACTTGGTTTCAAAAATCAATTTAGAATCAGCATAGAAGTTTTCTAGCCTGTGGTTGAAAGCAACAACCAGTTGAGCTCTGGAAGATCTCTTTCTGCATCTGCTGCCAGAGGAGACCTGGAGGAGGCCAGGCCCGAGGGCCCGAGGGGGCGGCAGCGGCCAGCCTGGCTGCTGCCCCCCAGGTGCCCTCTGCAACGGGTCCTTTCCGTGCACCGGCCTCCCTGCTCAGAAAGGCAAGACGAGGAAAGGTTTTCTGATGAATTATTTCTGTTATTCTAGTTCTGAATGCCCTAATGTGTAGAGAAGAATATATCTGGAGACAGTGAATTACAGCATTGGAAAAATCATTCTACACACAATTTTATCTGGTTACAAACTGTAGCTCTCATAAGCRTAGCCACAAAAGTATTTTATGTCAGTTCATGTTGTAATTTATGCTGAAGACATTTAGTGCTGATGAAAATGTCATTATAACAGATTATATTACTGCTTATCATCCAACCTTCTCATATGAAAAACATTCTTATGATAATTTAGGTGATGTGAACACTTGAGTCTACACACAGAAGGTATTTTAGAAGGCCTGGCTTATCTTGAAGGAGGAGGTTTCGATGTAAAAAATCTCATAAAATCTTAGCAATTGAAGATCCAGACAAAGCACGGTATCATCAGTAGGCGGATAAATTTATTTAACAAAGCTTTGAAGATCTGGCAATTGCCAGATATATATATAGGACATGGTGAATGCTAATGTCATTCTGCTCATCCTTGGACACAGGAAATACCCAAAGGCCTTCTGACTTCTTTGGAGATGGGCTCTTACCCAGTAAGGTGCGAGATGCTGGCTTTGGAAGAAGAGTGATGAAAGGTGCAAATTCTAGGCAAGACAGTGCTTTAAGAAGACATTGCTATATAATGTTGTAATGCCCAAAACAGCTGTTCAGGAATGATTTGGACAAATTTACAGAGTTGTTTCCACTATAGGCTGTTAAACATGGCAATTTCCCTATAAACCGTTGCCTCTCRGTCACAGTCAGCGGTTGCCCGAGCAGGGAAGGAATCGTGGGGCAGGGGCTGCKTGCTCAGCTTCGCTGCTTGCCTYGCTGTGCTGCCCGTGTGTCTCGGGCCCCCATGGCACGCGCTCCTGTGCTCTGCGGCTTGGCACCTTGCACACCCACACAAATCCTGCGTGCTCTGCGTAGGCTCATGGGCAGAGGAGCCCTGGTGGGTTTGCTCTGGGTTCATGTGAGCACCTTGGTGTTTTCACATCAGAAAGGCCAAGAGGAGCCTTGTGTCCCACTGGGCACAGTTCTTGTGGTTATACTGATCTGTCTTGATTCTTGGCATTGACTTAGGCTGCTGTAATCATACATACCCTACTGAAAACCTCAGTATGTGATGCTAAGGATGGAGTGTGTTGTTAATAGAGTCTGGCCTCTTGCAAATTAAGCTACAAAATCTTTCTGCATTTCCGAATCAGAATTATAATTCTGTTTGTCCAGATACTTAAAGAGATTCAATAAAAAGATGCAAAGCGATCAAAACCCATCGTGTTTGTTTTAAGGTGTTCCCATGGTCAATACACTTCCCTGGGAAATGAATGACCATCCTAGTCTGCTTTTGCTTAGCTTCTTGTCCCAGGTGTCTTGTTATGCTTTTTTATTTTGTTTTTAAAAGCATTCTGCTCTTGAAAATGCCTTTTTCATATAGATTCCCAGGTTTAGCCTTCTTGTGGATGAAGCAAGTAGATGGAGATGCGGAAATCAGTCTTGAATAATTATTGTAATTCTTTTATTTAAGTCTTTTTCAGTGTTTCTTTCTTCAGGTCACACTGGGGAATAGTCTTCTAACTCTTCATGCCTTCCCGTGTCGACTCAGAGATGTGCGTTGGGGAAGTGGAGGCCRTGCTTTGCTGTGGCATGGTGCAGAGCAGTCAGTTTTCACTTAGTGCAGGGTGACKCCATGGGCAGGCGGGTGCCTTCCCATCTTGGAGCAGCCCCTGCTTGGCAGCAGCCACCTTGGCAGTGCCTGGCCTGCTTGCCAGCCTCTCCTCTGGGGCCACCCCAATGGTCGCTGTGCACCCAGCCTTGGTGGTAGGAGGAAGGATCTCCAAGGAGCTACTGAAAGGTGCAGYTCTCACCAGCCAGGCTATTCGATCAGGGAAAAGCACGTTCTGCTCTTAAAGAGGAGAAAACCTGAGGCCGAAGTTATTCGCCTTGAGGAAGGTGTTAGCATATTGGGGCCGCCCTCACCGCCTGGCCCAGGGGGGATGTTGACAGAAATCCAGCAAGGTGAGGGCTCTGGAGCATTAATTTGACATTTTACAGTTTGGGAAGAAGAGAGCGCAAAATGAGCAAGTGAAGCCTGTGGCTGTGGCAGGTACTTTCTGGGGGTGACGGCTGCCAAGCGAGAGCTCGCAGCTCCACGGAGTTTCAGTCAAAGAAGCTTCTAGCTGATCTTTGCAGTTGTCTCATCTCTGATCATCTGACACAAAAGTTCCTGCTATTCTTCTGTGAGCTGTAGGAGGACGTAACGAAGCTTTGCACTTTGCTCTGCTGGTGGATACAGATAGAGATCTTCCAGAGCTCAAAATAATGTTATACTGCTATATTTTTTTTTACAACATATCTTTTTAAGTTGTTTTGTTTGTTTCTGTGGATTTTGAACCACTTTCAGGCTTGATCTTGTTTCTCGATTGCTGGCATTTAGGCAGAGAGCCTTCCACAAAAACACGAAGTTGTATTTGCGTGCTAGAAATGACTTTAGCAAGCCRCTGAGATACCTGATCTTAAAGATGGAAAAAAAAAAGTGCTGGTAGTATCTACTTCCCACAGGACTGAGTTGGAGTTTGCAGGCATTTGAAATAGAAGGGCAGCTGAGCTGACCCTTGTCATGGCCTGCATGCACGATGTCTCTTGCATTTCCTGCAGCCCAAGCCATGTTCCTTCAGGCTTTGTGCCTTCAGATCCATTTGGCTTGTCRAAATTGTCAATAAAAATGTCCAGCTGGTGTGAGCACAGTTAAAATATTTGTGTTGCCTGAGCTGAGAAATGCCTTGTTTCTCTAACTGGTGTTYGGAAGAATAGCAGAGCTTTCAAAACAGCTTGACGTAGCGATGCAGAGGACCGGGCTGTACAATATGCTGCAGCCTTGAGGTTGATAATGATAGGTAATATAGGAAGAAAAAAAAATGTCATCAGAAAGATTTAAGAGCATTTTTACTGGCAGGAACTTTTTCAAGCAGCTTTCTAGACAAAYATATGTTTTCAAAATGTGTGATCTTGCCAGGATTGCGTGATTAACCAGGAATGGTGCTTCATTTCTGGCTCCACTGTCAAGCTCAGAGGAGTTCCCAAGTTGCCAAATACGCAGGGGTGTTAAATGTTATGTTTAGCTGTGTCTTTCAGTCTCCTCAATGATGATCACGTCTTATCTCTTGTTTTGCCCAGCTGTGTGTCACATGGACGAGCAGGCAGCAGTGCATAGCAAAGCTGCTAATGCAGTTACCAATCTGGTGAAGGCCAAAGGAGTCAGGCTGTGAGTCACGGACCGARTGAGGGACCAATGCAATTACAATTAACATTTTATCAACCCTGTTGATTCAATGAAAATTTTGGCATCCTCGTTTGGGCAGGGGTAGCTCTTTGCTTTGTGAACAGCTGCTTCCACCAGCTGCTTTCGTGTGCAGCTGTYCCCACCACCGAGCAGCGACGGAGAGTCGTGCAGATCCGGGCAGCATCGGGCTGCTCCGATTTAGTTCTAGGGCCCTGTTGAGCGCTGTGTCTGTGAGAGGCCACGTGCACCCATGTTTGTAGTGATTAGTGCCTTACAAGGGCTCCCTGCAGCTGAGCACTAGCAAGCACACTTTTTCTGCTGTATATGAGAGAAGAGCATATTAACACACATTTGACTTGCATGTAAGTTGAACATACTTTAAACTTGTGCCCACTCCTGTGGGAAGACCTCACCATCCTAGGGCACATGCAAATAAACAGTCAAACACAAAGAGGGACAAATGCTCGCTGAGGAGCAGTGCGTGTTGCTCTGCTTCTTGAGAGCCTGTCTCCAAATGAGCAGGCCCTTGTCTCACCCCACTAAATCCTCTTTCCTGGGAGCAGTAAAACCAGACTTCACAAAGTCTGTTCAAAGGCACTTCTTAACAGAGGCACTGGATCATGGCAGAGATCAGCTGAGTGCAGACAGAGAGGCACCTGGAGCAGCAGTGGCAGCAGGGAGACTTCAACAGGATAAGGGCAGGGAGAGGGGRAGTGAGTGTGCAGCCCTCTGCCATGCAGAGAGGAAGAAAGAGAAGTTTGAAACTGTTAAGCATGGTAATTGATAGTTGGATTCATGATGAAAGTGGTTTATGAGGCCAAGAGAACTTGCATTCACTACTTGCATTAAATTGAATTATCCTGTTCTGTTGAGGCACTGATAGTACACATTGCTCTTCAGTCTTTGTTTTAAGTGATTTTAAGCAAAATGAAGGTTTAAATTATTTTTCTCTACCTTACTCAATATTTTTCCTTCTGAAAACCTATTTACAGGTAATAATAATACATCACATTTGCCTCTGATGGATTTTCTAATGGGCTGCTTTTTCTTTTAAATCAGTCATATTTCCATAGTCCAAATATAGCTGTAACAAAGTCTTTACAACATGAAGAGTAGCCAGAGAATTAYCTTTCTATTTACAGATTAAAATCTTCCTGCAGATATATTTATATCTGACATGTAATCGCAGATGATTTTTGCTGGAGTCACTTCCAGATTTTATAATTACAAATCCATAGTATTTAATTTCTTGCAGGTCTTTCCAAATAGACATCTATAAAACAGTAGAGCTGAGGCAGCGTGGCATATCAGGAAATTATTATTGCTTTTGTCCATGTCTCTGGACGTTTTTTCTCTACAGTGAGTATGAGGAAGGTCTCTGAGGTTTGTACATGAGATAGAAGAGGCTGTTCTGCTTTGCTGCCAGCACAAGCAGTGATTTGCGTGTCTAAATAAAGCAATCTGGTACGGGCAGTACCTGCTGCCAGYGGGGCCTGACCAGTTCTGCTCTCCAGCTAGCCCTGTCAGGACAAAATAAATTTATTGACAAATGGAGAGCTTGGTCCAGAAAGAGTACTGGGCATTTGAAGGCTGTGTTGACTTTTACTGGTGGTCAGAAGATGTGAAAGGTGGCAAAGAAGAGCCGGGTTCTGTGTTTGGTAGAGCAGGAGACTGGAAGAAGCCTCCCCACTGCCGCCTGCCCTCCTGTGCATGGCTGCCCTGAAGGCAGCGTCGGAGCACACCCGGTCAGTGCTTCTCAGCAGCACTTGGGTTAGAAGCGGTTTTCATCACATCCACAGGACTCCTTAAACCCTAGAGCTCCCCTGGAGATGGCAAAGGGCGTGAGCTGAAGTGACAGCAGATTTTAGTGTGTGAGGAAATTTGTTGGATTTGTTGTAGACAAGCCTTGGACATAGACACTTCAGCACCTCACTGCTCAAATGAAGGTAAATGAGGAAGCTCTGGGGTATATTAAGGTGCTGCTTATATGGTAAATATGATAAATAATGTGGAATTAAACAGTGTGTATCTCCTTGAGAGTCTACTTGTATGAATTTAGAAATATGGTATAACTGGAGAACTCATTTTCCATGTTAGGTCATTCCATTCTTCTTTTTTCTACCATCCCATTTCTTTATTTCAACAAATGTCAGTAAAATAAAAACCTCTGCTAAGTCAAGGGCAGATTCAGCTATTGCTGTCACCAGCTGAATGTTACCTGCAGTCAGGGGTAATTCTGTTAAGGAAAACTATGTATCTTGTCTAGAGATAACACAGAGGTAGGAGGAAGCTATTTAAATTGCCTCTTTCTCGGTATTTTTTCAGGGATTCAAACCTATCTATTTTTGTTGTTACTGACCTAGTAACTGTGTAGTCACTTAAAAGATCCTGGGAAGACTGTGCTGCTGTGTTTTCCTGTAAAGATGGGAYGTTGCTGGGCTTCACTGCCCGGAGTGCGCGGCGCCGCAGAGGCTACGGCGAGTATGGAGGCATTCTGAGTGGGGCAGAGCAACCCCTCGTATTGCTGCAGCTGAAGCGGGGCGGCAGCGGAAGYAACACAGCGAAAGCAAATTCAGAATCTTGCTGCAGGCGGCAACTCTGATTCATTTTTCTACAATCTATTGTTTAATATATGCCCTTAAAATAAACAAATGTTTCTAAAATCAAAGCCTAATTTCTGAATGAGTAGGAAGTTAACAGAAGTGGAAGACTTGATRAGCTGAAAACTCTGGAGAAAACCTAAAACAGATGAGAGAATTCACTTGCAAATGAGATGTGGTTGTTTTAAATATTCATACTGGAAACCTGTTGGGCAAAAACGTGTCAGAAAGAAGAAAAGCTCCCATTTATTCTTCAAATGCAGACGTTGGAGAATAGTGTCAGAAGGCGAGAGCTGGCAGCAGGAGCAGCCCTGGCCTCAGGCACAGCCACTCCATTAGGGCAAGGCTAACGCCTTCCGCACTCCTCTGACTGGGACAGAACTTCCATTTCTGAGGAGGGAGAGAGACAATCTGATACTTAAATATTAATACTAAAGAGACCTCTAATGACTAGTAAAGACATAGTGCTTTTCCCATTTTTCCTCTATTGATTTATGTAATCTGACTGCAGCTTTCTAAGTGAAACAAATGATTTCCAGGCAGGAGTGTAACAACTGGACAAATGGCAGCCCTTTGTGTGCCACATCCAGCCTCCCTTCTCTTRATTAAATGACAAGACTCTTTGCATTGTCAAATATAACATATAGCTTGTTTAGCTTGTCTGATGCTGCCAAGGGCTTGATTGACAATTTCTTTTAAGTGCTTGGTTATTTGGAATTAAATGTAATTAGACTGTGAATATCTGTTTTAAACTGAGGAGCAGCTTTGGTGAAGTTTTCCCGGACCTGCCAGTAACAGGAGGAAGGACAGGGCCTGTAAAGCAGTGGTGACCGCGCAGCTGGGCCGTGTGGCTCCACCAGCCCCAGTGCTGCTGACACCGCTCACCTAGGAAAAATGGGGAGCAGAACAGGCAGCAACAGTGGCTTGTAGGCATGAGCCTGGCTGTGAGTGAAGAGCACCGGAGGCAGAAGGAGTGGCTGGAAAATACCCCGGGCCTGAGGAAAGGCTTTCCTGTGGACCGTGAAGAACAGGGAGCAGGTTACTCACTGCCAGGCATTTTTGTCTTGGAGTTGTGGCCAGGTTTTGTTAATGGCAAAGCCAAACTGGGCCCTGGGCAGTTCTGACTCTTCTGGGCAGAAGGAGGAGGTAGTAGAGCCTCACAGAACTCAGGTTCTCCAGGAACAGCCTGACACCGAATCACTCATTGCTTTAGAACATCCCCCTGCCTTCCAAAGCATCACAGCTTTTTTGCAAAACCCACAAATATTTGGTTCTGTTGTATTTTTTATTTTTATTTTATTATTTGTAATAAAGGATTATGTTAAATATGTACATTATAAATATCCTACATAGAAAGACTCTACTTGCTCTGTGTCTTGTTTCCGAGGTTGAATAAAATTTCCTGAAAGCTTGTGTTTTAGTAAGTATTTTAGGACCTCCAAGAATAATAAACTCAGAGATTTATTAAGGATAACTGTTCAAATTTGTTATTCCAACAGTAAACAAAGGGAAAAGATTGAAATACATGTCAAATACTGAAATACTCCAGGGCTGCTGCAGCCTCCGCTGTGAGGAGACCCAGGCAGCTGTCGGGCGGGCGCGCTGGTCCCGGCGGCCCCGCCTGCAGCCCTGGCCGGCCTTGCCCGCTGCCGCTCGCGCAGGCCTTCSGCAAGGATGCTGCAGCTGCCGGCGGCATGGGGGATCTGGTGAATACTGCGATGATACCTTTCTCCRTTGTGCCTTAAAACCTGTGACTTGTCAAGCAGACGTTACCAGCGAGCCCCAGATGCTGCATCAGCTCTGCCACCAGAAAATAGCGCTGGTTCCTGAAGGAGGCTCAGGAGTTTGCTGCTACGGAAGCGCGGCCATGCTCCCACCTTGCACACACCAATCCCAAAAAGCATGTCAAGGTGTTCGTTAAGTGGTGATGGAGCAAGAGGTGCATTAGGAAATCTGTCAAGCTGGATCTGTTTGCATATCCCAGGCCCTGGCTGTTGTCCAGCTGGCCACATTCTTGCCTCACCAAAGGCTCTGAAATCTGTGCTTTTCCTAAAAGAGAAAGCTGAGGCTTGTAAAAGTTGTTTGCTTTCTCTCACCAAAGATTTGAACTGTTATTTTCCTAATAGTCTTTGAGACTTCTGTATCATGTGGAATGTGTTCCTTTAGTTAAACATATGGTTGCTATAACTACCAGCCTGCTGTGCTTCTGCCTTGCTATTCAATACAGTATATATGCTTGATTTAGAAATGAGCTTTTCACATAAATTTATACCCTTTCCATTATATTTTATCATTTTTGCTTGCTGGTCAAAATTATAATACTTTATTTGTCATCTTCCTCAAAGGATTTTTTTTTTCTATTGCCAAATTGTATGATGTAGGAAAAAAGTATGGGATAAATGAAAAAATAGGGAAAAAATCAGATGTTATGAGCAAGTAAATGGATAAATTAGAGAATAAATCAGGCATTAGGACATCAGTATTCCTCCATCATCTTTGTGTGAGAAATGTGGGATGAATATTATTGGAGTCTTTTGCTGGGTAATAGTCCAAGGAGAAAAGCTGCATGTGCAGGTCCCAAACGCTGCTGGGCTTTACACATAATTTAAAGATCTGAAAATGAGAGAACCCTTTGATTTTAAGAAGAGAGGGAAACTTGCTGGCAGGCGTTGGCYTCGTTAGGGTTGTGGGGAGGCTCCTGAGCGGCTCCATAGGCTGCTGCTCTGTCACGGTCCCTTCTTACCTAGCAGCAGAAACACCAGGAACAGGTTCCGAAACACCAAGTGGCAGTTACTCATCTAATTAGTCACCAAAAGGGATCATGTTCTCAATATTTGTACAGATTCTCAACAAATGAATAATTTTGAGGTTCTTCCACATTGTCATGAAGTTAATTCATTGTCCTCTGAACTGTTTGTTCCAGAACTGTGTTTATAAGTGGCTCAGGTCCCCTCCTCGCAGGTGCCCAGAGCCGCTCCTGTGCTCAAAAGTCCCTTTGCCCTGGAAAATCATTTCTGTGGCCAAAAGCCATATGCCTGCACGGGGCTGATGCTCCTTCTGGCCTCTGCAGCAGCAAAGCTTTCAACTTCTGCTAAAGCAAACAATAATTCCTAAGTTAGTTGCAGATATATTATGGCTACATAATTTCCTACCTGTTTAGTTTATTGTTTAGTCACTGGAAATTTATTTCTGCTTATCTTAAAATAGAAATGTGTGATACAGTCTAACAATTTAACCTTAAGATCCTAGAGGGAAGAAAAAGACAGCTAAAAGCAAATTTCTCTTTCAGATATTTCATCTTTGTTAATTATATTAGCTTTAGAACTACTGAATAAATAACATGACATTAACAATCTTAAGAGGAGTTTCATTAGGCCAACTGTGTGGGTTGCGTTCCTCCCCACAATTAAACATGATTAAATACCATAGTGTTTTTAATAGTTTCATTATCTTTTCAACATCAGTTTGTGTTTCGGATGGTCTTATACACATTCTTTCTTGGAAGGACGTGGAAATGCAGACCCATTTCCAAAAAAAGATATAAGGATCACATTAAACTTGAAGTGAATACAAGCGTTAGTCAGTGTGTGCCCTTCCCAGGGCCAGGTGCTTCATTTGTATCTGTGGTGATGCCAACTCTCTCCGAAGTCTCCTTCAAAAGTGCACTGTAAAACTGCTGTTGAAATTCTTTGATGACAGCCTTGCAATAGGCTTGCCCATTTGTTTTGCTGGGTGGTTTGGTTTGGTTCTGTGTTTTTAATGATGAGTTTTGAAACCTCSCTTCAAAGAGGCAACGCTCAGAAGGGCTGACCTGGGAGGGACAGGAAGCTCCCTCCAACTCAAGTGGTCCTGCCCTTACCTACTGTGTTGCCTTAGGGTGGAATTGTAAATTATTCTATAATATCAAGCAAGCTTGCCGAAGATCCCTGAGYGTTAACTGAGAGAAATGCAGCAATAAGCCATGTGAGGAAAAAAGCAATCGGGGAGCTGGCGATGGTCCCTTCCTGCATCCCCGCAAAGGGATGTGAAGGCCCTGCTGTCCTGATGAGAAAGAAGACAACTTCAGTCATCCACTAAACATGTATATAAAAAGACCTCTGTGTGAGCAGCAACTTTGCAGTTTTGCAGGCCATCTTGGGATGGCACATAGAGAAATGAGAGTTTGTACCTGCAAATAGATACAGTACAAATGAGTAGCTTGTTAACATGTGAAATTCTCAGAAATAAAGATGTCCGTATGGAATAACACCTACCAGCAATGCTTATTGTGACAGGAGAGTCGTTTGAAATCCTTCCACACTGCTCAGCACACCTCGTCTTCCCAGATTCGCTTGTTTGTTCATGCACACAGTCAGAGTTAAGCTGTCAAAATTGTCAAACTGGGAGAGCCAGTCAGTGGGAAACCTTTTTAATGCCCGACGGAGCACGCAGTCGGAATTATACAACACGAAGACATCTTTTCTCGAGGTATGTAAATAAATGCATAAAGAATGCCTTTATGCTTAATTCAGTTCTTCCTAATAATATTTGTTTGTATTGARGATAATAAAGTGTAATCATTGTTAAATTCATAACTGAAGTCAATCCCTGGTATCTCTCATAACTATGGGAAGATTTTGAAAGCTTTTGAATCCAAGGCTTGATTGGATGTGTCCTTGCTTGGACCTGGAAGAGAAGCTGTAAAGTTGGGGCTAGTTTGAAGAGCCAGCCTTGTGTGAGGCCCGAGCAGTGGGGACTTGCTGCCCGCCGTGCCAAGCAGAGTGCGGGGAGCTTTCCAGGAGGAGACTATTAAGCATTTTCTTGTCCAAAGGCTCTTCCTAGGTCAAGTATTTTGAAAGCACTAAATTTATTCATACTTTACAAAGTCAGGAGAGATCCATAAATCATCTCTTACAATCTTCTGTATATCACAGAAAAAGAAATCTCATCAGTTGTCCCAAACYAAACCCACTACTTTTCATTTGATGACAGCTCACTAGTCAGAAGACATCCAGCTTGATCGCTGCAGACACCTAGCCACTGGGAAGCTACCTTTCCTGAGCTGTTCTTCCAGTGGTTAGTCACTCGCAGCTTTATTTCTAATCTACGTTTTTCTGACTTCACCTTTCAAGCCTTGATTCTACTTAGACCTTCCTCCAGGAGCCTAACAAACCTGTTGGTGCCCAGTGAGGCTGTTTGGCGCAAGCTTAAGTTCCTTGATCATATTCCCCAAGCCAGAGAGGCAGCAGCCAATGTGGGTGGGTAAGAGCCATCAACTGGATTTTTATCACCCACGGGAACAGGGAGAGTTACCGTCACATTCAAGGTATTCTGGAAATGTGAAACACAATTTGTTAAATACAACATTCTCTTCCCAAAGTCAGTTATGGTACCTGGTTGCAATCCCTAGACAGTATCTAGGGGTATATGGAAGGAAGGCAGTGCATTGATGAGGGGGTGTCGGGCTATTTGAAGAAGACTGTCCATGGTGCTCAATCTTTGCAGGTTGCATGCACAGCCCTGGCATGACTGGGATCRGGAGGGCTCCTTGCCACAGTCTGTGTGAGCTGAGAGCTGCCTGCAGAGGCTGGAGCACCCTGATTCCTGGGACTGCAGAGTCCTGGCTGCTGTGGCTGGAGTGTCCTGGTTTCTTGGAGCCGGAATGCCCTGTTTCCCAGAGCTGCAACATGCTGGCTCCCTGGGCTGGAGCACCCTGCTTCACAGGGCGGGAGCATCCTGGTTCCTGGGGCTGTGTCAGGCTTTCTGAATGCTCTCCTGCTCCCAGGGCAATAGGAAGAGACCCTTGGGCACAGTTTAAACTAGGAGAAACCAGTGGAATTCCTGGTGGGTTCTGCAGTCTGTCAAAAGTAGGATTTGTCTGTAATAGCATACTGTTCAGACTGTCTGTAATAGCATACTGTACAGACTGTATGTCTGTAATAGCAACAGAAAAGAACCTGGAAGGAAGATATGAATGACTTGGAGTTTGATGAAAGGGTAAATCCAGCCTCAAGAACAGCTGGGGAAGTCGGGTAGTGTATTTGGGAAGGGGAGAGGATGCTGGAGCAGGTTTCTCATTTCCTTTGGTGCATCCTACCTGGCCCCTGTGCCTGCCCTGCAATTCTTAGTACAAGATAAAGGAGAATATATATTGTTTTTCTCTTGAAATGTAACTCTTCATGCTCATCTTCTTACTGTTTGTTCATTCATTAGGTTCTTACCTCTTGGTACATGAAACACCCCAAACTATGGAAATTTCTCTGGAAAAAGCCTACCTGTGGATTTAAATGTTTAGACCTTGTGGAGATACATGTTTACAGCATTGTTTGATTTGCGCTGATGATTTATATACCCATTATTAATCTTTAGTGAAAATGAGTAAGCAGAACAATAACATTTTCCACTGTTTCATTTAGCCTTCTTAATTGCTAACCAACAAATATCCAGATGGCCATGGATGTGAAGTGAACCAACTGGAGCAATCAGAAAACCCAAATGCCCTGCGAGCTCCTGTTCAAATAAATACTAACCCTCCGAGGTTCAAAGCAGGTGGCTCATTTCCTTTGCATCATTTTTCATTTTTGTTTACCTCAGTATTCTCAGATACTGGCCAGGAGTGAAATTGGAAGAGCTAGAAATGTCATCAAGAAATACAGTGTAGAAAATAATGGATAGTTAACACTTGTCTTCTACTTGCATAAATCTCATCACTAATTTGCATATGTAAATGATTATGAACAAAGTAGCATCTAAAAGCTTAATCTAATGAATAAGTTTCCTAATCAAATATGTGTGTAAATGCCACCTTGTGCTTGTTCAGAGGCTATAAATCATTTAGAGTGTAGATGATGCAACTCCAAAGTTGTTCTACCGCTTTCAGGGAAGCCCTTCCTGGCCGTGTCCTGGGCAGGCCTTTAGGGATGCACCAAGGGCCTTTGGGTGTGTTCAAGTACTAGATAGAGATGTACATTTTACACCTGTCCATCCTAAATGCATATCTACCCTTTGCAACTTCTTGTGTCAAGTCTTGGAAATAGTGAGATCTATGGGATATGGGATCTATCACCTGACAAGCAGGTGAGTTGTTAGCTTAGCACTCAAGATATCCATTACAAAATCTCCCACTTCCATTCCTGCAGTAAATCTTTGAGAATATTAACATAACTTCTTACAGTTGTTAAAACTGAGTGAATAATATTTTGAGCAAATGCTTAATGGTTTAGTATAGTCTATGAAGGCAAAAATCTGCTGGCAGGTTACATGTTTGCTGCAGTTATCTGTCAGATGTTTTCCCCTAGATTTAACAAAATCTGTCTTGTAAACTGATGCAGACATGGATGGAATTAAATGAGATGGAATTCCATATACTAACAGAAGAAATCTATATAAATCTTAATTTGTTCTTTTGAGCTTCTGAACTTTGAGATGTCATCAATTAAATTTAGATGACTGAACAAGTACCTGCTTAATCAGGTTCTGCAAAAAATGCTGTTTTGTGTTGGTCAGTTCTTGGTCATATTTATGTAGCTGAGTGGTTAACATGGTCCTAACTCTGTCCGCTTATGTGTATGCAAGCACAAAGAGGCACAAAAATCCAGCTGCTGCGTGTTCATACAGTCCCAGGATCTTAAATCCTCTGAGTGAACTTGCACCTTGTGTGCCGTTAGGCCAATATTCAGCGAGGCAAAAACCCCTCTCGTCTTGGGCTTAGATCACTTATCTGGGTAGGCAGCAGACGTGGGCCCCACTCTTCTCTCCAAAGATTATTTATGGATTTTGGCTGTTTGATGTAGAACACTAAAGAGTGGCCAGGAAATCATGTTAATTTTCCCTCCTTTTCCTGGCCCAGTGACTATCTAATTAATCATGTCAACAGTGTTCCCTGGCAACAATCAGGCTGTGGTGCCATCAGCTTGTGCGGGYTCACTGTGTAGGCGTTGCACCACTTTTAGGGTGGATGGAAAAAAATGTGATTTTGTATTATTCTGATGGAAAGGAGGCATACTTTTTACCCTTTTACTGGATACATGAAAAATATCTTTTTTTGTCACTATAGATCAAGTTCATAATAGTCTGTTGGCTGATTTCGTGGTTACAGTAATGAAAGCTGAAAATTACACCATCACAGGAGCTTGGCTGTGCTCTATTATAAAGCCCGGGCTGTCTGGGCAAATCCATAAGAAAAAGCTATTAAATCCTCCTCCTTTTTGTTAGTCTTTAAAGATATGCTAAACAGGCAAATAAAGGATCTCTCTTTGTAGGAATGAAATTTTAAAGGCTGAAGCTCTGGGTTCCTTTGGGATGAAATTGCCTCAATTCCATCATTTTGTATTAGCTTCCAACTCTGCAGTTCACAAGTCCAAGAAAACAAGGAGTCGGGAAGATGTAAGCGGAGGAAAGATGTTATCAGTAGGGAGAAGGGCTATGAGCCCTTCTGTGTTGGGGTAACACATTTAGTAGTATCTCACTATGGTCCTGATTCATTTTTCTTTCCTTTCCTGATATTAACCTGTATTTCTTTTCTTTAGGAGCTGCTATTTCACATTTAAGAGTGCTAAGCTAATTTGTACATGTGTGCATACAATATATCAAATGAAAAGACAGGTTTACATTATAAAATAAATAGTAATCTTTACAGTTCAGAAAAAGTGACTTGCTATACAATTTGCAATTCCGTAATATATTAAGAAAGCTGTAAAAAGCAGTATTCAGGCTATTTTTGTGAAAGCCATAAACAATTTTTACCGTGCTTTTTCTCTATGACTGCAAAAGACCTAAAATAAAAATGTCAAGTCTACATGGAAACCTCTAGAATAGGCTCAAAATACATAGGAAAATACTAAAATTTTGAGCTTTAACCCAATTCAATATCTACAGCCTCTAAAACATAGTACCAGTAAGAACTGTAATAAAGCTGTATATGTTTCTACAGGAGTTCATCCTAGGCTTACTGTGAATTGAAGAAGGCATTTGCAAGTGTGACACCATTAGTGGTGGTGGTGTTAGCACCATTACCGTTACCATTCTTCKCTTCAGAAGTACCAGCCATTGCGCTGACTTTCATGGCTGGCCATCTATTTTCTTCATGCAACTTTATGTCTGAGACTAGATGAGGACTTGCTAGCAGATGGACATCTCATTTTTCCAGCATGGCTCTAAAAGCTAGGAGGAGTACTTCAGAAACATACTTCTTACTGAAATTATAGGCACTACATATGATCCTTTGAGGATTAAGTTAGATGCTTAAACAGTGTTACCATGCTGTAGTAATTACTGTTCTTGCAAAACTTCACTGTATAAGCCCAGATGGTAAGACAAAAATATACTTTTGGAAGGAAGAAAATGAGAAGTAATGAATTTGACAGAAGCAGACAAGCTATTAATGTCCGTGTTATTGTTTTTATTCCCACTTAGTAAGTTAATTAAATAAGTAGTCTTATTTGCTTGACAATATTTCTCAAGGAATATCTCAATACATAGGGTAAAAAAGTGACAAAACTTCACCCTTAAGTAGGTATTGACTGCCTCGGTTCAGTGAAATGATGTAGGAAGTGAAGAGCTTACCCAATACCTTTTCTTTACACGAATAGATAATATTTTTTATTATTATTTTCTGTAGGAGAGTCATCTTGCGATTGCACCTACTGTGGATCTTCAGTGGAAAGGTGAATACAGTCAGGAAAACTGTGAGTAGAATAATTGGCTGTGTCATGTGCCTGTGCCTTAAAGAAATGCCAGTTTTTGGAGTCATTCCCCCTGAAAATACAAAATACAAAAAAAAAAAAAAAAAAAAAAAAAAAAGTGAAGGAGCAGAGTGGGACACAAACACTGCGTTTGTAGCAGATGTCTTGTACTCTTTCTCCTGCCCCGTGGTCTCGGCACGTCCCAGTTTCAGGGGTCTGCCAATAAAAAACCTGGCTGCGCTCCGCACCTTCACAAGAGGCTTCCTAGCACTTTCTACATGAACGAAGCCGTTAGAGCCTGTCAGCCTGCTGGGCAGTGAGGAAATGGGGAGCACTTGCATGGTACCTCTGCAGAAAATCCTTGTGAGACTTGTCTGGGGATATTTTTACCTGCAAAATCTTTTGCACTCTGGCAGATTCTAGCTTGTTCCATGTACCTTTGTGTCGTGCTGCGCAAAGTCACAGCCTAATGGGAGAAGATGTAACACAATGTGATGCTTCTAAATGATGAAATGCAATGCAGAGTCATAAATTCAAAATGACACTTCAAAATTACAGTGCCTTGTATTCTTTTAAAACATAGACCTGATCATGGGCATTTTCTGATCCACTATGCTTGCTGTCACCTATGTGTTCCCAGGGCTCTGTGTATTCCTGACATATTTTTAATGCTCATCTACTTGGTAGGATAAAACCCGCAATTAAAGGACCGAAATGCAGAGACACAATGATACGTTGAATACTTGGATGCTTCATTTGACTGAAACCACGTAGCCACTAGCACTACTTTTGCGTAGAGCAGTTCTCACCTTTTGCAAATATGCATTGCCATTTGGATTTGATATTACCCTTCCAGTGCATACTCAGTAACTTCGGCCAGTGTTTGACACAAGTCATTAGTATAATGTGACATTAAACCGAAGTGATTTCTTGTTTGATTGCAGAAAAAGAAAAGATGAAAGGCTGGTAATGGTCTTGCTTGAAGCTAAGTTTCTTGCCTTCTATTTCAGTAACACTGGGGACCTCCTCTCGTGTGGGGGAGATGTACATTTTCCCTGTGGCTTTTGCCGCTGCTGCAGGCCCCAGCCTCCTGCACTCACTGTGGCAGCAGGGTTCCTTCGTCCTGAATGGGGCTGCATTGGGTTAGATGGGGCGCAGAGATGCATCTTGTTTCTCTAGGACCTCGGCCCTCCAAGCCTGGTGGCTGATGCGCCATATTCCTGCATCTCTCCAGGATGAGCAGTTCAGAAGTGTGGGAACCAACTGCTGGGGAGAGGCTCTTTTGGCACTGGGGCTATGGAAATGCAGCAGAGACTTGAGATCTGCCCAGCGTTTACAGTGCAGGGAATTTTCCCACGGCAGGCAGTGCAACTCGTCATGAAACACTGCCAATGTGCAGTGTGCTAATCACTGTGCTTCTTTTGCTGTGGTTGGTATATAGGTCTCCTGCAGCTATCACTGTGTGTAGTTATATCCTTGGGCAGGGCAGGGATTGGTGCTGGAGGCAGGAGCCTGCTGTGGGCACCGCACAGCCTGCGTGCTCCTCTGGATTTGTGTGCCAGGCACCGCTCTGCCCAGCACGGAGCTGTGGAGACTGGTCAGCCTTTGCCTGAGGGAAAGGAGGCCCTGCCCATGGCAGCCGGTGCCCTTCCTCGGGCCGCATGGCTCCGAGTGCTGCAGTGCGCAGCCGAGCAGGCTCCTGCCGCTCTGCGAGACGGCCAACCCTGGCTCTGCTCCCCAGGGAGGCCACCCACCTACCCCAGCACAAGTGTGGCAGGCGGAAATGCAAATCCTCCCTGGTTTTGTGGTTAAAATTAGAAATGGGAAGGAGTTATGCATCTGATTTTCTGTGTGTTTCTCTGGGCAGTTAGGAGCTGCAGAGGTGCCAGGGTGAAGGAAGCGGAAGACATTCCCTGCCTGCTGGCAGCCGCAGTGCAGCAGGAGCCCTGAGCATCACAAGGGCTCCACAGCGGCGCCTTGCACCCTGCCAATGATCCTCATTGCTGCCCAATGGGACTGCAGTGCCCGCTGCTGCTCCCAGCGAAGGCAGCAGGAGCAGAGGCATCGGGGCACAGCCTGGCAAGYGAGGGTGGACTAGGGGACAGAGCTGCTGTGTAGAGGGGCTTGGGGACAGAGCTGCTGCATGGGCTTTAGCCAATATGAGAGCCGCCCGCTCACTGCTTCCACATGGTCTGCCCAGGAAGACCCACGGGGCAAGGGTAGGGTGTTCGATACCCAGGGCGGACGTGGAAGGGAGAATCGACGCTCAGCCAGTCGCCGTACATCGTCCTAGGAGGGGAATTTATTAATAAGAATCCATCGATCCATTGAAGTATTCTTAGCTGAGGCCACAGGCTGACCCCCTATTTTCAGTTAGTAATTAATCACAGACTATTCTAACTTTTCTAATAAAATAGAGAAAAAATACATTCCGTTGGACTTTTTCTATTAAATTGCAGTCTGAGTTATGAACCTCAGCACACAAGCAGCCTCAAGTAAGAGCTTTTTGAGTCATTTGGCCCCATTTCCCAAGCTGTTCTTACCTTCCTGCTAGCGAAGCTGCACAGGAGAGTGCAGAGGTGCCCAGCCTTGCTTGAGCACTGCCTCCGCATGATCCGTTCATTCTTCACCCATCAAATGCCTGTGGGAATGTGTGAAAATGCCCATAAAGATGATGCTATGGGAATATCTCTATTTTCTCATTTTATTTTAAGTCTCCTTACTCAGTCAAGAGCAGGTAGATTTATTTCTTCAGCAAGTGTCAGGATGGAATCAAAGGGCATCTTTCCTCACACCTCTGCTGCGACTGCCTGTGTTCTCCCTGCGTACTTTGGGATCTGCTCAGGTTGCTTCTCTAGCCACTTCATCTTCCATTTCAGGCATCAGCTTTGTAGAGCCAGGGCCATATCTGACTGAGTATAAAGACCTGTCCTAGCAGGGTTCACGGAATTGTTAGTCTGCATCAATGTCCTGATTTTTTTTTTTTTATCTATATAGCTCAAGGAAGTCTTCTACAGTAGGGATAATATTTTCTGTGTTGGATTGACTCAGGCAGTTGCTTTTCCTCTTTCTCTGGCCCTGTCGGGAACATGGGATGTTTGCCATCTGCTGCCGTTGTGTTGGTCTCCTCACCTGCACTGTACTCGCTGCATTGTGTCTTGCTGATTCCTTTCTAGCACTTTCAGAAGAAAGGGACTTTGCTGTGATGTATAGATGCAGGGTAAGAAAAATCATCTGGTTATATAAGTGAAGAACGACAAGCTTATCTCTTATTTAAAGATCGTTAACAAAGGAGGTGATTAATCCCCAGGAGAGGCTGGCAGGAGTTGGGACAGAGGCTCTGCCTCACCTGTGCGCAGGGAAGCAGAGCAGAGTGGAGCAGGGAGCCAGCAGTGCCCGGCACGTAAGGGTGCCAGGACAGCAACAGGGATGACACGGTACAACTTGCTAGCTTGTCCCAGAGCCTTTTGGTAATAATCYGCCTTGTGGGGAATCTATTTGTTTAGGCTGAAGCCTATATTGCAAAGGATATATAGGAGCATATAGAGTAATGCAGAGTAGGTCTTAAACTGGTGCAATATCCTCATTAACCTTAATCACAACCATGGTTACTGGAGAAACTGCAGCAAAAGTCCTGTCTGTACTGATAATTCTCATCATGGTAAACTGAAACACAGCCTGTTTTTCATTAAAAGAATAACTAAATCAAATTATCATTCTCATTTAAGATTAGTTTAAATGTGGGGCATGGAAGTGGATCTTTTATCTCATATAGCCTGTCTCCCAAGGAAAGCTGCTTCAAGTGTGTACTCTGTGCATGTTAAGATTTAAAATGCGCCTGCTCTTTGGATGTATACTGTGGGATCATGACTTTGTTATTTTCTTTGGAGGAAAATTTTTGTCTGTAGTTCTTACTTTGCTGATCCACCCCCAGTAGGATAAATGTCAGCCTTTATTCACTAGTAACTATTCTGTACTTCTCACTTGGCTGAACCTACGGCAGAGGTGTTACCCTTGGGACAGCCCCATCCCGCGAGCTCACCGAAAGGGGATGTTTGCAAGTAGAGTTGTGGAGAAGTGCAGAGCTGAGGCGAGCTGGGGTAGTGCAAAATTAAGCCTGTTATTGTGCTGTTTGTCTCCCTTCCTGTACCTGAGTACAGTGGGGAATCCTAGAGCTGTAGCAGATCTGATAATCTCAGTGTGATGTGAAATACAGAGCCAGGAGGAAATGTCTCTTGTGGATTCCCAGTTTATTAAACATTAAACTTATCTGTCTTTTAAACCTACTTAATGAAAACAGTTGTTTACACTCAAATGGCCTTGACTCCATTAGATCTGGATAGGATATGGGTAGAGCCATTGGAGCCTTCAGACACTTAAGACACTGCTGCAAACSTCTCAGGCTTTAAGTGATAAGATTTTGCACTGTGCTCTGTCAGCTGCGACGCCCGAAGGTGCAGGAGCGGGCAGATCTCAACCAAGTTTGCAGTGGATCTGTTGTCAGTGTGATCTGATAATCCTAATTCACACAGCTCTTTCCAGAGGGGAGCTATGCAAACAGCGCTTGCTCCGTCCTAGGAGTCTGGAAGTACAGCTTTAATGCTCACAGTGTGCCCAGCTTTATCAAGCTAGTAATTTTCCAAAGGGTGATAAATATGTAAGCATGCAGATAGCTCACAGGTTGGGGTGTCATTGTGTAGTTTACAAAAGAGGAGAAGGAGAAGAAGAGAACTGAGTGAGTTGGGCTTGTTTAGCTTGGAGAAGAGAAGGCTGAGAGGGGATCTGATTAACATGTATAAGTACATGAAGGGGCTCGCGGCCACAGCCRAATCCGCACCAGCACCCGCAGCCGGGAGTACCCCGCCTGCCTGCAGCCTGCACGGCGTGTCCATCTGCGGGCTGCCTGGGGAGGGGAGAGGGAGGGTGATCCCATCYCCTTCCCCTCTGTGATCCCGGGAGTAGCCCAGGCCCGTTGTAAGGAGGGATGGTGCCTTGACAACAGGCAGCTGGAAGGGAATAATGCTAATTGCCAGAAATGAGCACTCCTGCAAAGGTACCGTTGAAGTAATCCGAAGAAGTCTAATAGTTGGAGTTCACTGCAGCCCCAAAGGACAGGTTTCTGAGCCTGTTTTTGCAATGACAGGATCTAATTAGCCCACTGCATGGTGAAACAAATTGGAAGAGATGTGTTATGTAAGTGTTATGTAAGTGGTCCAAAACGTGTGAGGTGCTGAGTGACCTCAGTGCCTGGGCTCTGCAGAGGGAGACACAGGGACGCTTTTTGCAAAGTTGAAGTGCAAAGTGCTGGCATCTGAAATACAATGTAAAGCAGTGGGGAAGGTCTGTGAGCATGGGTGCTGTTTGCAGGAAGAAATAGGGAAAGAGCAGAAAAGAAAGAAGAAAAGATATCCTGTAAGGCATCTCCTGTGCCATGATTGCAYCCTCATCAATCCTGCAGGGATCAGCTGTCCTCACCGCTCTGCCATGCGCAACCAGCAGAGCTTTCTGGAATAAAAGTGGTGAAGATGTTTCACACGAGAAGATGTTTCTTCCTTAGGATTTACTGCACAAATACTGCAAAGTAGAACCTGAGGCCAGGACCCACTTGAAGAACATCTTATGTATCCCTTGCTAGGAATAGCACTTTAAAGAAAAGGAATAGCTATGGGCTCAAGCTTGGCTTTTTTAGCAGGAAAAAATGAGAGTTTTTTGCAGAATCCAAAATGGAGAACTCTCATGCAAAGGCCATGGATGAACGAGAGGGAAGGGCCCCAACCTTGCTGAGTCGTGTGGGGTTTGTGCCTCTAAGGCAGTGGGAGGGAAGGGGAGCGAAGCCTCGTGGCTGCCAGCCACCCTTGCAACCCTGGGGGGCACTTTTGCCCTCCAGTTGCTCCTTCCACCACCGCAGCGCCCGCTGGTTGCGTTACCACCGGGGAAGGTCCCACTTTCCCTGYGGCCTGGCGGCCGCTTGCCACATCTCTCTCCCAGCTGCCACAGCCTTTGAGCGAYGCTGAAGATTTCTCACCTGCCCAGGGAGCTCTGACAGGCCGTTAATACTGGGCTGTGCTCTGAACAAAGCTGAATGCGATGGGAGGCCCCAGGCTGCTTCTCACTGGGCTCCAAACTGCTTCAAGGTCACTCTGAAGCTTTTTCACATATAAATCTTAAATGCTTTCTATTTCCACACCTCGCATTTTTTTTCTGTACAGTCAAATAACCATCATTAATGCATCCAGGTTGTCAGCAAGGATGGGTAGGGAGCAGATGCTGGCGGAAGGGACCTGTCCATGCTTGTGCTGTCTGTGTCACCGGAGGTGCTCAGYGAGGTGTCTGCACAGCACCCACCCGGTGCCTGGCAGGGGCTGCTCCGGCTTTCAGGAGGCTCGGGCCTGTCTCCCGCTTCTCCTTGGTGGCAGAGAAGGGCTGTGCTGCTGTGGGGCTTGGAGCTGCGTGGGGAGGGCCTGTCCTCAACATTCACCTTGCCCTCTCGCAGTGATCTCTTCTTCACAAGGGTGTGGACAAGGTGGAACACACCAGACTGGTGGGAAGCAAGTCACCAAGGAGGTCACAGTGAAGCCTGCCTGGAGGGGACCTGGCTGTGGTCCCAAGGAAACCTCCTTTGCTGAGTTTTGATCATCTCCAAGGGTGGATGGAGGCTCCACAGCCTCTCTAGGTCCCTGTCTTAGCATTTGACCATTTTCCTTGATGTATATTTTATTCCTAACCCCAGAAATTTCCCTTGCTAGAGCTTGTGTCCTTTTCCTGATGCCTCAGCAAGGAGCCRTCTCCATCTTCTCTACTGTGCCCATCAGGAGTTGGCAGCACCAGGCAGGCTCCCTGCCAGCCTCCCTGCTCCAGATCTCTGCTCCTCGGGGCCACTGCTGTTTCTCCCCACACACAACAGGCACTTTGGAGTTCAGGGAGCACACAGACATGCTTGGAGATGCTGGACTTCACTTTAGGCATCCAACTGTAACCCAATAGCTCTCCCGTTTGGAAAAGAAATGACTAGATTTGCCGCTCTGCAATACTGAGCAATTAGAGCTGCAGTCTGACTGATGAATCCTCTTGCTTCATCTTTAGGACGCAAATACCTGMATAAATGCTGCACTTAGAGAACTCTGTCTCGAGCCGCGGGCAGTGCGCGGGTCGGCGCGCAGGGCAGTCGCTCGGGGTCCCCGGGAGCGGCGGCAGGCAGCGTCGCCAGCGGAGGGCGGTGCGAGCCCAGGAACGCGGCCCGCGCCGCCGCTGCCACCCGCGAATTAGCAGGATTGATAGCGGCCTTTAATCTTATTTAGGATGTAAATTACTCCACTTCATTTTAAGTAAGGGGAGGAATGGGGTAATTTACATGTGTTTGTATATTTAGCATGAATTATGCAAAAATAAGAACATCTCTGGGAGCACTTTGAGTGCTCCATCAAGAATTTATTGCAACGTGAGTGGCTGCGTTGGGACAGGGGAGGCTCAGCAGAGGTCCCTGTAAAATGCAAGGTCACTTGCACTGAAGCAGGTTGTCTTTCTTCATGCAAATACAGCAGGTCTCCTTTTCAGATATGTTTAGCTAGCAATGGGAGCAGGGCATCCGTTTGGTTGTCTGCAGGCTCCTGCTGGGCTTTTCCTAACTCGGGGCAGCGCTCTGCCTAGATGGGGAAGCAGGTCGAGGCATCAGCCGGGCCAAGGTTTTAGCACCAATTCTTGACAGGATCTCTTTGCTTAGAAATATTTCTATGCATCTGCACTTATTAAAACAAGCAAGTACTCCAAAACCCTTGTTTAGCTGGGTTAGGAGTTTGCCTATTTTGTTCCTTATTTGTGCAGCGGGCTGTGCTACATATTACTAGTTGCTACTCAGATCAGCTTGTGTCATTAAAATAAATGACACTAGTAAATTTATTTAGGTGAATTAATATTGTTTTGCTTGTAATCTAGCATGGTGATAGCCCAGAAGCTGCAAGGAGGAACTGCTGTTCAGTCCTCAAGTTCCAGCCGAGAGACCGAGCCCCGAGGCAGCTCAGCGAGCAGTGCAGACGCTGCGCTGGCTGCCGGTCCCGTGGCCGTCCGTGAGCGTGGTGCCTGCCACAGGGCACAGCAGCCTGCCATGCTCACATGGGCAAGTGGCAGGGAGCTTCTGCTGCCACAGTGCAGGGAACTTGGGTAAATATCACCCCAGTGTGCATTTACATAATGATTTCTCTGAGCAGGTTGCTGACACAGTGTAATAAATAGACTGTGGTGGTTAGACAAATCACAGAGAAATAGGATTTCTAATCCAGTCTTGTTTATATAGCAGAGCAACCTTTAGTGCATCAGGTGTTTTTCATTTGTGAGAGCTGTAAGGCTTGTAAATAATTCCTTGGATTTAGGCAAGTAAACCTTCATCCGGAGCGTTCTCCAGAAAGGGGCAGATGGGAAATCCAGCCTTCGCCTGTCGCTTTTGCTTAGCTGGGTCGTCAGCTTGCTGCCGCGGGACTGAGCTGTCTCTCACGGAGTCTGTTAATGACATATAGCAGACTGGTGGTCAAATTGGACTAATAAGTAGATGCTAAAGCCTAGAAGCAAAGATTCTTCTAGCTTTAAAAGAGGCTGTGTCAGTGCCTGCCTCAGCTCCTGATTCTGTGCTGGGCAGGGACCTGATATGCGGCTCTGCAGCTTCACCAGCACCTGAGGGACACCCAGGAAATGGAGAAAAACCTAAATTTTGTGTTAACTTCTGTGTCATTTCCTTGTTTTTAGATTTTATTTTATTTTTTACCTTGAGGAGATCTGAAAGAGAATTATAGACTTCAGATCATGGAACCATTTTTAAAATATTTGATAATGTAAGGTGCAATTGCATCTCTGTCAGGATTGCAGCTTGAAGAGTTAGTCACTTTCTTAGCAAGGTCAGCTTATAAACTTAGCTAATAAACTTCATTCAGCTTGGTGAGCTAGCTTCAATAAATGTCCACAGTGCAGACCTCTTAATCAAAAACTACCAAACAGAAGTTTTATTCTTGGTCTTACTGCTTTTGGCCTGCCTTCATGTGAAAATACAGCTATGCTGCCTGTGTATTCCTGACCCACTGACATTAAAAACAGTTTGCCAGATTCAATAAAATATGACCAAAGCATAAAAATTACAGAGATCCGTGAATTCTGTAGTGTTTTGTGGAAACAATATTCCATTTGGGGAGGTATTTGTTCAATTGCCCCCGGTCCCTGCCTGATTAGGTTGGCATTTGCTTCGTCGCTTTGTGACGGTCCATATAACTTGGTAGTATTTCTCCACATCCTATGTAGATGGTTGTGGAAGATTCCCCTTGCAGGGGAGGAACCTTCCCCTGCGCCTGCCAGCTCATCAGGATGCCGGGATTTGTGAGGCTGGGAAGTAAATCCTCTAGAGCAAATCTCTCCCGTCCGCTCCTCTGTGTGCTCCCACTGTCTTGCAAGAAGCACTTAGATGGTGGCATGACTTGGGCAGAGAAGGTGAAGTACTTCTCTATACTAATGATCTGTTAATGGAGTATTATGTGATTTGATATGGACGAACATCCGACGTATTAATGCTACAAGAAAGGGCATTGTACGCTCGATAAACAACCTGTGCAAGTGTGTACAGAAGAGCCTTCTGCTATCCAAGGTGAAATTCAGATCTGGGAACATCTGGACTCTCCAATTAATTATTTCTGTGATTGTCCCAACTGCATGTGTGGACACAATTATCTTTTTCAAAGTTCAATTGAGTGGTTTAGCAGGCACAAAAGTAATCCGAAGCAAAGTTGAATCAAATTCAGAAACAAAAACAAACAAACAAACAAACAAAAAAAAACCCCAAACCCTCAAAGGCCTAAACTATAACCACAAAAGACCTCCTGGATTTACACCAATATAACTAAGAGCATGCAATAAGCCAGTGACAGTTTGAGTGGAGTAATACACATTTAAAATAAAAGAGGGAGCAGAAAAAAAAAGAAATGAAAAAAATATTATGAGATAAAAGATTTTACGGTCATTGCCTGTTGTTTTTGTTGCAGTGGTTGCTTTCCTCCCAATACCATTAAATTATGTTTATACTGGATTATTGTAGGGAAAAAGATATCATAAAGTTTTATGATGAAAGTCTTTGAGAGGATAAGTATTTGCACAAGGCTGTTGTTGCCTATCAGAGCAATTCATTTCATGGAGGTTGTCTAAGAGGACCTGCTGGTAGAATTGCTCTTGTTTGTAAGGGAGCGTCCGGGAAGTCATTTCAGGGACAGCCGGCAGGGTGATAAAGTCCCAAGTTCCAATCTCTCATTCTGGATGAGAACATAACTCTTGCGCGCCTTACGACTTGACCTCATCAAAAGATCACAGCTATATATTACTGTGAGATTTACTGATCACTTGCCCAGGAGATGTAGGCACTGTCGTGGTGTGGCCCCAAAATGCTTCTGTGAGCAATTGTAAAAGCTGTTGTAAAAAATAACTGGCAGTTCCCCATCAGTCTTCTATGGCCAATAACAAGTTTCTTATTCCAGGGCTTTATTTACTGATCAGCCCAGGCTTCCTTGTGAATGATCAGAGATTTCTACAAGGACACAGTGGGGTAACTGAGAATTACTACTCAACAAAGTCCATGATGCCTCAGAGGTGGGTATTGCTTTTTAAACCATACATGATCATGATCAATCATATGATAAAATAAATGGCACTCAGCTTCCTAGTGCCCTCGAGATTATGAATAATTGAAGTTGGATGTTGCTGCCCTTGTCCTATGACTTTTATCATTCCAGTTCTTCCGCTGCATGTAGAGATGTACCTCCAAACATACTTCAAGTGGTGCAGCCAGATGGAGATGTGAAATTACAATTTTATGTGCTGGCTCTCTGCAGCATTTGAAAGAGATGAAAGTCAAAAAGACTTTAAAAGCTGTGGAGATTTTTCTTAAATGCATATAGTTGCTTAGCCCCATGAACAAGTGGCAAGTTTAAGACAAATTGTTCTGCTATCTCGTTATGTCCCCTTGACATAACTACAAGTGGAGGGAGGCCATCCTGGCCTTTACGTCTTACGGCAAATAGCCTCCAGTGCAGATGTCTGTGCATGTAGCGAACCCCTTCTTATTGAAATCTGCCCTGTTCTAAGGCTATTTTCTTCCCAGAAACCACAGTATGATCTGGATGGTTGGCATATGAGACTGAGAATGTCACATGGATCAGTCTCTTACTGCTTTGAACAGAGAGGATGCAGCAGGAGATGTTGAGTGACAAATATATTAACAGTTGCAGGTTTTGCAGTCAATGCTTATTCTTGGAGGATCAATGAGAACTTGTGAGGTTTTTGACATTGTTAGATTCTCCAGGTAGGAGCAGATGCTTTGAGGAGAGAGGTAGGAAAGACACAGTTTCAAGTCTGTAGTAAGTACTGAAAGGTTGAACGGTTTTGAGGATGTTTTTATAGGCAATGCCTACCTTCCAGAGGAGCAATCAGGCTCACTTAGGGAAGTCAACATATTTAATGTGGTATTCCTCTGTGGTAATTCAGAAAGTACGTGGTAAGTCAAGTGAACACTGAGCATCACAGCTGTCTGTTAGATACTGGGATCCACCCAAACACATATATGTGAAGAAGCAGTGGTGACGTAACCTCATAATATCTTTGCATTTCAGAGATAGGATATGTTTTCATCTCTTTAGCTGGAGATCTTCTGCATTGCAGCTAAAAATCTCATGTCTTTATTTATTCTTCTTGCTCCCAGTGATCTCCAATACGCTGGGACAATCAGGCAACGGATGTAGGGTTTCAAAAAATATTTCCATTAATAACACAGGGCCGGCAGCCAAAATCGTGTGCCCAGCTCCCAGCACTGGGCACTGTGTCCACACAGAGCAAAACAGCAGTCCTTGGATCTATGAGCTCACAGCTAAGCCTTGACAAAAGACAATAGATAAAAAGAATTAAAGTTGATCGTCACTGTATGGACTGGGCTTATGCCACCTGAACAGTGTTAAAATTTTGTAGCCTGCACAATCGGTGAGGATTTTGAGAGAGAATGGAGGAGATTATAAAGGAAGCTTTGCAGATGTTTTGTGAAAGAAGCTGTGGAGCGTGGACCTCGTGCAAGGTCACTGGCACAAGGTGTTGTTCTATAAGGGGATACAGTATCTTTTTTTAATTCAGCAGTGATCATTTGTTACACACAATTGGCATCTTAAACAATTTCCAGTCTAACCAAGTGATTCACCTTCCATTAAAGTAGTCTTTGGCCTGATCCTTATCCCATAGGAGTCTCTACTGGTGTAACTGGCAAAAGAACTGGGACTCCACACTGAAAAGACATGCAAATCATTTAGGAAGATCATTGTGTGTTCCACTGAAAAAAAAAAAAAAAAGTCCCATTATATCCAGTTTCCTCCTGTAAGAACCGCTTCCCCAGACACAAGACTTTTTCAGCTGACTCCTTTACACGATGCTCTCCCTGAAACGCCATACAGTCTGCTTTCAAGAGTGATGCCTATAAATAAAAAAAAAAAAATGACTCTTGCAGTGGTGAAGACTATGAACTTAATTTACCATTGCAGACAAGCCCATCAAGTTGCCAACTTGCTTATCTAATTTGTTGACACAGAGATCACAGGCAACGTTCTTATTTGGTTCTATCCTTGTGCATTTGCTTGGCGTCTGATCAGGTCCCTAATCCAGGCACTTATGTATCAGAGAAAATTGCTGTGTCCTTTCCATTTCTCTTACAGCAAAGTGCAGCTGGCTATTTCAAACTTTCTGAATGTTTCTGATGCCTGAATCCATTGACCTTAAGGGCGCATCGTGAAGGCTGTTTGTTTTCACGAGTGTCTGGGGAAGGTGACAGCAGGTGGACGCCAGATCTGGTGAGATGATGATGGCATGGACTTGCCTGTGCTCTTAGGATGAATAATAGGGTCAGCTGCGGTTTGAACTTGGGGTGACTTTATAGTCCCTTCTTTCAAAGCAAGCTGTACAACTGTGCGACTTGAAGGGAAGCCGAAGCGCCTGGACCCCTTGGCGTGGGCTCTGCGCCGGGGCCCTCCATCTTGCCACCCCTGCCCTGACCCCGTGCGTCTTCACAGCAGCCAAATTGCTCCTGGTATCTCATGCCACTTCAGCAGCCAGAAATCATGGAGCTACAAGGTGTTTTTAGCTCCATCCCGGCTGCAGTTTCCTACAGGAATATCAACAGCAGCCACAGGTCTTCCCTGTGATGATAATGAAGTAGATGGAGTTTTTGCTGTCCCAGTAATAGTACAGATGTGATAAAATTTTTAATTATTTCAAGTCTGTTTTTTTTTTTTCCAAACAGTCACTGAATAATATCTATCCTCATGCCTTATGCTGATCCCTGTGAGAGCAAAAGACAGACGTAATTTCAAGCAGTTTTCCCTTTCCTCATGTGATACTGGAATCCAGTGGCATTTTGCCTGAGATGCTGGGTGAGGTTACTACCCCAGGGCTTTAATATTCATTCCCACCATAGTCAAGCAGGTGCTTTCACTGCCCAGGAGAAGCTCTGTCTCTTTTCCAAACCAGCTGTCCTTTCTTCCACCCTTCCTCTTTCCTCTGCTCATGTTCTTCCTCTCATCCCCAGCCCTGCTCCTCATGCGCTGCCGGTGCAGATCTCTGCGTATATGAATTTTCTGACTAATACTCATGGAAATCAAAGTTGGAAAAGAATAGATAGGCCTTTTAGTCTCTAATCTATTGCCAATGCAAGTTTGCCTTCAAAAATTAATTTGTTCTACTCAGAAAATCATTTCATATAGGTCCAGATGACTCAATGGGCTGGGTGCTGTCATTTTGTCTCACTGAGAATCTCGTTTGGCACCATAACATAGTGGTCTTAAATTTTATTTCCTGGCCTCTGAGTCATTCTCTCTTCCCAATGATATTTTACTTTCTGTGTCTCTGATCCTTTCTCATATATTTCCTCTTGGTGACCTCTTTAAAATCACTGCTCACCTACACATACAAAAATTACTCCTTTTAATCTTCTTTCATGAGACAATATCCCCAGTCACTTAATCATTTTGTTGCTTTCCTTTGAATTCTTGCCAATTTGTCAAAATGAATGGCTTCCAGCAACTGGTGATGATGAGAGGATAGAGGGTGTATTTAATGTGACAGTTATTTACTCTGCTGAGAAAACAGCTCTGTTTTTCTTTTCAGAGAAATGGAGCTTTACATTTCATCACATTAGAGGTCTTGCATACTTACAAGATATCACAGAAATGTTTTCTATTGCAGTAGCTGCAGTAGTTGCTCCATCTGCTGCTGCACCTCCTGTGAGCCTTGTGGCAGTAACGTATGAAGTGCATGTGGAATTTTTTAATTTTTTAGAAGGTTCATTCTTACACCACTAAGGTCTGGGATCACTATTTACCATTTTCCTAAACACTATTAATTTGTCAGTGCCTTTCACTTCTAGGTAAATATATAGAGAAAGCATTTGACAAATTAAATCTCAGATGAAAAGAAGGACTCGTTGACTGTCAAAGTATAAAATGTAAAATAAATGCGTATCCAAAGAAGTGGTTTCACTGTGAAAGTACTCATTAACAGCAGAGGTAAAAAAAATATTGTCATTCGGAAATCACAATTTGAGATGTGTTCCCAGRCAGCATTGCTATGTTCTGCACCAAGTCCCTGGGCTTGGAAAGGACCTAGTTGTATGAGGGCTTCTCGCTGACCAGCAGCATACAAAATGCCAGGAAAGTGCTCTGGGACACTGGTTCTGTTCGGTGGATATTCAGACCCTGTGAAGGGAAAGGCATCCAGTTGTCCCCTGCTTTTGTTCAAGGTTTGAGTCTTTTAAGCAAGTCCTTAGTCTACAAGGAATTGCTTAAAACGGGGCGCCGCGTTGCCTTTGAGTGCGGAGCCAAGCGGTGCGACAGCAGCAGGGCGCCACGGCTCATGGCACCGATGTCTGCACTTATCAACTCCATGTGTTACCTGCGTGGAAAGACTTTTGAAAATCACTATTAATTTAATTAATCAGATAGGGTGATTTTTGGACCACTGAATTCACTGAGGGACAGGTTCAACTAAAGCAGTGCAAATCTTTCCAACAAATCCTGTTCTTCTTGGATCTGATCCTAGAACCATTCTATTCTTTTGACCTCAATTTGTTATTTAATCTGCTGGGACAGGATAAATAATCCAGCCATCAGAAAGAGGTTTCCTTCCTCCTTTATATTCACAAATATGAATGACTGGAGCTTTTAAAAAGTGTCGGATAATGAGAATTTTAACCTGCTAAAAACTCATAAATATGACTGTGGCAGTTGCCAAAATCCATCCAAAGGGCAAGTGCGGGGTCGGTCACCGCTGCCCCCGCAGCTCCCYGCGTGGGCAGCGCGTGGAACCGCGCGCTTTGGCAGCACTCCTGCCTCAGCCCCGGCCGGGGTCCCCGCGGGGCTCCCTGCGGAGCAGCTGCGGGGCCTGGCGCAGCCCTGGCTCCCGCTCGGAGCGGCCCCCGGCGCCTCCTCATCTGCATTCAGCAGAGCTGTGCACGGTCCCGCGCGCGGCACTGCGAGGACATGAGGTAGTTCAGGTAGTGGATTGATGGCTCGTGTGAAAAGCTGCAGTAACATCTCAGGCTTTTACGTAATGAGAACAAATTTGGGATCTATTTTCCCCTTAAATGTTTGATAAATGTAATTTTATATCTGTATAGTATTTGTGTTTCAAAGAGTTGGTTGGGCTTCTTAAAGCAGAGAATATATTTTATGTGCTCATTTTGTAGCATTAAAATATTTTTATTACCAGTACTACCACTGACGATAATAATATGACTTAATTGTTAAAGTGCTTTTCATCTTGAAGAATATCAAGGTGTTTTGCAAACTCCTGTACCCTTGGAAAGCTTCCTGCTGTGGTGGGAAAAGAGGYCAACACGCAGAGTGCCTCGTTGCTCCGTGGTGTCCTAGAGCAGAAAACAGGGATGGCCTTTCCAGAGTAAATCCCATGGGAAGTTTTACATAGGGTGAATGCAAAAGCACTGCTTCAAATTGCCCGTTAGATGATGGTTTAAGAGATGCAATTTCAGAGTTTTACTGACATTCTCCTTCCTCTAAATTATTTATCTGTYATCTTTAAGGCTTACTATCATAAATATAGTCTTCATGCTATATATAACTTGCATACATATAAACTCACAGTTTACCTGTAACTCCTACTACACAACTAGTCCCTCGTGCACTGCCCCACGCAAGAGCAGGCGAGACACTGAGGCAGGTCTTTAGTGGAAGTGGTTTCCGTTCTGCTTATTATGTGGCTGAGGAGTTTCTCCTTGCTCAAGTCTCCTGTAGGACTTGCTCTTCCCAGCTCAGCAAAGGAAAATCTATTTGTGTCACGGAGGTTCGTGCTGAACCAAAATGATTTCTTAGTATCTGTTCCAACAGCCCTCATATTTGTSTTCTCAGGAAAACCTCAGCTCTACTCCCTGTCTGTGCTTGCACTGCTGATGTTGCTGCAGGGTACGTGGAATTTCCTAATTTCCTGCCACGCAATAGCAGTGATCTAAGCAGAGGGACAGACTGCTCAGTATGGCAGAGAGCACCTTCTGCCTGTTCCCAAGCATCGTGTARTCCTCAGTGAGAGAAAAGGAAATAGCAAGAAATTATGTGGCCATTTAGAAGAGTTTTGGTAAAATATATATTTTTAAATTAGCTTAAATGKCTTTGGATCCTGAGAATGTAATTTAATTTAATCCATTAACATGATGAAATTTGAAACCTACTTCCCGTCATATTCTCAAGAAATGCAGTAATGAAATGTTTAGTGGCAAGTAGGTAGTATTATTAGAGTAATTGCTCAAAGGTGGAATCATATCCACTGAAATATTTCATTATTTTGAGTTATAGTCTTTTTCAAATATATTACTTGAAAAAGAAGAGGAAGGAAGTGCTTGGCCATTTATCCTGATGTTTCATCAAATAGGTCATGGTCTGACTGGGGAATGGCAGGGAGTTTTAATGGGATAGAAATCAGAGCAGAAAGAAATAGCTGTTTTCACTTGTGCCTCTACACTCTAGGTTGTAGTGAACTGCATGACTGTTTATATGGAGATTAACAGAAAAATCCATTCTCTTTTGGGTCAGAAGGGGATTAGCAATACCTGCACGAATCCTCCCATGCAGGACACACCAGAGCAGTGACTTTGCAGCTCCCAGGGGCAGCTTTGACTGAAAAAAACCCAAGCAGGGAGCAGCTGCRGGAACTACCCACACCRCAGTTTTGTCAGGACTGTTTCTGTCTTGAACATAAGGAGTCCCAGCTACTGAAGAACGTCACTTGATACATTTTCTGCCATCCAAATTGCCTGTGAGGCACAGATCTGATTACCCCAGGCAATGCTATTRCTCTGCCCAGGACTGTGAATTGCCAGGAGAGCAATGCAGTTATTGCTATTATTTTATGAAACTGCAAAGTTTGCAGCGCTCAGTCCTATTCCAGGAATCAACTCAAATTTTTTGCCTTATTTCACTCTTCACTGGTGTGCAGAATAGGAAGCAAGTTGCAGTTTAGTAAAGCTGCAAAAAGCAAATGTCTCCTTTTTGAGTCAAATATTTTACCATCAAGTTCTGTTTAAGGAGGTTTATATTTGTGAGAATATAGAGTTGACTGATCGGGGAAAAAAGAGCCACGTTACAAATGAAACTTTGATCCCCTCAAGTCACATAGAGACAGGCACTAACAAGCATCTTATGAGCTGAAAATTGAATCTTATGGCACTTCAACCAAGCAGGCCTGGAAAATTATGATTAGGGCTGGAAATATGAAAAATCAAAATTAAAGCTTAGATATAAATGCTTTATGTATTAGTCATGGTGGGAAAAAAAACTCTTTTTTTTTCATGCTGCAGATAAATAAACTTTGGTTAAAGCCCAGATTTGAAAGAACAGCAGAAGTAAAGTCCCAGCATGGCACATGGAAAGGTTCTCATTCCGCTGGTACTAAAGCCAGAGGTGAGATCAAAAGCAGCGAGTGGCGAGGCCTGGGTTGGGCACCGTTGTGGTGCAGCCGGGCCGGTGCCAGCGGAGGGGACAGGAGCAAATGGCAGCAGAAAAGGGGGCAGTGATTCCTGTCCCCAGAGGGCACCTGAACTGGCGAGAGTGGTTGAGCAGAGAGACAGGGACAGGAATGGACATGCGGTTTGTGTCTGAGGTGCAGCCCAGCGTGGATGGCAGCAGCTCCCAGGCCGATTTGGAGTTCACGTCGCTCTGTGCATTCGTATTTCTTTTCTTCTGACTGCTTGCAAATATCATGGCAGACGGTATTATTTTTTCAATTTTTGTACATTTTCGTCATCATCTGCCACTTCCTTTGGTGCATGAAATTTGTTTTCCATTTTTTTTTTTTTATTTTTTTACAGATTTCACTTAATCTACTGTGATTCAAAAGTCCAATATGGCATATTAATCATTTGAGCAATTACTGTCTAATGTTTATGTGAAGCTTCTTTCAAAATTAGTATATTCTCTTGCAAGCAAGAACATTCTGTTGGTCTTACTGCTACGGAATCGATTTAACTCATTGTCATGACCTAACAGTAAGATTCCAGCTACTACTTGGCTGCTGCTACCTTTTGCAACCTCCTCTCCCCCACAACCCAGACATCCTCAAAATACAGGTCTTCAAATATTAATGATTTTGTCTTCTTCCTTTCATTTCTGATAGCATGATGCTATCCAAAATAACATCTTTCACGAACATAACATTTTAAAATTCAGGAGAGAAAGAAGAAGGAAGAAGGYGACTGCTTATGGAGTTTCTGAAAGAGAAATCAGCACACGCTTTTATTTACCTGTAGTAGCTTCGACTTCAAGTAATATACACAGGCTTTCTAAATATGCGTGTCCAAGTGTCTGCATGATGAAAAACCTATTTATTTATCCTAGACTCAGGYTGACATGTAGCTACCTGGCTTGCATCTGTAGTCCTTTGTTTTGGAAAGCACAACAAATGAGCACCCCGCAGCTGGGAGCCCCAAGGCAGGTCTCCTGCCTGTGTTTGGGGCTGTGCAGCTTGGCCGCTCAAGAGCTGCTCTGAGTTATAACAGTTACCAATAGGGCAAGTTGTCCTATTTTAACAACTGAAATTACTTGTAGACAAAGGAAGAGAGAGGAGAGGAGAGGAGAGGAGAGGAGAGGAGAGGAGAGGAGAGGAGAGGAGAGGAGAGGCCGATTCAGTGCCTAGCAAAGCTGAAGGGAAGACGTTCTCTAGGCAAGACGCAGACTGATGGGCGGCAGAGCATTGTGTCCCTGGCAGAGCTGCCGCTGCCCAGAGCTGTGTGTGGGCACTGGGGCTAGTGGGCAGCCCCGTACATCCCAGCTCTGCCAGCTCTTAATTACTGGGTGTCTTTTGGCGAAGCAGCAATCTAGTGTAGCAGGAAACTCCTACTTGGGCTAAGGCTGGTAACTTGGAAAACCAGGAACCAGCACTGACTCTGCATCTGGTCCACACGCTCTGCTGTAACACAGACTCAAATGTGGGCCAAGTGTTTTGCCACTGTGGATATGTAATATGTAAGATTAAACAATAACAGAACATGATCCAWAAAGACTCCAAAAATCAGTTCACAGAATCACAGAATGGTTAAGGTTGGAAGGGACCTCTAGAGATCATCTAGTCCAACCCTCCTGCTTCAGCAAGGACACCTAAGAGCATGTGGCACAGGGTCACATCCAGGTGGGTTTTGAAGACCTCCATATAAAATGTTCTCTGAAAGATAAATGCTGTGGGCCTCACAGCCTCTGTGCTTCTCTCAACTTAAGGCACAAACAGAAACTGCAGATGTTTATTATTAGAAATTTACTTGATTCAGACTGTGGAGCGCCAGGTCATGGTGACAGAACAGCCACTGCAGAGTCTGCAGGGAGGTTCAGGTCCAACGTGAGGTGCAAGGGAGCTTTATTTGTGTGACTGCTAATAATGCATGTGTTGCATTCACATTAAAATTGAATTTCCAGTAGTTCTGATAATTTGGATAATAATACCCTTTTTAGGGTTTTTTTTTCATAAGATACTGTGAAATTTGTGAAGTTTAGTGTCCATGTCAAATATAAAATTTTCCTCTTGACATTTTTTCTCAGTGCCACTAAGGAAAGTATTGAATGATCCACTTCTACTTGAATATAAATGGAATAAATTATCTCAGAAAATTTCCTACTGTGTTCAGACTACAGGAACTAACATGCTTCATTAGATGCCTGTTGATTAGAGATATTAAAGTGGCTTTTCTTTGAATTAATTAAAATTAATTTGATAGACTTGGCAGCCCCATAAGTGGTTAGATACTGAAGCTTTTAGGTTGGCAGGCTTTGCTGTATCTGCTTGTCGGGGGCTCCCTTTTGCCTTTGCTCAAGGCAGCAGCACCCGTGCGTGTGCCCAGACCTCCTGAGGTACCTTCTGCGCGTGTGGAATGAGCAGCGTGGCCTGGCGTGCCCGGAGCACCTCGCTGCAGGAGCCTGAGCTCCGCACGGTTGGTTGTTCCCACTGCCGCAGGAGGAGCACGCAAGGGAAGAGGGCGATTGGAGCACGTACAGGTGTCTCCGGGTGTCCCTGGGTCCTGCACATSAGGCAGATCCTTCAGCATAAACACCTGGGCCCTTGGGAGCGCAGTCCCAGTACTGGCATAGAGCTCTCAAAGACTCCCTTCCTCGTGTTCATGTCTCAGGTACTGCAGTTTCCTCCTGTCACAGCAGCAGCTGGAATGTGCTTATTTCCCTATATTCCCTCTAGATTTCGTAAATCATATACTTCTTTTACTTTTGTAAATATACCTAGAATTGTGCTTTCCTTGTAACCCTTCTTCAAGTCATTAAATATTGTTTATATAGTTTATTTGGGTATGAGACACAAGAAATTTGCTGAATKCAATCTAGCTTTTGCAACTCAGTAAGCAGCAGAGAAATCTCGTTGTAATAACAGACCACTGCTGTTATCGTCAGCAGATGTACAACACCGCGTGACTGTAATTCTCTGAATCACAGGCGCTCCAGGGACTGGAGGGTTAGGAAAAGTACTTAATCACTAKTTCCTTTAGGATTAACAGACAAGGCAAGGGATAACATTTGTAATAGATTGTATCTTTCTGAGAATGGAATCTAGGCAGATTAAGTACGGTATTCCTCACAGTTATTTTTGTTCTCAGGACATATATTTGGGTCAGAAAGATTCTTAGTGCTGTAATGGTAAAGCATTATATGCTATAGAAAGCTTTAGTCACCACTGGTAAAATGAGAAAGCAATAATCTTGTTCTATTCCCTGTTAAGTACATTAAGTTAAATTCCATCACTGCTCAAAACAAGTCAGAGTAGATGGGTAATTAAAATGGAGGAACACAAGCTGGGAATTTCATGCCTGGGCTTCATTCAAGGAGTTGATACCTCGGGGTCTCTAAAACTTGCATAATACTCTGCAGTCTCTGCAGACATAGTCTCATTAAGGTAGAGCCTTGATTTTCCGTAGGGTTTCTACAAAGTATTATGTCTCTTGGGATTAGGGCTGGGCGGCTTGTGTTGGGGGTAGCACATCTGTGCACTAGGAAGCAGAGCCGCCTCTGGGCGCAGCTCCACGTGCTGCAAAGCTGCTCGGAAAGGCCAGTGTACGCACTGGCCGGGAGCTCCCAGTGGCTTCCTCAGCATCCTTGTTCCTCCGCTGGGACACGCATCCCAGAAACTGGTTCTTGTTGCTCCCCTTTGTGCCAAAGCACAGCATGGGCATGTAGGCTCAGACGTTGAGCTCTGACACGTTTCTTTTGCAAATTAATAACGATGATTCTAAGTGCTATATCTTTTGATCCCTGTTTCCCAGAGCTTTTCTTAGCGTGTGTCTGCAATTGTCCATGCTTCCTGCAGAACTCACTGTTTCAGAGATGTGGGAAGACCGACAACAGATGTGTCAAACAGCAATCCGAATTTATTTTTGAAAAGACTATTGTAAGTCAGGTCATGGAGGGGAGCTATTCCATGCCTTGAAATTGTACTTTAATGACTGAGCTCTACATTCATTCGTATGACATGTATTTCTTCCATGCTACATATAACCCAGTGTAGTGCCTGTGCTGAATAGTTTCTGAAGAAACACTAAAAATTTGGCTGGAAAGACTGGCCGTATAAAGATGGAAGAAGCTGTTTTGCAAGCAGGACTGTGGTCAGTGTTGAGCTCCACTCCAACTGTGTTGGGTTTTGGCCTCTATCTGCCGTGTGGCTCGCAGGGCCCGTGCCCTCCCGTCCGGCAGTTCCTCGGGCACCTGGGGCCCTCCGGGGGCTCTCCGGGACGTGTGTGCTGCAGCGCAGCGCAGGGCAGGCCTGAGGCGGGGAGGCAGGAGGGACGTGGGGACCAGCACCTCCGTTATCGCCGCCTCTTTTACAGCGTTGGCCTCCAGCGGAGCTGAACGTGCACCTGCTTTTCTCATCCCCCCATGAGTGCTCGTGGCTTAGGATTTTCAGGCAATGTAAGAAACACTGTGTGTTCACGGTCTAAAAGCTCCCAGTTGTCACCAGGGGATTCATTAAGCGGAAGATTCCAGAGCCCTGTGTGCGCGAGGCCAAACAGTTGGTATTGCTCCAGGCTTTCTGTGGGAGTGGGGGTCACTGCAGGAGATGAACTGCTGATGCCTGATCTGAGTCTGCTCGCCCTCTCCGTCCTTCTGTGTGACCCCCGGTGTGCCCCAGTGATGGGCAGGCAGCCCTGGCAGGGGYTCAGTGGGCAGGACGTGCAGCTGGGCGATGAGCTGCTGCGGCAGCAGGACAAACTGATCCAGGTGTGAGCTTAGCCTAAGGGGCAAATTGTGCCTTCCATCCGGGGCCTCTTCAGGGACTAGCTTGCAGGAGTTTGAAATCGTAGCAAATGGCTTGTTGCAGCCATAGGAGACATCCGCTTCTGTCATCAAGGCAGTGTAAATGTTTGTTTGCTRCCTTGTTTTCCTTCCAGTGGCTGCAGCTTTTATTTTAATGCTTGCAAGTATGTCTTTCTAGGGATTGAGAACATATCACAGAGTCCCCTACCTGGAGTAGGATGAGATCCTAGAAGTGAGCTGGTTTTGTTCCATCATGACTTTTTAAAGCAACATTTCCTATGGAAGGATTAGCTGTTTGTGTGCAACTCCCTGGGAGTCAGATGCTAAGCAGCAACCACTTACAGAAATGTCCCATGGCACACACTTGGCAATGTCAAACACGTTACATCTGCAGGACAAAACACTTGTGCAATTAGTGTAGCCCTGGCCAGTGGCCACAGGCAGCAGATGTCTGACTGCATCCTGCACGCTCTTGGAGGAACAGCACACAAAGGAAAAAATAGTAACGAAGTGAATTGAAACAGTAGGTTCCACCTCCCCTCTTTCTGAAGATCCTATATRAAGGCTAACCCTTGCTCAGTGATTTGTGCCTCTTTTTTTCCCTCCCCTACACCTGCACTCCGCTGAAAGCCTAAAGCAAATAATTGCTCGCTTTTAGACATAAAGAAATTCTCAGCTATCTGAGGCCCCCACTTGATATCAGGATCTCCAGCAACAGATGAAGAGTGGGACCTGYAGCAAGAGCCCCGATCGGGAACGAGCTCTGCCCGAGGGCTGCAGCACCTGAGGGGCTTTGCGCGGGCAGCTCCCGCGCCCGCCTCGTGCTGGACACAGCGCAAGCTCCACGCGCYGGGCTCTGCGCTGCCCACGGTCGGCTCCTCACAGCCGTGATCGTGTGTGCTCCTGTTGTGATGGAGTTGAGATTCTGTGACAACTAATGCGCTTATGTGGCGTTTAAACACATTCCCCGTGGATCCACTAGTGGGATTACACATGTGCAGGACTCCACGGGTTCCTCTCCACCACAGGGCTGTGCTGATCCAGTCTTTTCTTAAATTTTATCTTGACTTATCTATGATGTTTATAGAATTCATAGTGTAGGGTCTCAATCAGAAATAAGCTAACTGCCACTAGAAAAGCCTCCGTTTCTTCACATTTCTTTTAGGCTGTCATATTGGAGAGTGGAAGTAGAGAGGCAGGAGGGTTAGAGCTGTAAGCTACTTAGGTGCTGGGAAAGCAGAGCAATAACGATAAACTAAAAGGAGTAATGAGCAGGTTAAGAGGGAGAGTTCAGTCTTTGCTCTGAGCTGAGCTTGATCTTAAGCAATCTAGAAGGAGCAGATGAGCAACGGGAGCGGGCTGAAGGGCAGCCTGGGCAGCAAGTCACTGCACTGGCCCTGACAGAGAGCCAGGCAAAGCTGGGGAGGAAACTGGGAGGAACTGGAAGAATGATGGCGGGACCAGGCTGAAAGGCCAGATACGCTGGAAATTGGTAACCGGCGCTCTTGCTTCCTGTACTTTGCACAGAACTTGTGGGATATAGTCCTGGGGTCYTCATGGACTACAACCAACCAGGTGTCCTGAGGGTCAATGCTAAGTAATGGAAAATGGAGAAACACAGTAAGCGTGAACCTGCTCACTAGCACACTAGTAATAAAAAGGCAGAAGGGATCTAAGCAAATGCTTTAAGATAAACGAAAGACTGCTTTTATGTTCTGATCCCCTTAAAATGAGCTGAGTCTATGACCTTTCTTTGGTTAAGGGCATGATTGGGTCTTTAGCGAGACGGCAGCATGGGAAAAGTGAAAACTTTGTTCTGATTATGCTTATTGAGTGATACAGAAAGGTAAAATCTATAGAGGCAATTTTTTTACACTAACTAGCTGATTTGAAAAATACATGTTCAGGACCTGAAGCCATATTTTGTATCTGAATGTTTATCTACTTATTCTAACTCTAAGGAGAAACGCATCCTCCAACCTTTGCCTTATTATCATCACTTTTCTTTCTGCATATAGACTGAGTGAAAATGGTATTCGGTACTTTGAATGTTTGTAAATGCATGTTTGGGGTGTGACATAGATATACTCTAAAGAAATTCTTAATTGAAGTACTTTGTGAGTGACAACACTTTAATTAAGATTTGATAAACAACCCTGCTGCACTACCTGCCAGAAATAGTCAGTTATCTGAAATTCTTTTAGCTATGTCTTTGAATAAAAAATGAGGGAGTGACATTTTTACCAAGTTGTAAGTAATCATCAGGAGAAATCATGGAGTACTGAGCATGCCTACAGTGCCCGAAGTAAATTGTGTTATTTTCTGTCCAGCTTCAGCATCACCTGACATATCTGTATAGCACATCCAGGGACATATAGAGCTATGTGGATTCCTAGATAGAAGCTATGTGGATGGCAAGTTTGCACTTAAGCAAATAAACCCATTGTGCAAGGCAAGTCACGAGATCATTAGCTGTGACTCTCCTGTACAAATCCATAATTTCTTCAGGTACTGATATGTATATCAGTCATGAAGGCAATAGTGCTGTGGTTATTTCTTTGATGAACATAAGTGAAAATACAATAAAAACTCAGCAGCTCAGCTCGGTCACCTGTAGCACTCCTGTCAGATTCCTGCCAGATTCAGAGAGACCAGGAGATGGCTAGAGCTAAGCTCAGCCTTGTGCCTGGCACTGGACAGGGTCTGTGGCTGCTGGGCCAACACCTGAAGGCAGTAGCCATGTCTCTATTTGCTCTCTCTATATTTGCTAATAAGGTCCAAGAACTACTTAGAGTTTGATAACTTCATCCAGCCCACAACACGTAGCTAGTCCTGTGGCAGAATTTCTCAGTGGAGAGGAGGAGCCACAGAGAGTTGGACTAAAGAATAATCTATTCCAGCTAACACAGTACAGAGTTCCCAGGCCGGAGCCCATGGGGAGTTGGACCTCTGCTTTATTAAGGGAGTTAAAGGAGCTAGTTTTGCACGGATTGTGATACTAAGGCTTTGGTGAGGGAACTGTGCCTTACCTTCCTCCCTGGTATAAATACCACGGTAGTATTTATTGATTCTTTTTAAATTAAAGCTGTCACCTTATACACTCTCACATTTATTATTCTTCCTTGGAAAGATTTTCTGCTGGTTCTTCCCATTATCAGCTTTACGTCATTAGCAGTAATAGCTCCCTATAATGTCATGGTATGGGATAATTCTGCAGAGGTCACTGAAAACCTCTGCAGAGGCCTTTGCATCATGGAAAAAGAGACCAAACCCCACACCTCTTCACGTACATTGTCAGCTACTTCTCTTTTTAAAGTATAGGGCATTTATATGTGAACATTATTCACACAAATGTACCAAATTACTTGACTAGGATAGTGTTCCACTTGCAAAACCATCAGAAGAGCTTAGTTTTGCTGCACTACTCTTTTCATATTGTTTAAGAATCTAAGATGACTCCTGCTGGGTGAACCTCAGGTGTTTGGAGGTGTTGCAAGGATACTGACCTCAGAATAGCTGGAGTGTGTCCTGTCATAGGTGCCCCAAAATGGGGAAACTCCAGGTTAGATTGTTAATTGGAGTAGTGAGAAGGAAGCAGTTACCAACTGTATTGGGCAAGAAGGGCCCTGCAGACGGAGCCTTCTGGAGCGGAATCGCTTCCCTGCCTCCCCTGGGCGGTCAGGTCGGGCAGAGAAGTGGCACCTGCCTGGGATGTGCTGGGAAGGTAGGGCTGGCTCTGCTGCCTCCCACTGCTGGGCCCAGCGTGGAGCGCGCAGGACCCGGGGCAGAGACTGTCCCCACGCTTACCCAGACAGGACACTGTTAGCTCCGAGCCGGGCTCTGCTCCTCACGCAAGGGAGGAAGGTTTCTGCCTGCAGCCTGTCCCCTCGTTGTGCCGTGCGCATTGCCGAGCACTGAGGCCACGGTAAATGCGTGTTTAGCTCGCTCTGCACGCAGCCAAGATGTGCGTTAGCATCAGGGAAATCGTTGCTTCCGCAAGCGGCGTGAATTCCCAGGCCTGGCCATCCCTGTGGGGACTGCAGTCTTTCCAGCTTTCTGCTTTTGCAGTTCCTCCTATTAGCTTTGCTTCTGACCCAGTCCACAGGGACCATCAGTATGAAAAACAATTCTCAAAATAAAAGCACAAAAGAAATTTCTGTCCCTCCAATATGGAGGCAAAAAATCCAGGGGTTGTGGATGGATCTTATTTTAGGCAAATTGATTCACCCAGCTTTCTGCACCATATTTGCAATCAAAAGTCCATAAATATTTAATCAAACACACATAAAAATGCATAGAACATCGAGGAGCTCTGCAAAGCGCTTCCCTCAGTGCTGCGAGGGCTCCAGCAGAGACAAATTTTTAAAATGTCTCTCCAAAGGTGTCCGCCAGGCGTGGGGACTCTGTGCCCCCGCGCGGCACTGGACCCCATGGCCAGGAAGGAGACACCTGCCCCTTGCCTCGCTCCTGGGCAGCCCTAGATGAGACAAGAGAAGTGTATTTTTAGAGCAACAAGTTATGAGTTTAATAATAYGCTTTGGCTCAATGTATGGCTCCACCTTGGCATGAGGAAATAGTTCCCATTCATCTTCCAGGTTTATTTCTGTAATTTCCCACGTGCACAAATATTTCTTATGACTTAGCTTCAAGACAATGTCACCTCTCTCAAGAACACAAACAGTTAAGTGCCCTGGTATAATGGCAGCATAAAATTGTTTCTGTAGCCTGTGCAGATGCAGTGACAGGGGGGATTACTCACTGTCGGCCGCGGCCCCGGGAGTGCTTTATTAGATTGCCTCCTCACACTCAGCAGCAGGGTTAATTATTTAGGTACCTTAATTTTCAATACATCTCTGTCTTTTGCCTGCAGTACCAGAAATCTAAACCTCTGCTTCAAGAGTCGCAAATACAAGAAAGCATGAGCGATATTTGTTTAAGCAGAACCACAACCTTGGGAGAGCTGTGATTTACAATGTTTTTGATGCTTAGGATGTATACGAATGTTCAAATAACAGAGATAATTATAATAGTGATATATATAATAATAACCTGTTCTTCCAGATGTACAGGACCCAGTTCTAACCAGCTGCTTTTGTCCTTCTTAGCTGGATGCTAATAAATGTCCCAGTTGATGCCGTGAATGTTGTTCTTTGTTACCATCACTCCAGAGCGGCAGCCCCAGGCCTGGGAGAACCAGGGACCCCATGGCCTAGGAGCCACCTGTGTGTACAAGTGCACAAATGTACACACACACACATGTACACACACACACACATGTACACACACACACATGTACACACACACATACACTGCGTGTGTGAATAATCAGGCTGTGAATAGTCAGATTTAGCRACAGTCTGTAGTGGGAATACTTACAAACCCCTGTACCTAGAGCATCTCATGGTGCTCCCTGAAGTATGAGCCTTGCTTTTTACTATATATATCAGATATTTTGTGGGTTCGTTAACATTTTATGATACAAATATAAAGTTCTTCCTGTTGGTGAAACATATATTATGAATTTATTTCCTGCTGCTGCCACGGGCAGTGAAATGCTGTAATACTAATAGATTACTTCATTAACTTTCCACTTGGAAAGTGCTTACCTCTGAACAGACTGTTGAGCTCTGTGGAGCTGCTTGCTTTCTTCCCAGAGGAAAAATAGGAATTGAAACTTGCTTATCTAATATATTTATTGCCATTCTCTAAGGAATTAAATGAGTATCATCACAGTGTAATAAATTAACTAAAAATAGTTTTGATAAGAAAACAACAAATATTGGAAGATTTGTTTCCCATAGAGAGGGCAGTGGAATGTTGCTTTGCATTTGAACCAGACCTCCAAAAGTGCTCATTTCTTGTTACCTGGAAGAGCTATATTATCAAAATGATCTGCTTGCTATTTTTTTTTCCATTCTCAGTAATTCCTTCTGAGCAGCCGTATTTCTCTGAGGCAGGAAAGAGAGTCATTTGCTCAGCGGCCTCCGCGGCGCTTCGGGATGTGTCCCGAGCTCCCTCCTCCTGCTGCACACATTGTGCTTTGCAGGTAGCGGCTGATTTGGTATTTCAAGAGAAATGTAACATTCTGCATGAGAAAAGGTTGCCCCACTTGGTCCTCATTTTGCTTTGGACTGACACTGAAGTCCTTCTTTGATATGGATTTATTTTCTTGAATTATATTAATAAATGGCCAGGCTATTTTGAAAATCATCTTCTCTCTAAAGATTATCTTGCTCTCCAGACACCACTGAGTTCTTGAAATGAAGGCACCACATATCTGCAGGGCAGGTGAACCTTTCAATAGAAAGGACTGTAAATTGGGCCAATGCCTAAGGGAAAGCAATTCTAAGGATAAAAGAAGATCCTGTAACTGTACTTTAATGACCTACTTTCTCCAGCCTTTGCTCACTATGCAACAAATCCATGCACGAAAAAAGCCTCCCTTTGTTGCACACATACATGAAAGCTCTATTTAGCCAGAGACAATACTGTAAGTGAAATACGGCGGCAAAATTAATGAAGTTTGGGGTCAGAAGAACAATAGACAACTTTTCATGGATTTCTGTAGGTTTTATTCAGCTCTGTAGGGCCTTGTCATCAAGCCAGTGCTGTCCTTGGCTGCTCCTTGATTTGGGAGGCCTGCATCATCTTCTGTCCCTTGCTAGCACTGCTCAAAGTATGACAACAAAAGCAAGGGCTGCAGCTGAAGAAAATCCAGATTTTGCAGTCTGTTGTTCTGTTCCTTTGTTTCAGGGTTGGGCACTGCCAGAGAGAMCCCTTCTGTGTTCTCCATAGGCCACATGGACAGAAATGGCTGGATTTTCACAGACATTAACACAGCCATTTGAAACCAAACTCCCTCCACAAAGACCAGAGATGTTTCCTGCTCCCTTTCTTCCTTTCGCYGGTCCATACCATGATCTACTGTGAAGGCATCCAGCTAAGTCATTAGCGAGCTATCACAGCCATCATGGTTGAAAAATAAAGGAATTAGTGTCTTTTAGATTTAGATTATGATGGTCTTTTTCACATTAAGACCCTTAATAGTAGAGCAACTTGCTGTCTGGGTCAGTGGCACTGTGGATGGTTTTGCCTGAGARCCTCTCTGCTGGGAACAGGCTTCTGCAAGGGCATAGCAGAGTGGTGTCCTTGGTGCCTTCTCACACCAAAGTGATTTATCCAGGAGGCCATCTGTGCTCTTTCTCTTATGAGTTCCTTTGGTGAGGCCATTTTTTTAGATAAATGTGTAATTTGACTTATATACTTATTTGGGGCAATGCAAGGGTCTCTCTTCATTTGGGAAACTACAAATGAAATTAAAGTTCAAGTATTTGCACGAATGRAATAGTTGTTTTTGCCTTTGACAAAGTATTCTATTTGGGTCCTTATTTTCCTTCCTTTAGTGAGCATCTTTCTAACCAATATTTTGTATTTCAAATATGTGTCCAACCTTCAGCATACCACATGTGCTAAATAGCTTTAGATATGGGGCATCTACACAAAAAGTGRTCTGTTTAAGTGTTGTAGTGTTTCTAGGTTGTCCTGGATTCCATTATATTCCAAGCTCTGAAATATAATGAACCCCTGCTCTAATGAAGACATTTAGTCCGTGTAGTAGATTAAGGCTTGTGCAACAAGGGAGGGGGGGGTATGGATTTTCCAACCGAATTTTAACCAAAGAAGAAATGTTGTTCGTGGTGCCTGAACACAGCCACTCTTCAGACTCTCAATAAAACTGGTGCCAAATGTTTGCCTAGGACCCAGGTTCGTTTGTCCCCGGCGCTGAAGCCGCGTTGGGGTGACGGGCGCTGCGGGCGGCTCGGGCAGGCGCCGCRCGGAGGCGCCGGGCGCTCCGCTGCCATGGCAACTGCCTGGCCCAGTGTTTGCTCTGCCGCTGCCTCCCGGGAATCAAATATTGCAGGATTTGCACAGCTTTTGTTTAAAGCCAAAGCAAATACATTTCCTATGTCTCTACTATTTAACAATGTTAATACATCTAGTTAAAAACAGCTAATGACATATGACTAACAAACAAAGTATAGTCACTGCAGTTATGTCCTTTGATGTGCTACTGTCTGGCTCTTTTAAACTCTATTCATGACTTGGTTGCATGGATGGCTGTACCTGTAAGAGACAGGACACGTGAGTTATCCTGTCTCCAATTTGCTGTTGCAAAAACCCCACAATTCTATTTCAAAGTACCCCTGAAACAACCAACYCACTAAGAAGTCCCAAAGCAGCTGAACATTAAACAAGAACATCAAGCACCAGCAGGAGACAAGTTGGGGCAAGGAAACAAATAGCTTTCCTCTTTTCTTGTGAAACAAGGGACAGATCTGTGTTTGCGCTGTGATTGCTCTCTTTTCTGGCTCACACTCACTCTGGCACTGCCCCGTAACCTGCTGTCCCCGAGGCTGAGGGCAGACGTTGTGGTGCACCAGTGCACGCTGGCCTTGGCCACAGCCATGGCTGGGCTAGGCTGGAAGCTGTCCTGGCACTTAGGGCAGCAACCAGGTGAAAATCAAAGCTAAGGGTGCAATGAAGACATGTTCTTACTCCTCTCTCCTCTGTGGTCACTTTTCAGAGCAAATGTTCAACTTGGGTCATGGCCTGCAGTGTTTTCTTTTCTGTTTGATGTAYTCTGACACACCTGGCTGGACCTGCACGGCATTCTTGATAGCCTCATGAAATAYGTGTTATGGGAAGGCAGGAAGGAGCATGAGAGGAAGAGCTAATCATTATTTTGGGCTTTTCTGGTTGGTGGGCTTATTGCAGGAAGCAGCCTGCAGACTGCTCTGACAGCAGAAGGCAGTGGAAACAAATCACTGAATTGGTCCAGACTAATATTTATTCTAAAGTCTCTCCTGAAGCCCCATGGTTATTAGAACCGTTCCTACTGAAGTCAGTAAAAGCAGGGAGAGCCCAACATCAATTAACAGGATGTTGAACGGTGACAAGGTTTTGTATAAATGACCCTGGGGTCTCAGTTTCAGAAAGCAGTCGCATCTGCAGGAGAGGTGCCCAGGACAGCTGGGAGCTTCTACACTGGTAGAAATCTGCCCCTCAAGTAATGCATTTATTTTTCAGTCTTGGAAAAAAAACCACACACAAAAAAACCAAGCCTCCCTTCTGTGTCTGAGGTCGTATGCTAAAAGCTCATTGCCCTCAAGGGAAAGTTTTATTGTTGTCAGGTGGAAGCAGACTTTTATTAATTGAGCAATTTCGCCTGACCTTGATAGAAACCATCACTAACAGTCAAATAAATAGATTACTATCATAAKCTTTCAAGGCGAGTGTTAGAAATTAATTGCATTTATCTGATTTTGGCTGTTTTTCCATGGTGGTGCTTGAAATTTTTTTCACGTTTTCTTTCCTGTTTGCACAGATGCATATATCATACTGAGGACAATGCTACACCTAATTTACTTCAGCAAATGAGACCAATTAAAAATAACTCAGTAAAAATGATACTGAATCTTCAATTACTTCAGGAAAATGAGGAGCAGGACATTCTGTAATTGACTTGTTCATCTTCTCATCCTCCAGATCTTCAGTATGAGTATTAGCCAGAGCTTATTCACTCTTTGGTCCCATTAGTACTGATTGCTATTTCTACTGTATGGCCAATATAAGTCACATATTGCTGCTGTACTTTTGTGGTTGGATGAAGATTAGTGTCTCTCTATATATGATAGGATGGGAGATGTGGAGCTTTTAATTTATTTATTTATTTAACCACAACTGCTGTTTTCTTCCAGCTCTTATGCACATGGGGTATTTGCTTGTGCCTTGTTCTAACACTCTGTGCTGACTCTGGCATACATAGCTCCAAAAGGACAATTATGCTAATGCAAAACAAGTAAATGTAAATGGCAYGTTGCATTTCCACTTCAGAACTGGGAATTGGACTTGCACTCTGCTTTACACCTTTTTATTTCCCTTTGGCGTGATTTGTAGATAATGTCGTATTTCACCAGTTGAAAAAGTAAAAAGCCATGAAAATGATCAAAATTCCTGCTTTCTGCAGATACCTTCCTCTGTATAATAAAATGCTGCCAAATTTGCTCTGGTAAATTCATTTCCACCAAAGAAATTAGCAGCTCTCATGTCACTAATTACAAGAATTTTACAGAGAATGCACATCTCTAATTAAGGCCGTATTACACATGCTACTCATTCACAGCTAAACTCATTTTGATGAATAGTGAACAGCTGTTACTGATAATGGCAAGATATTGATCTTCCTTTTAAATTTGAGAGACAGGCTCATTTGGGCCTTTGAAGGGTCTCAATGTTAAGATGGAAAATTCATATTAGTGCTTTAGAAATTTCCAGAGAGATAAATGAAATCAAAACTTTATGTTAGTGTAGTGTAAGAGTGGAGAGCTGGGAGTCAGTTGCTCTGGGTTCTCATCTCTGTTCTGCTATTAAATCAATTCATGCTTTTGGAGTTATTCTGTGTTCTGGTGCATGTGACACATTCAAATAGGCAAAAAACACATTTACAAGGAATAACCTGAATTTTCAGAGAACTAGCCAAAGAGCTATCCTTTGTAAGGATAATGCTGAATCTGTTTTTCATGTGTGAGGGGAGGTTTTCTATTTTACYGGTGAGATGAGCCAATGGACAGCTTCTGGCCAGGCTTGGTTTTGAGAGCCTCCTTTCCTGAAAAGATCTTTCACCCAGTTTTGTAACAGCTTTGCTTCTTTATTCCACAATGTTATCGTGATACTTCTCCTGCCCTTGGAGAGATGTAAAGAAGTTTAATTGCTGCATGGGTAGGAAGTGCTTTGAAGTCCTTGGATAAAAGGTACCGCAAGAGTGTGGTGTTCGGTAATTGTTTGTTTGGGTCAGCATATTTACTTCTTGTTCTGTTACTAAATTTGTGTCCCTTTGTTCCCTCCTAAGGAAGTATTTCAAACTTTGTATAAAGATGAAAAATTGCTTTTATATTTAATAGGTTATAAGATCGTGTAATTAGAAATGAGCCTTCATCATGATACATGAGCATCTTCGGTGCGATCACCAAGTAAGGCTTTCTTCTTGTAGCTGCCAGTGTAATCCTAAGGCCACTGTATATATTTGCCTCCTTTGATCAATAATTGAGAGTTATCATTTTCTCTAAAACTTCCAAAGTCCATATATATTATATAAAATGCCTTAATGCAGAATGGCAAATCCCAGATTAGATTTAAAAAGCTTTTCATGAAGAGCTTTTTCACCTCACAGGGGAGGAAGAAGTGGGTCTTGAGAATAAATCTGTTATTTGGGGATTTTGATTCCTAAAGATTTATTCTCTTAATACTGTCGAGTAGCACTTAGGCCATCTCCAGGTGCTGCAAGCTTATAGAAGAGCTGTTTTTGTGGTTTACTTCAGCCTCCAGCCTTGGAGGCTCCGTGTGGAAGTGGCGGTGGGTCCCACGCGCCGTGTCCCGCAGTGTGGGGCTGCGGTGGCGCTTATGTGTAGGGCTCGGTGCTGTTGGGCTTGATCAGTAGCTGCCAGTGAGTTTTTCCCTCTGTGATACCATTCTAGGGGCAGAGGAGAGTAYTGAACTTCAGAGGTTGCTTGACAACAAAGGATACATATATTTAGTATATATAAGTTTATATTTAGTATTACATATACATATATATAATACTTAGTATGTATTTAGTAATATATTTAGTAATAATAGCTTAGAGTAGAAGAACCCAACTTCTATGTGTCTTGTTTAGAACAGAGGAATTCTGCTAAGAGGCAGAGCAGGGTGGGGAGAAGAAGGTTGGTTGAAGCAGGAGCTTCTGGCGGAGCAGAGGAGGAGCAGGAGGAGGAGCGGAGCGTGTGCGTGGTGCCGGCTCCTGGGCGGGACGCGGTTCCCGAGGTGGCTGCTGCTCCCCAGCACAGGGACAACRCGACCTCCAGCCGCAGCTGTTCCCAGAAGGCCTGTGAGGACTCCCAGGTGCCCAGCACCCCCGCCTTGGGTTTAGTGGCTCTGTTGACTGCCCCGGGACTGCCCACCCATGTGTCCTTAAGTGTGTCACTTAGTGCATATACACAGTTTGGAAATACATTCATTGGGAAGCTGCGAGTCTGCTCTCCTGCCAGTAAGATCTGCTGCAAATGCATTTGTGAAATCACTGGAGCTGAACAACAAACTCATAAACCGCTGCTTGCTTCGGAGGAAGAGCAGTTTAATACCCATTGCCGACCTGAGTGCTTGTTTTGATGTTTAGCCTTAATCAGTTGTTGAAGGGTATAAATGTAAATTGTGAATATTGCACAGAAGTAGCTGCCGTACATATAGGCAGGAATATGCATTCATACAGCTGTGTTTATGTGCCAGTATTTTGCCGAGGCTTAATCCTGCAGAGCTCCACGCGTCCCGCGGGCGCTGCCGAGACCCGGGCTCCCTGAGCTGCCCCGAGGAGCGCTCGCAGCCCCGGGAGCCGCGGCCCAGGCCGGCCCTGCCGCGTGTCAGCACCGCTGCGCACGGCGCTGCTTCCTTTGCTCTCAACGTGCCTGAATATTGACAGCGTTTTTGGTGGGCTTTGTTTTTTCTTGAAGTTTAAATAGGTGTCCTCCTCCACCTATGTTTTTGTGTTGAGAACACCTAGGAGGAAAAATAATTGGAAATATGGAAAAAAACATCAAATAATGTTGTTATAATTTACTCTGGCAACACAGGCAATGTGCTCATTTTTACATCCTGAAGTACATGAATAAAGCATAGCTGTCTATGACTGAGTTGGTAGGTACTGGCTGTGGAAGGAGYCTCCTGAGGAGGAGCAGTGCGGGCCAGCACCCTGGACAGCTGTTGGGAGCGTTGGCTTTGGCAGAGCTGGCTGCAACCTCTGCAAATTCCTCATGGCTTTTGGCCAATATATTCACTTTCTTGATATTTATTCTTTTTGATGATTTAGTGCAGTGGTGATAAAGGGTTGATACAAGTGTCTGTTTTTGCCTGTTTGCAGGGCTTCATGCATGAACAAGCTTTATGTTAGTAGGATTTTATTGTAGGCGCCTAGAATTTAGCCCCAAAGCTGTGAGGTCTGTGTGCAGGGTGCTGGCCAAGCCTGTCCTGCGCAGGCTGGGGCCGCGAGCCCTGCGCCGCTGCCCTGCTCATCCCGGCTGCGGTTCCTGTCCGCGCCTCGGGCCTCTGGCCCTGGCGCTTGTGGGGAACCTCCTGGGGGGCTTCTGGTGGCTCCTGCAGGCAGCGCCACTCCTCTGGGTCCCACCCGGGATGGAGCTCTTAACTCTTCATAAAACAGCTCTTTCCTCCTTTCCTCCTTTCCTCCTTTCCTCCTTTCCTCCTTTCCTCCTTTCCTCCTTTCCTCCTTTCCTCCTTTCCTCCTTTCCTCCTTTCCTCCTTTCCTCCTTTCCTCCTTTCCTCCTTTCCTCCTTTCCTCCTTTCCTCCTTGTTCTCTATTGCTAAGTGGACTTAAGGGATTTACGTTAATTATTGTCAGATAAACATAGCTAATTTAGAGTCCTTTGCACCCTGCTGCTTCTATAGCTGCTACACAGAAATAGAGATAACAAAAATGACATTGCTAATAAATTGCAGTAAGTAAATGATGCTGTATTGATCTAAGTGCTCAGAACAGTCCAAGCAGCGACTACATACACTGCATTTCTTCCAGACCACTTCCAAATAGCACTCGTGATTAAATATGAAATGTGCATCTCTAGTACTGCCTCAGCTATTAAATTATGCTTATGGATATTACTAAGGAAGCACCACATCTTGTCTGTATCTAGGCAGGCAGAAAGAGAGTACCATTTAAGTGGCAAGTGGGATGAAGAATATAATATGTTTTACCATGCGCCTTAAATATATTTCATGTTTACATACATAGACTGTTTTAAAAGGGAGAGTGTTTAAAATTCTACCTTCCCACACATAGACAGTCATCTTTAGTTTTGTTTTTTGTTTCTTTTTTTTTAACCCAAGAGTCGCAGTTGTTGCCTCTTGTTTCCTCTCAAAGTTTCCAGCAGATTAATGGCTTGTTTGAGCTCTTGTAACAGGTATGATGAGATTTCAAGGAGGTTAAGGGAACAACCCGATTAGCTAATCTGTTTTAGTCAATAGCAAAGAAGTTACTGCCTGGACTGGGGAGTGATGCTTATCCAGTGGTGCTGCTGTGCATTCTCATAGCAGATGATGGATGTGAAAGAAGAGGCTTATAGCTCTCYTGTTTCCACTCTATCTAGAACAAGATATTCGTGGCTTAAATTATTCAAAGTAAAGCCAGAGCAACTGCTCTTGCAAGCTCCAGCCAAGTGTCTATGGTAACGAGACCTGTCATGCGAAGTGACAGATAAGAAAGGTACTTGCAGATTCCATATGTGAAGTCTGATGTAAGGTGGGCCAAGGATGCCACTTCCCCGCAGCTGTCAGTAAGGACAGATGATGCAGTCAGGAAAGTTTCAGACTCAGTTGGAGCAAAACATGAGTTTTTGTTGTACTTTTTACACAATAATGGCACAAGTAAAAGAGACTGTTGCAGCATTTGGAGAAAGGCAGAGTTCTAGGAGATGCTGTAACAGGTTAGGTCGTCGGGACTAGATGTTCACACAGAAGAGCAGGTTGACTCCTCCGATGCCTGTGTGTGAGGAATGGCAGCAGTGCCAGGAGCGGAGCCCTGCCTGGCCTCTCTGCCCGCAATGGTGGTCTGAGCTGCTGGGACGGAGCAGGCCTGGGAATTCTTTCAGTGTTCCTGACAGTCCTGGCAGTGGGGCTTGCTGATTTCTTCTAAATAGCTAGAGGATGCTATAAAAAGCTTTCAAACTTCAGAATCAGGGGAAGTCTTGAAATAATTGGCAGGGCAGTGCAGAGGTGTTAAATTGGAGGTGGAGCCTTGCAGCTCGTAGCCTTCCCACCTGCTTGAGCCTGGGGCTTCCTGCACTGACCCATCTAATTCATTGGTGTCCTCGAAAAAGACACATTGAAACCATAGGAAAAACTGGAAAGGTGGATTGACTTCCTCTGCAGCCCAGGGGATGCCTTGGCACTGGCCTGTGTGGCCTTCAGAACTTAGAGTGGAAATTGTGATGCACTGGGCAGTGTTTAATAGTGCCAAAACTAGACAAAATTTCCTTATCTTGAGGGTGGCAGGAGTCTTAGAAACTGAAAATCACCTTTGTAATTTTTATAGCCTTTTATTTCAGTGGATAGGAAAGAAGGATCCACTTAATGGGCTTTAATTCTGCAGGCATATGTGAAATTTTTACTGAAAATATGCTCAAAAATATGGTTAATTCATGTATGTTATTTTAGTAGCCAGTAGGATCTGGTTTTACATGTGGAAGTCAAATTTAATTTCACCCCATTTTCACTGTTTTTAAAGTTCCTTGGAGTCTCCTGATAGACTCTCTAAAGCCATCTGCAGTCAAGAAAGTCAGATTTATAGATAGAAGCAAAGCTGCTGTTTTTCAGCCTTCAGAAGAACTAATCTTACTGTCTTTCTCCTCAAGCAATCTCACTGAAGTCGCTGCGGAAACCCACCCAGCAAAGCAGGGAAGCTATAATTGCAGTAACAGGCTTTAGGACATACCTTGCTGTGCAATAATTCATGGCCAGGTGTTCTGGCAAGCAGACAGCACTTCAAATTTATCTAGTATTGCAGTCATGATCATTTCACGAGATCTTAGTTTCCTTGGGAGGGTGTCATGAGAGACTGCCAAAGCTTTACTGAAGGCAAAGCTGCTGCTTCTCCATTTCCACCTGGCCTGTGAGCCGCCCAGTGAAATGAGGTTGCCCTGGTACGGTCTGTTTTTCGCAAAGGCAAGCTGCTGGCTGCTTCTCACATCATCCAGGTCCCTGCAAATAATTCATTGGATACTTGCTTCAGCAAGGGGAGGTTATACTGATTGATCTGCAGTTCTTTCTTCTTCCTACCACTCACAAACACGCAGAGGAAAAGGTGCGAGGCCGCTGCCTTTCATTTCCCTGGGAGAGGAGGCTGTGAGTACACAGCTTTTCTTTTAAGCCCCTAGGATTTGATATCTTATGTCCATAGGGCAATAACCCTGCCTTGCTGATGGATTTCTTCTGGCTGAAGAAGAAATAGATAATGGCAGAAAGGAGGAAGAATATGTGCCTCCAAGAGGAAACGAGTCACGAGGAAATGGATTTTTACCGCTAGTTCCAGCTGCCTCTGTGCAAGAGAGCTGCCTTATGCAGCAGCTGCATAAAGTGTGGCTGTCCYGTGCCGGGTTGGTGGTAGTTTTGCTCTGGGCAGCAGGTTGGATGAGATGAGCTCCAGAGGTTCCTTCCAACCAACCTCTCTGTGACTTATGGTAAAAGATGAACCTTTGCACAAACAGCATGAGAAATTAATATGTATGATTTTCCATACTTATTTTATATCCCTTGGTGCATGTTAATGAGAGAGAGAACTACGGGACACTTCTGTCAGAAATAAGTATTTTGTGCAGATAGAGTGCAGGAGAGTGAGGCTTCCAGGAGCTTCTGTGAGGCTCTCTGTCTGATGAGCAGCTCTTGGGCTGAGATACAAATATACCTGGAAGCAAATGGAAAAAATGGCTCTGAGAGAAGATCAATACTGAAACAGGCAGCTTTTGAAAGTCTCACCGAGTATTAAGATTTGTGCAGAGACAGCAAAGAGAGGTTTAGAGATAGATCATGATTGCATCTAATRCAGCTCTGAAAGTGGAGAGCGGAGAAGGCTTTCATGCTGCTAAAGGCTGCCCAAAATACACCGAGGGACACAAAAGGAGCACAGAGCAGGTCTGGCCAAAGGAAAATGCATCTCTTGGAGATGTTCCCCTGCTGGTCCTCTGGTGAGGATGGAAAAGGCCGGCAGCCGGGGAAGCGATGGCAGTGGCAGGGACGCGCTTCGCTTGCTGCCGCTCGGATCAGCGCTCAGGGGTGCCGAAAGTCAAGAATGTTCTTTTGAGCCATTAAAAGGTGAGAGAGCACAAAAGTTTCACCTTTACACGTTATCTGAGGGTCTACATTAAGTGACACTCAAGTCAAGCCTGGGAATGCGGTTCCCTCTGTGGTTCCAAAGGTCCCAAACTCGGGATCCGGGGAAATCAGGAGTCAGTCATGACACAAGTGCAGATTCAAAGTGAGAACAGAACTGGACCACTCTGACTTTCCAGGATATGATAAGAACCAAATGTTCTCCATTGCACTTAGCTTCCCATTGATGACCGCATTTATTTTTTTTTTAATAGTGCATTGAAACATTGCATTGCAAATTTACTGCTGAGAGTTATGGTAAGGTTTCTGATATTCCTTATTGTRGAAGTAATTGTGGAAGCACAGATTAATATGGGGAAAGGGTGAACACTAAGATTTATGGCATCCTACAGGCTAGCTGCAGTCTAGGATAAAATTACATTTCCACTAATACTGAAAGAATATTCTGTTTTTATCTTTAACCTTTTACTACCAAAGATTTGAGTGTCAAGAAGATAGAGCTATTTCTGCCTCAAGCTCTAAAATCAGTATTTTTTCCCCTGTGTGCCTTGAAGTGTACAGTACACTGCCAATACTGCTTCATCACAGCCATACTTTGCAATCTGGGGATTTTTTTTAGCACTTGGACATTCTCATGTTACACTCTGTGCACAGTGAAATGTAGGTGCTCAAGGAGGATCTGCTAATGAGCACTGCCCTCGCTCTCATTCCAGTGTTAGCTCACGTCTTTTGGAACACACTATTTTTTCCTCTCTTTCCTATTAAATAGAAATGCGACTGGCAGCCCTGTTTCTCGGGACCTTTGCTTTGCTGAGGTGTGAACGTGGCAGAATGTGACAGAAAGACCTCTTGGCAGCTGAGTTTACAGCTGTGTAAACTTTAGGGGTCACTCTGCTTTTGTTTCACAGCATTTCACTTAAATTTATGGGTTCAGCTACCTAGAAGAGTGAGATGTATTTCATTAACTTTCAGATATATCCCTTACATTAGTCTGAGAAAGGAAAGTACCAGCTGCAACAGCAGTGCAGTCCCAGCCATGTGTCTAGGTGAAGGGCTCTGAGCCCCGCAGAGTCCTTTGGGCACTAGCTGCCCATTGCCAGGGCTCCGGAGTGACCTTCAGCATTTGCAGCCTTCATTAAGCATTGACAGGCTGACAGAGCGCGAGGTTTGAGCTCGTGCTGCTCCCCTCGTGCATCCTCCCGCAGGTGCAGAGGGTGCTCTGCCCGGCGGCCTGTCCCTGCGGCGCCCAGGGGTGCCCAGGGCCCTGGGGCCGATGCTGAGCGGGCCCTCTGCCCACGTGCCTGGGCTGGGGGGAAGCTGGGCTGTTATTAAGCAGTGCTCTGTACCTGGTTATAATGACAAAACCTGTACTCGCCATCTCCAGGCGGATCCGATCGTCAGTCATTTCCAGTTACTAAGATGCTAAGAGTGGTAAGAATAACAGAGCATTTAGTTCTTCCCATTTATAAGCCCAATTACAGAGCCATTTCTGCCCAAGCACAATGCTTGTCAAGCTTAAGTGAGACTAAGTACTACAGGCAGGTATCTAAGATGGTCAGTGAGAAAAATACCAGCCCTCTAGCAAGGCTGAAGTCAGGACATGTGAGGCTGAGGCGCTGTGCCTGCTGCGCTGAGCGCTCACGAGCACACCCTGCTCTGAGGCCAGTGAGCAGCTCAGCACATCCTCGAGAGGTACACGTGTTCCCTGGTGTGTCTGCGTGAACGCTGCAGGTGACACTTCCAAGGAAAGCAGAGCCCCATGTCCCTAGGGCAAAGCTCAGCACTGCAGGAGACATCCCCTCCCTGTTGGCAGCCTTCAATGGGTGCTTGAGCGCCCAGGCTAAGGTGCCCCACAGCTGGAAGAGTGATGGCCAGGCCACAAGCTGTGGTGGTGGATCACACCCCACTGATGTAAAGGGCCACGGCGACCTCTGGGAATGCTCTTTTTCTCATGCTTTTCACCGTGGAGAATTTGGATTGCTGTTTCATTTCTGCAGGCGTAGGACTGTTACCACCCAACCAGCTAAACCATGGAGAATTCAGTTTATCACAACTTCTAAGGAAATAGAAAATTCTTTGTGTTGTAAGATTCATCTAACCTTGCCTTCGTGTGATTGTGCTTTGCCATCTGCATAATTACTGGAAAGGTGGATTCTGTTTTGGCAGTAAAACTGAGGTTTATTTGGGTAGTGATGACAAGACAAGAAGCAGGAGAGAAGGAAACAAACATTTCAGTTAATCTACTTGATGAGAAACTGGGATTTGGCGGCAGGGCCGGGAGCGGCACGTGGGGCGGCCGGGCCCTGATGTGCGCGGGAGAGGGGATTTAGCAGCTGGCGGCGGCGGGAGGCTCAAGCACGGCTCGAGAGCCGAGCKCACTTCCCTGCTCCCCAGTAAATCCATGCTTAGCATAGCAAATGTGATTTGGTGACTGTAGTCTTTAATCACTTCAACTCCAATGTGCTCATCTGAAGGATAACATACATCAGCCAGAACACATGTGTGGGTGTAGAGCGAGACCCAGCAGTGCTCCCTGCAGAAGCGCTGTTTGGAGCTGTCTGTGCCGTGCGGTGGGGCAGGAGCCCAGGCTGCTGCTCACCAACCTTCCTGCTCGAGGCTCTGCTCGTGCCTGCTCTGCATGGGCGCCCACTCAGTCTCTCCTTCGCTCGCTTGCTTTGGCCGTGTGAACGTGCCYATGGGCAGTTACTCTTGATGCTACTAAACAGAAGCATTAAACAAGCACTAGGAAAGTCAGCCATTAAAAATATACCTAATTATTCAGGAAAATAAATTGTAAAATTAAATATGGATTGCTACATTCTTTTCTGAGGAGATGGCGTTTACAGATGTTTATACCTTCTCTTATTTATCTTGAAAGCTAAGGATACAAGTGTATGGAGTTGCTAGAAAATAACTTCTGATTTTATCCTTCTTCAAAACAATTCCTGTAGAAAAAAATGTTTTTTAGAGAATTTATATTTCTCAGTTGTATCAGTCAGAATCCCAACAATTAAAGTCTATTTAAATGAGCTGAATGTTGAGGTATGTCGTGCTGCTGCTGCAGACTCCCAGTGTGAGCAGATGCTTTAGGGTGCCGAGGAGCGAGTGCCCGAGCAGCCTCCCTGGGGCGGCGGGTGCTGGTGTCGCAGCCCCGCACAGGCTCTGCAGAGCTCTGCTGCACAGCTTCCCTTAGCTTTATGCGAACCTCCAAAGACGTTTTGCTGGTGTTACAGTGTGATCTGGGGCTTCTCTGTAGGTTTTGGGTTGGGCTGGTTTTGCAACAGTGGTTCAGCAGTTCCACACATCTACTCTGCTCCTTGCTGTGCAGAGTCTCATGCTCTTCAGCTGTTCCATTTGTGATAAAAACTCACATGGGACTCGCTCTGAGAGCACATGAAGGTGTAAACGGAACGTGGCAGGATCACTGGGATACGGGAGTCAAGTCTGCTGGGTTTCAGCAGTAAGTATTAGCAGTGTTTTACTTCACCAAAGCAGTTGCATTTCGGTTACAATGTGTGTCATGAAGCTGAGGAAGATTAACCAGCAGAAACCTGAAGTAATGTAGTGATGACTCAAACTGCATAAATATAAATGTTTAAAYAGGCTTCTTATCATGAGTTATAACCAAAATAGATGTAGTACCCTCCACTAAGCTCTGTAATTGGCTTTGACAGTAATATTAATACTTATTTTATTCAGCTCATGTGCTTTTTCTTACCCATTTGTTCTTCTTTCCTCCATGGCATCTGCATCTTTATGTAAAGTAATTTTTTTTCACTGTGGAGTTACTATTGCATTAGCCAGTGGCCAGGAACTTGCTTTACTTTGCTGCTTTCTTTTCATTGTGCCCAAAGCCAGCTTAAAATTTCCTAACATCCTTTTTCCAGTGATGGAACTTTTTATACAATGAAGAGATTGACAAACTCCTGGGCTCAACAAGAGCATCGCCTGTCACTCGCTGCTGCCACCTCCACCCCGGCAGCAGAAGAGACCCTGCAGTATCCAGCYGCACGCGGGGCGCCGCTCGCGCACTCGCCTGTGACTCCGCTTGCAGGCAGCCTGCCCATGATGGAGGCGTCTCTATTATTTTATAGGTAAGTGATTAATCTCTGACAAAGAATGAAGATTGCATCTCAGCAGGGAGGCCTATTCTGTATTCTGTCATTTCACTGATTACAAATGCATACAAATTATATAAACAGAATAAATGATTTTCTTTTATGCTAATTTTGGCCTGGCCACCTGCACATTAACTAGTGCTTAATTGCAGAAAGATGGATTGCAGCAGGTTACAGAGCAGATTTCTTTTACTTCAGTGCTCTTCTCYGATTTTAACGTTTTACTTTTACCTTGTTGGTACATTCTTTACACGTTAAGCCATTACATAGAGAAAGGCCTAACATAAAATTAAGTTTGATTTAATTCACTTCCTAATGAGATTTTGAAGAAACCCCAAAGTTGGCAGCAGTATCGGGGGAGCTGTCAAAGCGAGGGCGTGAAGAGGTTCCGGGTGAGTCCTGCAGTTGTTGGAGTCGGAGCTCCCTGAGCTCCTGTGTGACCCTGGCCAAGGCCTGTGAGCGACACCGGGAGAGACGCGGCGGGCGGCAGGGCAGCGCGGGGGCCACGCGCCGGCCCCGTGGGCACCTCCAGGCTGGGGCTCACGTGGCTGGTCGCGACCCAGGGCACCCGAGCGTGTCGGTGGTGCCGCCCGTGCCCCTCGGCACTGAGGAGCCCAGTGGCGGCCGCTCCAGCTCCACAGCAGTGGGTTTGCTCTGTTCCCATCAATGCCCAGCCTTCGATCTATAAGCGACTGCTAACTATCCTAACACTGTAATGGAAGGTGCAAAAGCAGCCCCGGGTACAAGGTACAATATCACTGCAAAGTCTTCATTTTAGCATTATTTTTCTGTGTTTCACTTTACACTTGGAGTTGTCATATTCATTTGGAGGCTAACTACTCCTGAATTCTATGTAGCAAAGAACAATGCTCTGGAAGACTGTATACTTTTATTACTGTTGACTTATACATTTTAAACACGTATTTTTCAGGGTTATAGCATTTTCATCCATATGCGTGTCTTCTGCTCTTTCTCCAAATGTTTAAACAGATTTCAAATGGCAATCAAATATTTTGGGCTCCATGGCACAATATCTAGTTCARTCGAAGACATAGACCTCTGGATAGAATCGGACCTTGCAGGAGGGTGTGGAAGAGCTGCACAACCCATCACTATTTCTAGCACTTTGCCCATTTGGTGGCATCAGTGAAGTGAGGGGAGTGCCGGTGGTTCACAGTGGCCACAGTTCATTTGTTAAAATTTTGAAGTTAGCTCCTGGTTTAAGCTGGGCTGCTTCAAAGGCAGATCATTGCATCTCACTCCATTTGCTTTAGGCTTCCAATTTGCAAAAGTATAAAAAATCATACGTAATGCATGGACTATATTTTTCACGTGGATTTTTATTCCCAGAACATTTCTTTTCTTCTGACTTCTAAAATTACTTCATTGCTTTGAAGAACTTTTAGCTGCTTTTGTTTTAATAAATTCTAATTAACTCTATCTTCTCTTTTAGATCTGTCCTCAGGAGCTAATCTTTCTATGTTTAATGCATAATAAAATGAGCTTTTTACAATAATAGTCAGAGTGAGAAGTAACTGAAGGTTATATCATGATTACTAAGAGACCGTGGTACACTGAGAATGAAACAGCTGTGTCATRTTTTTTCTGTGGATTCATACTAATAATATTTCTGTATGGAAGAACAACCATGCAAGCAAACAAAACCTTCTGGCATGGATTTTTAAATATTTTTSTTGGATCCAGTCTTTGGTCTTGCATATTATCTGCAACATGGAACACTTCCTTATCAAATGGACCTACAATTCGTAGCTCGATTGTGTTTGTAATTCACTGATGTCTTGATATTCACACAAGGCCTGAATGTAAGTTATTCCTTACGTTTTCAGGGGAATTAGTTAACATGTATGCATTTATTTTATATTCTAGATGTATATTTTATGTGTATATATAACTAAGATAAAATGAAGTAAGTGTCCATAAAAGAGACAGGATTCCTGACAGAATTGGCATGTGCTTCTGATTTTTTTTACTTTGATTTATAGTTGTTTTACAGGCTAAATTTTGACCTTCACATTATTTTTTAGGAAGTGATATAAYTCTTCATGTTAGATAAATATATAAGTGGGTTTTCTTTGGGTTAACAACAAAGAATCTTTCAGATTTAAATTCTCAGTCTCTGCAACGTGCCATATGAAGCTTAATAGAGGATTTGTTTCCAAATGTGAATGCATCTCTTTGAACTGAGTTTGGCTGCACTTATTTTACAAACACATCTTCTCCCCCTAGGGAACAGCAGACTTTTATCATCTTCAGTAGAAATGTAAATATTTCTCTTCCCCCACAAAAGTAAATGAAAAACAAAAACCTTTGTAATTTTGTTTCATCTGAAATTTGCTCAACTGTTTTCTTTTTGCTTTCCATTTCTCAAGTGAAAATGGTGTTTGTGCCTGTTTCTTGCCCAGGCTCTTACACTGTGTGTGCAGCTGTGACCCAAATAGTATTGGGGTCCAGGAGGGGCCGGCTCTGCGCGGGCTCCGGGAGGGCCCCGCTGGGGGTTCCTGCGGGTTCCCCCGCTCCCGCCGAGGACGGGCTCCGTTCCCTTCCTTGGCGCCGCGAGCAGGAGAGGAGCGGGGGATGTCCCTCCATGCTCGTGCGGAGCAGCCACGGGGATGAATAAATGCATACGTGCATGCAGCCAAGCATGCATACGTAAGCAGAGAGATGCCATGATACCACACTGTGGATGCAGGTGCTCCCCATATGGCTTGCAATATTAGCAAATTTAGCAAATACTAGCAAATTTCCAATATTAGCAAAATATTAGCATTATTATTGTAAAGATAGAATCTGTCCTTCAGTCAGTCTAGGTTAAAATCATAAGTTTTTGTGTGAGATGAACCCTCAAGATTTTTTTTTTTTGTAGTTTGCTCTCTGCCCAGACTGCCATACAGGGCACCCATAGAGCCGTGCATGTATGTATATACCAGCCATGCACACAGGCACTTATACATACATACAGCTCCAAAAATGATCCTATTAGGTAATACATTTCTCACACTGGGAAGTGTTTTATTAAGTCAAATTAGAAATGTCAGAGCTTGCTGTGTAGGCATTACCTTTCAACTTACGTAGCATGTCAGTCATGCAGCAGGATGCATTTGCTAATGGGAATACTTCCGTTTGGACAAAACTGGGAACCATAGAATAAACACAGCAGAGAAGGGAACAGAAAGGAGGATAGAGATGTGATTTCCTAAAAAAATAAAAAGATAAAATAAATCTTGTGACAAGTACTTTCCTCAAAATATTTTTAAATATGGAGAACAGAAACACTAAGTTTCATTCATACAGGAACTGATCTATGAGGACAGCCACAATTGGATGAAAAGCTGCTAGTTCATTTGCAATGCCAATGTTGAACATTGATAACATCTAATATACCTAGTTTTTTCCATATTTACTTCTCTTCAGCTATAGATGGCAGAATATTAACAGAAAACACAATACTTTCATTCAAATCTCAGAGGAAGGCTCACCATTTAATTTAATGTTTTGGGTAGGTTATGGGTAGGTAAGAGGAGTGGAAGTGTGTGAACCATGAAAAAAATGACCATGTTTTGCAGGCTGTCTGAAAATGTTTGATATGTGTTAAAATGCATGAAAGAGGAGTTCTGCTTTTAGCAATGTTAATAAGCACACAAACCTAGCAGAAGCAGAAAGACCTTGTGCTCCAATGTGCAACTTTGTCTGTGCATTAAATTAATTATTAAGCAGGTTGTCATCAAGTGATGGTAGCACGGGAACTGTCTGCCAAGTCTAGTGTGATCCTGGGCTCTGTGGCAATGTAATTTTGTGAGGAGATTGCATGTCAGGGCTGCTGTGTGACTCAGCATGGTGACAGGCATCTCACTGCAATCGATACGAGAGGGAGAAAGCCAAATATTAATAAAGGATGGTGGTGTCTTGCTCAGGTTCCCTGCTCCTTATAAATGCCTTTTTTCCAGTCAGGAATGGGGTCCAAGCTCAGTGACACCAAACTCGAAGTGACATATCTCATTTCAATTATATCCCGAGGTGTCCACCTCCCCTGCTCTTTTGCTCTTTGCCAGTGCACACAAACAACTTAATCAGATACTCCATCAAACCAGAGTCTGGGGTTCAGTGAAAAGCTGATGGATTTTTTTTTTTTTGAAGGAAATGTTATCTCACACTTCAGAAACCTGCTTGGCAGAGCTGTGCTTGCAGCAGCACCACAGCCCTCTAAAAATGTAAAAGTCTCATCAAGCCCTCAGGCCGGAGACAGACCCCTCACTCATTGCTTTAGCTGGTGCCTACGCAGGGGTTTCAGGCCTATCGACCAGGAGGCAGTTTTAGGGTTCGTCCCGGTTGTTACAAGCTCTGTATGTCATTGCAGCAGTAGATTTTGAGGTCATTCTAGTTAAACCTCTTTGGTGACTGGTGAGAGGGCCTGCTTCTGCACGTAGACATTGTTGACTGCCATTTGGCTCCCTAGAAGCCATTAGCTAAAAGAAGGGGAATTCTGCATGACTTCACCTCTTCCTRGTCTGAAATCTGCAGACCCCAGCAAACAAGGATGCCTAGATGCGCCTTACGCACATTYGCAAGCATGGGCAGGAGAGGGAGGAGTGGAACTGTGTGGATGGTGGCCCATAGGTAACGTCCGGTGAAGCAACCTTGAAGTGATGGGCAGGATCCTCCAATGGTTGCGTAGTGAGCTGGGGGCCTCGCTCTCACCCGCACTGCCAAAGCTTAGAGTTATTTTTTAGTGGATTAAAGAGAGGTTTCAGCTAATTTTCTAATTTTTATAATAAATTTTCAGGAACCTTGGAGAAGAAATTGACTCTTTTTTTTTTTTTTTCCCCCCAAAATGCTGTGTTTCTTTCCTTTAAAATCTGCTAGGAAARGGAATCATTAAATGGATTACTTGTATAATTACTTATTTATAGGTCCTACAGAACGAAAGTTCAGCCAATGGCGCAGTCCTTACTGGAAGTTTATCTCTCTGGCTAAAAGACAATTTAAAACCACCTACTTCAAGCCAATATTTCAGCACTCAGGGAATGCTTTATGAGTGTTTTTCTGTACCTGTCATTTGGCTAGGGCAAGTCTATAGCAGGAACTGAGAACTTGTGTTACGCTCTTTTTCCTCTGGAATTGAAACACGCAGTCCCAGCTCTGAAGACTCTCAGGGAAATCCTTTCTGCTCTGTGTGTCCAGCAAAGGACATGTATTTCTGAAGATACAATTCCCTCGAGTTCTGCAGAGCTGTTGTAGATGACCATTCTCCTTCTAGTTGGAACACGGGAACATGAAAGAGTCCTTTAACTTTTGTCCTGGTATATACAAGGAGCTTTTCTTCCCATTTAAAACTAAAAATGTTACATTTAAATCTTACTAAACGTAGCCCTATAGGTCTGATTATATAATGTTATAATGCTCCACTTTTAATGGTTATTCAGGATTTTAGTATTTAGTATTTAGTATTTAGTGTCAGTGTCAGAAGGCCAGGAGCCGCTGAGGCGGTGCGAGCGTGTGCATGCGTTGCCGGCCTTGCAGCGCACTGAGTTCCCTGGCCGTGTGTGCCGCGGCTGTGCAGGCTGCTCCCCGGGGGCTGTGAGGAGGTGGGCAGAACAACACACACATCACTGTATAGAGTGGGTGTGGAAAATGTAGCCCAGGATCAGCAAGCTTATTTTAATACCATACATTAAGCTACATTTTAAATTACTCTAAAAATCTAGRGCCACGTAAATAAAATATATTCTCCCATTTACTTCAAAGGTGTCACRCCGTTTTGCCTAAAAGATGTTTGCCTCAAATGCTTTCTTAGACTTTTGATGTAAATGCRCTTCATATCCTGTATCATTCAGAGTGGATGTCAAAACCTCCTACTGAAGCTTATTCTTTCTTCTCCTCTTCTTTGAATTTTAATTCACTCTTGGTTTAGACCATTATTTAGAAGAAAATTCTTTAGGGATTTAAAGTTTTGTTGGCTGTCAGAATTAAGTCTCTGCTCTAGTTATATTGTAATGTAATTAATTATAGAGTCTAATGAATTTTCTCTGTAGAAACATCATAAGGGCATGCTGTGTAGATACTTAGATATTTATCACTTTACCTTTCTTTTCCTAAGAGAATCATTCACATCCTTCCCAGAGCCCAGAGGATCACATCCCATTTCCCTCTCTCTATTAACACCATCAGTGTGCCCATCAATAGTACCAACCTCATTCCAGCTAGGGAAGATTAGAAACAAAAGGATATTAAAGAAAATGGATTTCTGTCAACATCTCTGTATTCTGTAATTAATCTTTGTGCAGATTTTCATCATATTCTAGACTACCCCTGGACATTTTGCAAGGCCAACTTGTTCCCAATAAAATGAATTGGAAATAGTATTAAAACATCTGTTCTCTTTTTTGTGTTATTTTAGGCAATGCACAAGCTAACATTTCAGCTTTGTGATGCTGAATCCCTTCTGCTTTCAGTCTTACATGAAGGATCAAGGAGGTCCTCATTTTAAAGCAGGCCATTTGTCCAGYATTTCTGTGTTGATTACTACCCTGCAGTTAGATGTAAGGTACTTCTTTACTTCTGACAACCAATTGAATTTAACTGGACTACATTTGTGAATCCCTCTCTGCCAGAGAACACATGCCTGCGCTGCTGTTTTTCACATCTGTCAATTCATAAGTAAAGGTCATCCTTATTTTAAGATCTCTTGATGTCTATGAATCTCTTTAGTGAACCTACTGAGTGTCAGTTGAATTGCCTACAGCATCTGTCTTTGAATCATGTAGTGAAGATGTCACTGCCACTGCTGCAATCAAAGCAATGTGCACTATAGTTGAGACAGGAGCAAGCTATGCTTGAAAATACAGAATTTTTACAAGGAAATGAGTTCTAACAGTATTTTTAGAATCATTCTGTAGAGTTTTTGAATGGCACAAACAATACGGTTCGCAAGGGCACCTTATGATGAGTGGGGTAGGCCCCTAAATCTGTTTCATTTGCATTGCAAGCAAGACACCAAATACTGGTGTCAGCAGACTGTGGTGTAACARGAGGCAAAGATTGTGGTTACATGAAAAAGGCACAGATAGGTTTGCATATATTTTATTTCTACATATACAGACTTCCTTTTATAAGCTGTATTTGTTCCTGGGTATACAACCTTTCTTATGACTGATGATGCTTGAACCTAGAATGAGCAAACACAGTCTGCCCTTCAGATTGTTTGCAGCTTACACGGAATGCATCCTTTTACTTGTTAGGGAACATATTCATTCTTAACACTAATGATAAGCAGAGAGTTACAAACATGAACAAAGACTTGTGTTTTATGTCAAATGCTACATGAGGTTAACCTCTTTTTTTCCTATACTTTTTAATTATGATGGATCCATACTAGTTGGCCAGCTGATCCTTTTGTTTCTCTCATAGTTAATTGAAACTGAAAGGTGAAAACAGCATGGGAGAGTTCATTTTCACGTTATTCTTTACCTTGCAGGTCATCCAGTTCTTTACTCTGTATGCACATGTGCCTGCCAGGAGGAACATAGCAAAAGTTGCCTTGGACTCAATATGCTTGGTACAGTATCATATCTTAAAAGTGGGCTTGAAATAYGGAATAAAGAAAGCTACCGGGCCATGTGTACTCATCATTCAGTATGTCACCAAATCCCATTTCTAAACTAAACCATAAGCAGCTCAAAAAATGGCCTTAAACAAAAAATGATTCTCCAGTAATTTATGTAATATTAACAGAAAATTTTAGGAGATAAATGACTGACTACATCTCTTACAAATATCTAAAACTATATGCTCAAGCAAAATGTAATGCATGGGTTAATAAAGAGGAAAGAGATTTACTTCTAAAAAATAGGCATATGAAGGAGATTAGAAATTCCAGAGGAGATTATATTATCATGTAAGTTGGCAAGTGCAGTGGAAGTCCCCCGGGCACTGGAGGAAAGGTGCACACACAGGAACAGACCTGGATGGCTCACTAGAGAAAACTGACAGGAGAGCAGTGCCCTAGAATACAGCCTGCAAATGATTTGGTTCTGGTTTGGGGGTTTAATGTGGATTTTCTGTTTGTTTGTTTTTGCATTTTCAGAAATGTGAGTTTTGGGAAAAGCCTGAGGCTTACTATTTCCTTTCAATTTTTAGATGACTCATTCTTGCAAATCAGCAAGCACATTTTCTAGGTCAATAGGGAGAAGGTGGTCTTTTTTTTATTTCTTCTTTTTTTTTGTCTGTGCCATAATAGCAAAATTAATCATGAGGAAGCACTGTGGCCACTTCTGTGACTCTGTTAAATGATCATCTCTTGCAGCTGCTTCTGCTGTCTCGGAGTGCACCTACAGGAGTAAACGTGCCTGTCTCTCGCATTAGGATTTGAAGCACGTGCTGCAACTATTTTAAATAAGACAGTTCTCCTGCTGCGTTGTAGCGCCCTGTTTAACACAGCAGCCGTTTTCATTTTTATGAGAAACAAACACCATGCCCCAGGTAAGATCTGCACACAGAATTATCAGTGTTCCCTGATGATCCCAATGCGCTTTGCCAATTTCTCCTCTCTTACCAAAAATACATAACACTAAATAGCTTCAGTTTTTATTTCAAAGAATGCTACCAGATTTTATTGGAAAATAACAAATTTGACCCTTTCTTTCATTACCAGATAAGCATTCTAAGCGACTCATCTGGGTCTCTTTTGAAGTAATGAAACCTCACATTTTTCTGGTGAGACTTTTCTTTCTGTTTTCAGTATTGTCATCTTTGTTTTTTAGGGCAATATCTTTTATGGAACAACAAAAAGAACCATAGTAACACATTAAAATGGAAACAAGGGAACACTGCTCTCTGTGAAATAAAAGCTGAAATAAGCTGTTTTTATCTTTTAGCATACCAATATATGTGTCAGCTAAGTAGTCAATAACTTACTCTTTTTAAAAATTTCTCGAGAATATGTAGAACTCATTTGCCTAATCAAAACTGTAATGGTTATTTGTATACTTAAGTTAGAATCGTTATACTAGAGAATTTCATTCACTTGAATTCAAATAGAACATTACAAGAAATCCTTTATATGAAGACATACACATGGTGGTGAAATCTCAGTATTTCAAATGAGTAAATAATGATGCAAAAACTTAMTGACACCAGAAAGAACAACAAATATTGTCCATTCCTCTCATCATGCCAAACTATGGTAAGTAATTCAGTACAAATAGCCTGTATGTGCCATCCATTTTCGTTCAGGCTGTAAATAAACACTGTCCCTTCACCTTTTAATCAAGCCTTGAAAAAACATTTAGGTCTGATTTCATGCTATGACAGCCTATTGTGCGCTTTGTGTCCTACCCATGTCTAGTGGCTCTCTCTGACTTTGAATGATACTGAAATGAAAGACTCACCTAGTGCAAAGCACAAAAACACAAAAAAATGCATCTAGCTGTCCCGGGAGGATATATGTGTTTTCAGCTATTCCCAGCATAGGAAGTGGAAGAATTTGGCATGGAGGAAAGCCTATAGACATCAATGGTAACATTTATTTGAAGAGTTCACAGCTTCAGGGGCAAACCTGAAATTGTGAGGCAGACTGAGCATACATGCAAGTTCTTAGATGGCTTTTCCCAAAAGCTCTTCTGTGTAAGACGGCTGCAACAGTCATATTACATCCATTTTGACAGTGATTGTGAGGAAAGGATGATGTTCGAGAATATGAGTCAAAGATTTCCTGATAGTGTGAATACACATTTTTCCATGAAATTTTATCTGGATTGATAGCAGGTGATTATTTGCTTAGCAGGTGTCTTTGCTCCAGAAATAAATGTTTTTGTAAAATGTATCTGCTAAAAATCTCTCACACATAAAGCACTAAGAGCACTTGCAATCAAAGACAGAAAATGAATACATGGGCAGATCCAGACATACACAGGAGGCATATGAGAAAAAAAGAAAGGGAGTTCAGGTTTGTTCTTGGATTACTCGATTTTTATCTCTTGTAATTCCACTTTAATAAATTTATGCCAAAATAAAATTGGAGCAACGTGTTGCTGGCCCTCAATTCAGTGGCTGATAGAAAGGGAATCCACACCAGTATGTAACGCTAGGCTTGGATGTAGGGAAGATTCTAAGGAAGGCAAAGAATTTGCTAARAAAAGTATAATAGATAGCGTAGATCACTGAAATGGTTCTGAGGAAATTCAGTGCACAGGAGGGTTAGAGGGATCTGAATCAATGAGCAATTCATTACATTTTCCAATAAGGTTTTCTTCCCTTGGTAGACCATGTCCCTTTTACCTACTGTGACTTATTACAAGTTCTCTGGGCTCTTCCCAAACTGTAGGACTTTGTAAATTAATTTCTTCCTGCTCTCACTCCAAGCCTTCAGCATGCCTCACACTTAGTTCATTAACTTTTAATTAAGCTCTTTCTGAGCTTGGTAGCATTTCTTTTTTTTTCCTTTTTTTTCAGTTATAAATAAATAAATAAGATAGGGCTGCTTAGTGGTTTATGTTAGATWTTGCACATCTCAATTCCGTAATCACCCATGTCTGTCACCACAGTTCATCACCAGGCTCCCGTTATCTGAAATGTGGATAATCCTGGGTAAGGAAAAGCTAGCAAACATAATCACAGAATGAAGTATTCACCAGAAATGACTATTTTGAGTGCAAGAAGCCCAATTTGTTCAGTTGGTAGATAGCTTTCTTCCCCTGCCTTTCTGAAAGTTTCGTATACATTTTTTCCTAGGATCTGTCTCCATTATGGTAACAGCAGCTACAATTAACACATTCCTTTAGGCTCTCTGACATAGAAAAGCACCCCTTGTCCATGCATTTCCTCATCAGCCTGGAGAAAAGTGTTCAGCATTTTAATATCTCATTGAATTCTTAAACACTAAGAAAAATGGTGCCGGCAAACATTGGAAGCAACAAAACTGCCGCTGGAATAGTGAAGTTATTAAAAAATATCGGCAGTAGTAGAATAGATTTACCTGTCCCTCCATGAAATAAAAAAGTTATGAATAATAAATATGGAAGCTAGTAAAAAAGCTGGAGTGAAGTCCGTCATCCTGTCCCTTCATTCCCATGTTCACATAACTGTCTTTATCGTAGCTGCAGTCACTCATACATCTTTACTGCGACAGTGACTACTGGGAGTAGATCTGCAGAACGGCAAACCTCCAGTTCCCTCTGTTGTTTCATCTCAAATACGGCTGTGCAGGGCTATAAAAAGAAATCCCAGAGCAGATTCCATGTGCCAGTGGTGGCAGAAGGTAAATGAAAGAGTTCTCTTGCTCTTGTTCTGTTCTATATGTGCCTAAGAATTAAAAGATTAGCTCGTGGTTGAGGTCTCACCATAGGAYTGGAAGGTAAATTCAGTGCCTTTAAGCAAGTTACTTTGTTACCTGCATGTGAACCCTCAATTGCCAACTTCAGATAATTACAAAATACGTTAATACTCTGAAAAAAAGTTAAGTATGTATTAAATAAGTACCAAAAGGAAAGCAAATGCCAGGTATTTAGCAAGTTATGAATAAAACATCTTTCCATGTCACCAAGTAATTCAGACAACTTCCCTCAATACACAGATAGCAGGTGCTTTCCTCAAACCAGGCTCTTAATTTCTTCACGTAACATATGAGCCCGGCAGCCAGCGAGATGCTGCTTTGGGTCTGGGAATCCATCGCGGGCCCCTATGGGTGCCAGACCACGGCTCCTCTTGGTGCTTGCCCCAACTCTTCAGGGTCGAGCAGGACCACGAGCCTGGGCTGACGGGGCCTCTTCATGCCAGATGCCAGACACTGACTTGACTTGTAYTTGAGGTGATTCCGCTGGTAACATAACTGAGGGCTACACTGCAGTGGTCCTTGGGCAGCCTTTAATCTCTGTGCCAGTTCAGCTTTTCTGCTTAAAATCACACAAGACTTTGTAACCAAATCCATGGACTCCCCTTTCCAGACGACTGAGTAWAACCTCCATGGCCACTTGCTGGCCAGCATTGAAGACTCTTACAGAAAGCTTTGCAAATGAACGCCCTGAAACAAATGCCAGTCATGATGGGTCAATGGAGCAAAGCCTTGGGCCTGGTTATTTCATTAAAGATATGATGCGATAAAAATCTATGTGAAATCAAAAAAGGTTCCTGTGTTTTTCAAAGAGCTCTTTCAAAACAGTTCAAGTATTTTAATATTATTATAAATATTCAAATGTGTGAAAWAAAAGTGTGTGTGGGTGTAGGTTGATAGAGCATCTTTGAAATGAAAATAATGAAAGAAATGACCTCTGCTAAATAAAACAGCAAACGCCAAAACATGGTTCAGCAGTGAAACACTGAATGCAGCAGGGAGCACTGGGGTCAGGGCTAATCTTCAGGAACACAGAACAGTCAGAGTTTGAAAGTGCATTTGATTGTTTTAAAGGCACCTCTTGATTTAAAAAAAAAAAAAAAAGGAAAACACCGCCTTCATCCCTTCCCATATCTTTAAATACATTTTTCAGACTTACTGTTCAAGTTACTGCATGCCTCCAGAAACTCCCCTACAGTCCAGAGTCGAGATGTAAGATCACTTTTTCACATCTCCAGGGAAGGTTGGCCTAGTATTTCCCAGCCCCTAGCAAAGAAAAATAGTGGGACAGATTCCAAGGTTTTGCAAAGGCTTTAGTCACTCTTTTCTCAGACAAAATGACTAATACGACTTGCTAATGGTGTCTGGCAAACAACATACATTCTAATATGAATTTATGATATTGTAACCTGTATTTTTTCCCGCATTTTTTCAATGTTCCCAGTTCTACCAAACTGTTTGCTGCTCTCTGGCTCCTCTGCGAAGGCCTGAACTCCTCTTGTAGCAGGTGTCTAATGAAGATGTCTGCATCTCTCTAACTCATGTGCTAATAGAATGCAAGAAAAGTGTGTAGTAATGAAAACAAAAGTCTTTAACACTGTCAACTGTGCACTGATATTCTTACATCTCARTGTGGCATTTTATCAGTTGCAGCTTCCTTCATGTCAGCTGCCTTCTCCAATGCAATTACATTCAATACGTTACTTGCTCCATTTTAAAATTACCACTGTGTCCTCCCTAGACTTAACTAATAAGCAATGAATCATAATTTTATTGTACTTTTTGCCATAAAAATATATTGTATCCTGCCATGAAATATCTTATTCATAAGCTTCAGCAGCTGTTCCATATCCTTTTTTTGTTTCATTTCAATTCAACAGCAATGTGTATAGAGCAGACATGTGGAGCAAGTAGTGCAAAGCTGTGTTATCTTTCACCTGTAAATATTTCTTAATTAATAATTTGATTGCTCCTAGAACTGTAAACCACACTCCAAAATCTGATTAATGAAAGGACATTGCAATGTATCTTTTGCTTTATGTTTGTGACTGCCTCACCATCTTTCTTTATATGATAATCTGAATAAAGGAAGTAAGGGAACATGGATAGAAATGATTAGAGATAGATTGGTCTACAATATCATGCTTTTTTTTTCTTTTTATGTACTTGAAAATTATTTTTAAGATTTACCCTTTCCTTAAATTGCTACAGAGCCAAACTTACACAGCTCAAAGCCAAATTTGTAGATTTATATCTAAATGGATTATCAATCAATTAAAAGATAAACCCAACTTTTATGTGGGAATATAGAAGGATGAGCTTGATAAAATGTAATTCTCAAATCTTGATTGTTGTAAATGGTGATCAGAAAACAACCAAGTAGGTGATTTATTCTCCATTTTCTGGTTTATGGTTGTCCTTTTTTTGTCTGTAATTTGTCTATGAAATATTTTTATATTGAAAATTATGAAATGTATATCAGGAACAGTTTAATATACAGAGAATACAATATGATTAATTGTATATGATATATATGTGATATATAATTAATATACAGAGAATATGATTATATGATTATGAATCATACTMGGAAATAAAACCTAGAGATGACTCTTATATGAAAAATACTAACATCAACATGATGATTTCTATCTGTAGTTCATAGAAAAAGATCTACTGGGAAGGCACCAGGATTGTCAAGGAAGGCCCTCTAAAAAAGTAAAGGGTAAAGCYGAAGGGGCAGTAGACATAGAGAACAGATAGGACTCTGGTTCTACAGCTGATCTGCCACATCTGCCTSCGGCTCACCTACTTCTGGGAAGTTACAGGATTCTTAAGCATCGTGAATTATCCATTTAGAGTAAAAAAGTTACAGACACACAACTACTATCTATTAATAGCTATTATTATTTTAGTGTACTGATACAAATCACATAGAGACATGGGTCAATTTTCCATCTTTTCCTAAACCTTTTACACCTCTAATTTTACTAAGATCACTGTAGTTTCCTTATTGTGCAAGAATGTAGCAAAAGCAGAGACTCGTGCTGGTGTGRTCTGTCTTGCAGGTCTGCTGATCTGAGTATGTATTATTCACATTAACTTGGCAACAGCCTGATAGCCAGAGAAGAAACAGCTGCTGGTTAAAGCACTGTGATAGAGCTCAAGACACAGTGTTTTAGTTTCCAGTTCTGACACAGGCTTCCTGTCCAATTAAGCAGGACGTCGCTTCATCTTGCTGCACTTCGCGTTCCTCGGGTGTAGACTGGGAGCCACGGCGTGTCAGCACGCACTGCAGTCAGGTGTTGTGGGCCCCTTCATGTGGGAACTCGGCCCATAGAGACGGAACTGCCCTCCTGCCCCTCACTGGGGACAGGGCAGCACAGGAAACAAGACAATTTATTTCATGGTGACATAAAGCACTGCCGATGGGCTGTCTATGGTGATTATTCCCRCATGGGAGGTGTGCAGCCATCAGCACCCACAAGGTAGCGAGCTACAGCAATGGAATCACCCAGCCTCCTGGGTGGGCGAGGTGGGGTCCGTCCTGGCTGGGTGCTGAAGGGTCCTTCCTAGCACAGAAACCCAGAACCATTAGCTGAGTGTCCTTCTGGTTCGGGAGCCACTTCTCCTTCCCGCTTAACCAGAGATGGGAGGCGCAGCAAGGAATACGATGCTTGTGGATCCCCATTGCAACAAAGCTGCTTGGGACAGGAATGATCCTTGGGGATGAGGAGAGCACTGTGGAGAAGGCAGGGACTGCGAATTGCAGCCATGCCTGGTTGTTGGCTGTGGTGCTGGCTTGAGGCGTCTCAGCTGGGCTTCCTCTTGGCTAGCTTGYGTATTTGCAAAATGACCTTTGCTCAGTCCAATTTACTCATCAAGCAATAAAAAAGGGTCTGGCAGTTTTTGCAGTAGCACTGCAATATTTTTGACCTTGCATTTCGCTGCAGCCATGGCCACATGCTGGTATGGACAGGGCACAGCAGCCCCCACTCCATGAGTGGCCTGGCTTTAAACACATTTGTTCTAGAAGAATCCTAGAAAGGAGAGGGAACGCTCTTCTAGAGAGAGATGGCTCTTGGTGGTGTCCTGAGGGCAGCCTGAAGGAAGCTAGGGGATGCTTGCAGTTGTACAGACAGTGTCAGCTTACGTGGTCACCACCAACAGGCTTGGCTGAAGAAACCTCTCAGAMATTAATTGTATTTTTGTGTAAATATGTAATGCATAGAAGAACTGGGTGTTGCAGGAAAGAAAAAGCACGGGGTAATTGGGTTGCACAGCCTGGAAGGAGAGGGCACGTGCAGAACATTCCAGAAGGCGGTGACCGTTGGGGACGGAGGCGACCGTTAGATACAGCTGCGGCCGTTAGGGGCTGCAGCGGCCGTTAGAGACAGCTGGGAGCAATCGAGATACCGCGACCGTTAGGGGCGGTGCCTGCAGTTAGAGACAGCTGAGGACGTTAGAGGTGGCGGCAGTTAAAGACTGGTAGATGTTAGGGGTGACGGCTGTTATTAGAGATGTCCTGGCAGTTAAAGATGGTGGTGGGCGTTAGAAGCTGTTAAGGAGTCCAAAGTTAGTAGCTGAGACCTCTTATTTTTAATCTTTTCCTTCCAACTGTAACTTTTTATAAAACTTATCTTTAAGTCTTCTGAACAGAATGCTGGGAGGTGAAGAAGCTGCTGAAGTTCAGCAATGATGACCCTGGGGTTTTGTTTTGCTATTGATGAATACTGTGTGTTTGCTTATTATTGTTCAGCCTGAAGTATGCTGTAAATAAGATTGATGAATGGATTGGTTAATGTATTTACTYACCCTAACTATGCAGGGTGGCTTCAGGGCACCTGTTAAGAAAAGGYGGATGGGGACTGATCAGAGCACTAGGCTTCTGTGTACTGTAATGAATATATCTGGAAATAGTTGAGATGTTGGTATCTATACAGTATATATCTGTGTGTTGTAGGAGAAAGGGCCTCTTCACATTGTTGCTTGCCATGCTGCCTGATTTATGTGCCAGCAGCATGTGGCTGCAAGCTTTGCAGTGTTCATAAACCTTGTGTTTATACAGCAGCTGTGGATMCCTGATCACAAATGGGGTTCTTGAGCATTGCAGTGTAAATTAGGGTAAATGATAACAGAGTTGAAAGGTTAATTTAAAGCTTCTCATTTTTAATTTGTCTTCTGCTGAAATTAGTGGGGGGAAAAGTGTGTGTGTGGGGGAGTCCATTTGCAGTGTCCCAGTGGCAGTTCAACAGTTCAAACTCCCTCACTCCAGTACATTGGCATAGTAATGCTAAGGATGTAAACGAACTAACTCCCGAATCTGTTCCTGACTGGATTCTTTGCACTGAGAAGGGAAAATTATTCAATTAATTTATAGTCTAAAAGCATATTTGGTCACTTTCTTCTCCATTCTTAGTTTTTATCTCTCTGCTAACAKAGATGGATGAATTCAGAGGAAAATGAAAATAAAAATATATAAATAGGCTTTAATATTAATCAAGAAAAGTTTGTTTATCTAATGCAGAGTGTGAATCGGTCTAGGTCACTGAGCTGTTTCCAGATTTGGATCTAGAACTAAGCCCTTGTATTTTTCACATGTCTGCTGCAGGTTGTAGTTTAGGAAACATTATCATCCTTATAGTCCCCCACGCACCTCGCCCCTCCTGTTCAGCAGCATTGCTGTGGCAAACTTGGATGCACAGGCTAGCAGCAGATAGAAAACTAAATAAACTTTTTAAGAATCTAAAGTGACAAAGTGAAGTTTTACAGACTATTTTCCAACTTTCTTAAAACGCACTCTGCCTCACCTTGTAATGTGAATGAGTGGCTAAGTGGATTGTAGCTCTCTCTCCTTAGTGCTGGTTGTTTGTATGTCGGATAATGCACTTTGGACTGTAGCTGTCATTTGGCCACCACTGTGGTTGGAATCTCTGTGCATGTTCTGTTCTTCCCACTCTGCGCCTTGTGGGCCTGGCTGGGGAGCAGCACTCTTGAGAGTCCCTTTGAGTAAGCATAGCCTGGTATTAATGGAGTGTGTTCAATTTCGTGGTAAAACAGTAGCTTACAACTGGAGCTTTCTTTGCATCTGACAGTGTTAATGTGGAAAGGTCAAGCCTCTCTATCACTTGTAGGAAGTCTTTTCATCTTTGTGCTTGCAAAAGATATGCTGTTGTAGACAATCTTACTTTATATCACAACAAAGTATTTTCTGTAAGGAGATAGGATGAAATTCTGATCCTTCGTTAATTTGTGGTTTAGTTTGTGTATCCCATGACAAACAGTCTGGAATTGCCTGTCTGCGGTCAGGTCTGTGGAAGTAGATACCAGCGAAGAATCCAAGTTATCTAATCCCTGATTAAAAATAGCTAAACTGAGTTGTCCTGGATGTGTGCTTAGTTCATAATTGCTGTACCTTKTCAAGTTGTTTTCTATTTCTTGGCCCACAAACATCTTCTAATAAGCCCAAGAAACCTCAGGGTTTAAAAAAAATAATTAAAAAGAAAATATAATTGAGATGCTATCTAGCATGCTATTTTCTCACCTCAGGGTTATTATACAGCAACTTTGTGTATTACCTGCTAATTTGTTTTTGGAGTTCAGCTGGGAAATGCAGGTTCTTAAATTCCTCTAACACTTAAGTTACCTACTGTTTCTTCTGTTATTCAAATACCTAAATCCTGTTTTAAAAATGTCTTTTAGCTAGTTTTGTATCTGCTTGTCAGGGATTTAGAATAATCCCCATTTTATAATGTCACAGCAAGGTGAAGATTAATTTGCTAAAGATTACAGATTGCTCGCTACTAAGGTAGAGTGGGATTTGTAGACTAATTAAACAGGTTATGGTCTGTGTGCATGTCAGGGCCATTTACTTTCAGTTCTGCCAATCTGCTGCTGGGGAACGGACAACTTGTAATTTCATTCTCCTTTTCCACAGGACTGGGKAGAGATCTACAGGTTTCCAAATGTCCCTGTCAAAAGTTAGCATAAATGGGCTTCAGTGAACCTACTGGCGGGTGCCTGCCCTGACACTCCACAAGATGCAGCACTGATCTGCAAGATCRGTGTCTGTAGACTCAACTGATGGGTTTGGACATCACCTTTGTATGCAAGGTAAGTCAGTCCTGCTGCTGAGTCGTGGGTGTTGGATAAGTTGCACTGTCTCAATGGATGAAAWGCGTTCAAAATACACATTCAACTAAGAAACTGTGAGGATGTTGAGCAGAAGATATAGTGGTCAGTGCTAATGTGTTATCTCTAAATTACATACTACTGTATGTGAGCTATCGTGTTTATTACCCTTGATTTTTTTTATTTTTTTTTTCACTTGTTTTCAGAGAGTCTTATGATGTGCGAACAAAAAACTTCATTTGCAGTTGTTAGTATACTTAGCCTTTCTTTGYTTCTGAGGAATGATGTTAGTTATGTGTTGAGTATTGGAAATGATAATTAAAAAAAAATCCTTATCACAGTATAATTGTACAAGACTTTTTCTTTCAATTAACAGTGTTTAAGGTAAGCTAAACTTCATTATCCTTGAGTTTTATATCTGCTGCTGATATTTCCACATTCAACTTCATTTGTGATACATATACAAATGTCTCTTAACTTTTTGAGTACCAAAGAGTTTTAATACCTTGTTGCAAGGGGTCAATTAGTCACTCTATAAGAGCAGTATTTGAGAAACTGCCTCACTGAAGAGTTCCCAGTAGGAAGTTCAAACATCCTAAAAATAATCAAGGCCCAAATGTCTGCCACTCTGGAAAATGAGATTTTAGGCTCTCTAGGTAATTAGGACACTTAGACTAAGAAAAGTGCCATAAATCTCTTTCACAGATCAGTGTACATCAGGCTGTGATGAACAGGTAAGGCAAGTTTGTACATATAGGTCATACCTATCTTTTCATTTAGAAAATCAGTGGTGGAGAAAAAGCCACAGTATATAAATTGAAAGTCAGCAGCATCAAAGAAATAGCTATTAAGGCAATATTTCCTAGGATGGTGGAGAAGGAAAGAGAACTCATTAAGCTGCTACTTAATTTAGAGTTGATTAAGGAGTTCCTGTGTATTTAGGTTTTTGTATGATTGCTTACTTTAGGGTTTAGAAAGGGTTATCATCAACCCTGCCTTGCATATTATATATTTGCTGCTTATATGATACTTTTTTCCAAAGAAACAAATATACTTGATTTTTTTAAGCTGGAAGCTTTTAAGCTATTGTAACTATTTAATAGTTCTGACTGTCAACCCAGCTTGGTTTCCAAGTGATCTATAAAATGCTTTTCAGAAGAACCTTTCTGAGTAGAATATCATGCTTCATGTAAAGAGAGCAAGAATAACTCCTTACACTAGGCCACTGAGCTTCACAAAGGGAGAAAAATAATGAAGACCTGTTAAAGGAGATTTTCAATGTGTTAACTAAAATGGTCTTCACCTTAAAACCTAATGCAGGTAATTTTGGGCAATCAAAGGATTATGTAGACTTTTTTGCCCCTTTAAAAATTACATAGAGCCTGTGTGGCCTTCTGCTAGAGGAGCAGAGGTAGCCTGCCAGGAGTTTTTCCACATCTAGTTCCTGGTTGCTTTGCTGGGTCAAGCAATGATGTATCTTGGCATGACCAAAAAAGGTAGCATGCCTGCAAATTTGAGATTAAAAACTGTCATATCTTTAGGATCTRCATTCCAAGTGCATCCCTGAGCAAGTGACACAGTGTATTTCATACATGGATGACCAATGTGCACTGAAATTTGTCAGCTAATCAGTTTTCAGACTTAAAACAGCTGAAACTTAGGCACCAAAAATTTGGTTAGGCTCCCTAGTTAGACACCTGAAAAATGAAGGCAGGTAAACAGGAGTAGAAAGCATAACACAAGGTGAGGCCACTGCTTCGGCTCTCTTTAGCTGGAATGGGCACTCTGGGACCATCAAGGCTTTTTCAAGGGGTGTGGAGCCAAGGCAGAGTAGGTGACAACCCTAGCAGCCCACAAGGTGTCCTGGTGTGTAGTTCTGCTCRGGAGGATCTGGGCTCCACAGTTGAAGGGCTACCTAACTTGCATACTGTTGCTGCTTTGGTGGGAAAGAATGCTCTTCAAGCCATGCATTAGAAGGAGGCATAAGTCAGAGAGGTATATAGGGGCAAAAGCACTTGGAGCATCAATGTACCTAYAACTTAGATAATTTTTTGAAAGACAGCTGTATTCATACAGGCAACCTGATTGTCATGTAACAACTTGTAAACTTCAGAAATACTATTAAAGATGATATTTTATAAGAGCAATACCAATTCAAAAGGATATGAAGAAACACCAAGGTGTAAGAATGTAAAGAGGCATGCCGAACAATATAAATTACATAAGATGTGTTCACTTTGAAGGTATTATGGGAAACTAGGGTAAAAATTTTAAAGATCACCATTTTCATAATGCTGGAAAAGAGGAAGAATAGAAAGCTTTACCTTTAAAGGAGACCTGCAAGAGAAAAAGGAGGAGGTACCACTATGTAGTATGTTTCATTCACATTTCTAGAAGTGGAAACAATGTTAAAAAAAAAATAAGTTTTGTTAAGGGCCAACTTTGGTTTTTTTTTATGAAGTTTTTTTTTATTTAAATAACTTCCTACTTGTGATTATGTTTTAAATATAAGTTTCATTTTTCTTGGATGAGAGATTGTGATATATTACCTTGTCTGTGATGCCAAAGACTTCCCCAGAAGACAGAGTTCTGGYCTGTGGTTTTTATGATTCAAGTTTTATTCTTCACCTCTGCATCTGTGGTTTTATACCTTATTCAAGATATTTGCTACAGATACATGAAAAAGGTGTTTTAAGGGTGGTTGTTGATTTTGTTTTTAATGAATATCCACATTATTTGGAATACACSAAATGACAAGTACTTGTGCAAGCAGAAAGCAAAACCTTAAAGCAAACAATGTGATGCTAATCCTTTGTTTGTGCTAAAATAAAGGAATGAAATTACTACTTGATTGTCACCAGAACAGAACAAGCTTCAAAAGAAAGTTCCATTATCACTTTGTTTCATGCTTTGCAATTTCAGTTGCAAAAGATGGTCCTTTTCATAAATACACCTTCAAGGTAAATGCCAGCACAATTTTAGTAGTATTGGTGAGATAAAACCATGAGTCTTTTAACACTTTGGGAAGGGAATATCTAATGGGTAATGTTTTATTTTGTTAATCTCTTCACCATCTTGAGGGGAAAAATGAATATGTATCATCTGTTATCTTGTCATTTTTGAGCCAAACATCTTAAACATTTTCTATGAAATAACCTTAGGGATTTCAAGACCTGCATAAATTCTTATTAGAACAGTGAGATTGGAGGCCTTGTATTTCCTTTAAAACTGGTAAACACTTCTCCTAATGTATGAGGCTTGCCTTTTTGTGTACTAACTGAAGGAGAAGAAACAGCCTAGATGCTTCTGTCAGAACAAGATATGTTACTTGAACTTATTAAATTTTAAAGSTGGTAAGACTATTTAGTGAAACTCTCTGGGATCTTGAACAGCAGATTCAATAGCTGTGGTAGACAAATTTAGATGTAAAATACTTCCTCATTTGGCCTGCAACACTAATTAATGTGATGGAATTTTTAAAGGCTTACTATGGTTTGTATTTAACTCAGATTTGCAATCAATTTAAAAGACCTGAGGACTGAAGACCAGCAGGAAAGCAAAACAGGCWAAGGCAGAAAGCAAAGATTAATAGTACAAATAATAGAAAAAAATACTTTGTAAATGAGTGATTTGATCTCAACTGTTAAATTTTCTGGGGTTGCTCTTTGTGGAAAATCTTGGGTTTCCATACCCTCTCAGTTTAAGAATGGTTACTCTGAATAACTTAATACGTTGGAAATSTTTATTCTGTCCAGCTAGTTCATTTTTCCCTCAAACTTGAAAGCTGAGATCTATTATATTATCAACTTTATCTGCATTTGCCAAGATAATATTTACATAATATAGCCTATTTCAAGTGGAAGAACACCTCCTCTGCAGTAGAAAGTCATGAAAAGTATTGCACTGGAGCTGCATTAAGTTATAGAAAACTTTACTATGACCGTTAATTGAACTTTGTTACCAGATTTAAGTGAGATATTGAAAATCGCATACTGCAGCCTAGTTTTARTTGTCTGTCCTCAAACAGAGCTTGATCTTAAAGATGTAGTTTCTTTTTTTAACCTATAAAGATTCAGCGAAGTGCCAGGAGAMGTAATATCTGTTTGCTGCTTGAAAAAGATCTGATACAGTCTTCAAAATTTATCTTGTCTGTTTTACAGCTCAGCTTATTGATGTTGTCATGCTTCTGGGACCATTGAGTGTTTATAGTGAACTCTTTTTCCATGGTACTGCTAAAAGCAATGTTGCTTAATAAATATCACTATAAACTTCTTACAGTTAGCACCTGCCATRGTGGGAGCATGACTGTCAGCCTCCCAGGGGTGTGTGTGTGTCCGTCCCCTTTCATTAGAAAAGTGTTCTTCGAGACTCTTCTCTCAAGAAGAGCGTGTGTGTGCACTATTTAAGCAAGACAGTGATTTGTTGATTTTGGGGTGTGTGTGTGTTTGGCAGGGAGGGGAGAGGAGGAGGATGTTTTTGGTTTTTATTTGTTTTGCTTTTCTATATGTAAGATTTGCTTGACCTGCTGATCTGTTCCTGATTCCCATTCTGCTCTTTTTGTCATGAACCTGAACTGGTCAAGTGTACAAGAGAAAGACATGAGAATATGGGAACAATGTTTATTTTGCCCTTTTAGATGTTACCAATAGTTGTGATAAAAGTTACATTTGAAACCAGCTTACCTGACAGCGTGCCTTCAAATATCAAGTGAGACTAATTTTTGATTGGTGTACTATGCTTTTATTTTCTCTGTTGTAAATTAAAGCTAATTCCATAATCGTAACAGAGCTACTGTAGATTTAAATCGGTAACTTGGCATAAACTGGTATGATGCTGATGTAGAGGAAGCAAGTTGAGTTTTACCTTCTTCCTAAGAATGAATTGTGTTTGGGAATATATATACTATTATACATTCTTACTTGATGAAACTCCTTAGAGGTGGAGAATAGGCATTTTTCAATTGCTTGACTTGAGCAAATAGTAAGTGGAGTTGAACTGATTTGTTCAGAACCCATTTGACTGAATCCGCAGGTGGGAGTGTGCATGTAGAATTTGACTAGATGCAGGACTGAATCAACTCTAAATAAGAGAAGGAAAGCATTAACTAGTAATTTTTGTGCAGTGTCTTTGTGCCTTTTTTCTTTGTAAACTCCCCACTGCRTTTCACTGTCATTCTGGTTTTCTAATAATTAGTTCTGAATATTTTACTATGAGATATCTAAATTTGATTTTATTACACATAACTCATGTTGAAAGGGGGAAATAAATGCATAATGAATGAAAAATATTTTTCWAGTTTCTACAAATAGAAGGATACTGTTCTAAAAATAACCATCATGTGGGCTCTTTGTCAAAAATCCTTAATAATGTAAGGTACGTGGAAACCGTTTGTTTGGGTTTCTTCTTTCGAACTCAGTCACCTCAGAATCTTTCTTTGAAATGTAATYTGTATGCTGCCTTTGAAATGTAATTTGTATGCTGCTTATGTTAAGAATATGTGTACGTAGCATTTTAAAGTTCCAGTTTCTACAGACATTCAGCAGTTAATTTTTTCAGTTTGGTGGCAGACACCTAAGAGCAGTTCTTTGATGAATGTTCAAAATTATTTCACCAAGAAAATTGCTACCATTTCATGCCGTTGCCAGTTTTGCCTCTGCTGTGAGCATGACTGCTCTTCATAAAGAGTATGTCCTTCTATTGACAGTTATGGTGCAACTGAATGCTGTAATGGATATGGAGTGGTGAGGATATGGGATGCCACATACTAGCCATCAAAACAACTGTCAGTTCAAAAGGTCTCGTGGTCTAGTGACAGAGAACCGCTAATGCAGCATGTAGTGTTCAAGGCTACTTTCTTATTGCACTTAGAAAAACTATTCCATGAATTACTTCCTATTCCTTTTTCCTTTGAAATTTTTAATAAAYGGTTGAATATTTGATGAAAACAACACTAATCCTTACTATGTCTACTGTACACATCACAAAATGGTCTTATTTGGAGTCCCATGGCTTCTTTATATTTATATAATATATCAAATATATATATATATATTGTTTGTTTGAAAATAAATGTACCTGCAGGATCCTTCTATATGTAAGCTTTATAGAAGAAACTCAGAATACGGGGAGCATATAGTTCATGGTTTGTTTGGAAGAGATGGTTTAACGCAGCTTAGTAGGAGAAATGAATTTTTGATGCAACAACTATCTGGTAGTAGCCATGACATCTTAATGGACAAGCAGTGGACTCTGAAGAAATAAAGAAAATTTACTKTTTTAATACTACAGTCTGAGCAGTACTTAGCACATGTATTTGTGAAAAATATAGCAACCTAAAACCAAAGGGTTATATTAACTCTGCCCTTTCAAGTATGTATTCAGCTACTTATTTTTTGCATGTGGCAGCACTAGTTCGGTTGAAAGGACTCTCTGCTTCTGGCAAAAGGCAGAAGCAAACATGTGGCAGGGACAAACATAACTACCATCTGCTTTATATTCCCAGCAGAAGCAGTCCGTTGCATAYCATGGGAGTTGCCTTCACTCAAAATCTGTACTCTCCATCACTGGAGAATAGGCTAATAGGTATTCAAGTTACTATTGAGTGACTGAAACTCTTTGGGGAAGCTTAGCTCCCAGTTTATGCAACATGTTCGCTGGATTCGTTGCAGACTTTTGAAATCTGTKGTCTCTACATAAATCACATTCATACAAAAAAACAGAGTAATCCTGGCCTAATTCTCTAGTTTCATATGAGTTATGTTGTCTTTGYCTTTAAAATGCTGTCAGAAACTGTTGTCCATTTTCTGGATGATGCACAACTTCTTGCTAAGATTAATTAAAAACCTTAGTCAATAGCATAGGAACAAAGAAAGGAATCTTCCTTCCCCCCTCCCRCCCCCAATCAAAATCAGATTCCCACATGATTCCTCAATTCCAATATATGAGGCTTTACTGGCAAGGAAATCACAGATGTTGCAAGAGTCCTGAGTTTTGAGTGTAATGCTGATATGTGGATTGTGATCTAGTTTAGGAACTCTTTTCTGTCAAAGGAAGAGTTCTTATCTGACGCAGCGCAGGACCTAGGAACAGAGAGAGAGCTCAAAAAGCCCTKGTTTGGACAGCTGTAGTTTTTCTACCAGACTGCAAAAGGAATTAAATAGTTGCCTTGAAACAGCTGCTTGAACAACTCTTCACCTGCATTGATGATATGATAGAGTGACCATAGGAAGCAGAGACTGGACTTCTGGTGGCATATTAAGGAAATGTCTGAAACTGGTGGTGATGATAACAATGGGAAAGCAAAAATGGCAAGACTTGATGTAGTAATACTGTTAACAAGTGCAGAATACTTTCAATGAATAAGTAAGAGCAAGATTCATTTTACTTGCTCTTCTKGTAGAGTTTATGTAAAGTCAGGATGTTCCACCACATTCAAAATATTAATTCAGAGTGTTTCTGTTTCTGAATGTCTGTCTATCTGCATAGATACAGACAGTGGAAATGCTTGGGTAGGCCTAAAAACTGTTATTAAATAAAGCCTTATTCTAAGTTATATGAGCTGCCTAGGAAAGTGTGACTAGCTAGTGTGCTGCTGGTGGTTCACTGAAGTATGCAGCTTATTCATTTAAAAGACTATGCTAATTAGCTCTGTGCATTATGCCTTGAATTACTTAGGTTGAGTTGAAAAACGGACTTGCAATCTATCAAGGATTCTTCCTTTTACTTAGTGTGCTGATCCTTTTTGTTCAGGGATTTCTTCTTGCACCTGCTCTAAGAGATTGCAGTAACTGGTCTTGGTGCAGCAGGCTGATTTATCTGCATAAGTTGCTTGCAGCTTAGGATTAATATAGTTTCTGATGCAGTATGATGGAAGGGAAGGGATAGAAAKAAATTTTCATTAATATTAGTATGTAGCCAGTCAGATTCAGCATATAGGCAAATTGCCTCATATTTTTGAAAAATTAAGATCTTGAAAGAGTTGCTGTTTTATTAAAATTTTAGTGTGATTTCTGATTTCTTACATTGTTTATCTTCAAATGAAAAGATRGTCTGGAAAAGAAACATAGATGTGGTCCACTTTCTTTTATGACATTGAGAAGGGTTGAATTTTACCTATTGATGTTTTAGGAAGCAAAAGCACTGTCAAGTCATGTTCTCCCTTCTTTTTCAGAGAGATTCCATAGAGGTTGGCAGACTCTTTCACTTTCCGCTGTAAAGAAAGAAGTGTTGACTCATTTAAAAATAGTAGAAGGAAAATAGTTCCTCTTCTATTTCAGTAAAATAACTTAATAAAACAAGCATTTATACCAGTAAAATGTAATAGCATAAATATTTAAGAAAAGTTCTTTTTTAAAAAAAAGCCCCAAGACTTAAATCTGAACAAAAAAAATATTTAAAACAAACAAAAATAAGTTAATCATTTAGTCTTGGTATTGAATAATTTTGTCTACTTGTCTACTTCTGGTGCTAGGTTTTTATCCTTGTCCCCTATTCTTTTTCCTCAATATATTTTTCCATATCTATCTATCTATATATATATATATAGATATAGGGCAGGTTCTGAACTTTCTGCAGTTTTTATAAGAAAGGGGCCATATTGATATCTTCATAAATTACTGTATATCTCTAATTTATGATACATTATTAAAAATTATCAATAAGAGATCTGGGGTGTTATACTAATAGTCCTTCTTTATCTGATAGAAAACTGTTTCTGCTGCAAGATTCTCCAGGTCAGAAATGTCCTTTTTTTATATATAATGTGGGACAACTGTAGGTTAAACAGGCTGAAGCAGCAAAGATGCTCTGTGTTTAACAATTAAAACAAACATTTTTAGTGTAGTCAGTATTGCTATAGGACAGTATGCAATTCAAAAAGTGGTGAGTGATTTGCCGAATTTGACTTCCTTYTCCTTTCTGGTTTAGATAGGCTTGGAATATGCAGTGCAGGGCTTTAGAATACAGCCATGAATTCTTTGTACTTATTGTGATTGTCATTTCTATTCTCTTTTTTGGGCAGCACCGTGAAGGAGAGCTCTGAAACTTTCAAGGAGCCTACTTAGGGAAAACAATTTCTCCTTGTGTTCGGTGCGCTTTTAAATCTTAGACCTCAGGTCCTTGTGGCACCTTGTGGCACATYTTCCTCATGTAGATGAAATTCAAGAGTTTTTCATTTTAAATAGAAGCAATCAACACAAGAATTCTAAGTGTTGCAAACTTAGAAGGTGAAAAAGGTTTTTATGTTTTTTAACTCCCATTTATTTTTCCACGTAGAATGCACTTTGTATAGAACTCAACTAACAGAAATAAAGAAYACTCTCCCTGCATGTTCAGAAGAGACTACAGTTGATTTATAACTTTACAAAATCTGTTTTCAGGTATATAATTGCGAGTTTTCCACAATTCAGTGGTTTAATAACCTGTGGGACTCTGGTACTAGTACTGTTTGACTACTTATTTAATAGAAATAACTTGAGAAAGTTTCAGTAACAGCTTGATATGCCCTGTCACATATTTAAATTGCATTTTTACAACAAAGAATACTAGGGTCTTTTGCTTTCTTAAATCATCATTGGGCAGAGCTTGTGAAACTGCGCTTGGAGATCTGGTATACAATGAAACCTAGTCATACAATTACCTGATTAAATTACACAGGCAAGAGGATAGCATTTTTAGTGTATCTAAATACTCAAAATGAGGTATAAAACAACAATTAACCTAGGTACTGCGTTGAAACCTACTTAAGCAAAAATGAATTCATCTACTTTTCCTACAATTTTAATTTCCCTATGTAAAAATAGGTTGCAGCTATAGAATGTCAGCAGTTTTTCATGTGAGGTCAGACTATTTTTTTTTCCTGTGGTCATCAATCTTGTATTTCATTTCCAAGAGGATTTCTGTCAAAATTCTTTCTAGAATTTTTCCCTCACGCATATAGCATTTATCTTTCCTTACCTGAACGAAGCAGTTCTTCAGTTAGCTCATCCTTGTGAGGGGAAGTTTTTGACTTTTTAGTGGATTTACTTAGTCTCTCATCTGGCCATTTTGGGGGCTCTTTATGGCCTCTCTGGTCTTTCCCTTCCCTTTTTCTGTGCATTAATGGAAAGCGTCMGCTGTGCAGATTACTTTCAGGTTACTTTCAGGTCTGATGACAATAGAACATTGTATGTATTGCTGGCTTCACATTGCATGGCACACTGTCTGCATTTTACACAGTGGTTGTGGCTTCTGCATTGCAGGCGAAGAGGAGGCCTGCTTAGCAGGCAGCCCTTACAGTGTCAGCTGCTTGATTCACATCCTTGTGAAACTCTTGTCATTTACAACTAGGGTTCCCTGGGGGATGTTAGAAAAAAGCAACATTCTTTATTAAGCTGCTCTGATAAYGTCTAAAGAGATATCAAAGGAATATTAAGCCAAAGCTGTCACAACATGAAAGACCCAAGGATTAGTACAACCCCCACATAAGCACAGCTTGCTTTTTAGAAAAGTCCTATATTGAAAGCGGYGAAGTATTTTTCTTTACTTACAAGGAGCAGTGTAGAGCATAATAGAATTGGTCTTTTCCCCTAGCTTTAATATGTGACATATTAGAAAAGAGTCTAACTATATTTTCCTCTAATCTAAGAGGCTTAATTGGTCTGTTGGAGTGATGAGCAGGGTTTTTCAAGAAGCACCGGCCACCCAATTGCCCGGTGTTGCATGTGGCACTGATAGCATAGCTATAGGACCAGAAATGTTCAAAGAGATATACATCTCTGTTCTTTCCTCCTATCTCTTATATGTAGGGGCTACCTGGAACCTTTGACAGGCTTCTAGATTCTGATGCCTATTTTTTAAAACATACATTGTGTTTTTGGAAGTACAAGTGGTTTATTTCTTCTCTGATGATAATGTGAGTGAAAAGATGGACTTTTTCCATGTACAGTTGATATTTCTCCCCAAGAGTGCGAGTACTTCTGCTTCTGCCAGAAGAAACCTCTTTGGATAGACAGGGCAATTTAACTGGGACTTTGGAATTTAACTTTTTCATGGACTTCCAACTCTTAATTCTAGAAACTCAGTAAAATAAATCTTAGGTGGATCAGCAGTTTCAGCTTGGATGAATGCAGTCTAATGGGAAAAAGAGCTATCATGCAAATATATATTTTCATCATGCGTATTTCCAAAGCTTCTGTGGAGATCTGAAGGTGTTCTAGATCTGAAGGGACAACACAAGTGTATAGCAGTGTTTTCATTGTCTGAATAGGTATGATGCTAGTTCATTCTGGCTGTGTATATTCTTTTACATATTAATATCCTTTCACCTCTTTAGGTGCAGGAGTTCAGCCTTTTCAAAAGTTGCTGCAGCTGAAATTCAATGTATCTGACTAGAGGAACATGTGTGTGTCAGTCCTCTTGTTTCGTTATCCACAGGTATTGTGTTAGGATCATAATGGCTTATAATTAGCCTACTGTAGTGCTTACTCGTGCAATTCATATGTGCTTTATTTARGAAACTACAATTCAGAGTTAGCTTTTTCACCAAGCAGCTGAGTAAATTCCAGGTACCTGAATCAGAGCTCTCCTTTTGTGGCACCAGATTGAGCTACTGACTAACTTTCCATTCTGCTTATCATTAGCACAAAATAACTCTCCAAAGGCAAGCTTTGGCTGCATCCCAGAATAATAGTTATCTCCCTAAGCAGAATTTGGCTTAGGATACAAAGTAAGTCTTTTTCAATCCATACTAGTTCATAGAAATTGGGAGCTTAAGAAGGTWTTATATAGGACTGAAGCAACGGTTTCATGCATAGCCTTCTATGTCTAAGAAGCAAATGTCCTGGGAAATTCTGGAATTGTCTTCAGTGGAAAAACTGGCAGTGGTCTGAATTTCAGATGAATGAAAATGATAGGAAGTTTTAAACCTGTTAACTGTGGTATTCCTACCCATATTTGGATATAATGTACAGATAGTTCAGTAAACCTGAAAAAAATAGGAGCAGATGAGCTTTTGGTGTGGATATTTACATGTAGGATTGGCTTCCCTTGATAAACTTTAGCAGAAGTTTCCAGTGTCATTTTCAAATAGCTGAGAGTGAGTTTCTCTTTGCTGACGGGTGATGTGCTGTGGCCCTTCTCCTTTCCTCTGGTGGAAGGGAGGGGGAATATACTCTACAGTGTAGGCTAGGGGAATGAAAAAATGGCAGTATCAGCAGTGAAACTGCAAGCTGAAGGAACAGGAGCACTTTCTTATAGTGCAGCAACAGGATAGAACAAATCTCCAGTAAAACACTTTCAGCACTGCAGCAAGGGTCCACYGATGAACCCCTCTCACTGTGACTTCTATTTTCATTTCTGAGAAGCTTTATACAACAGTCGGGTATTTAGGATTATGGTAATACAAGTACCTTCTTTGAGGGAAGAAGCCATTATTACAAACTTTCCCTCTACTAATCAGACAAGTCTATATAACGGAAGACATGTGTGTGCATGTGTATGATCACACATATTAGAATTTCATCCGCTGGATCAGAGTTTGTACYTTGCCCATTTTAGAGCAGCTTATTTTCTCACACAGTATCAATTGCTTATTTTTAATGCTACATATAGGTCATTACTTGAACTAGGAAAAGATCTATTTTTGTGCATCCCTCTTTTATGGTGAGTCTGAGCACAGCGCTTTTGAAGAATCTACATAAATTTATAGGGAAGAACAAATATTTCTGCAATTTCTTTTTTCTTTGTAATTTTTTCAGGGGCATGAAGCTTCTGTATCAAAATTATGGTACTGTTCATTTTATGGATTGTTTTTATCRTGAAAAAAGCACTTTCTCCTTTCTGGTATTGACATTTGAACTTTCTGCTATGAGGAGTAACACAAGAGATTCTGGAAGCTAAAACCTCAGTTCTAATGGGGGGGGGTGAAAAGGTTGTGGTCATATTTCAAATGCCATCACATTACACTGTCAGCACCTTTTCATCTCGTAGAGCTTCACAWAAAGAACAGAATTAACCCAGAATAATGAAAACTTCATCAGACAGAGCCAGAAATACAGAATGGAAGGTCTAGTGGAATGAAGAACTAAAATTTCTCAGCCAGAGGTCTTCACTTGCATTAATGCAGTTTACCTGCTATTCTACGTAGTGAACTTTATTTATAGCCTGACTTTTTTATACTGAAATGCAAAAATATTTTTATTTTTGTACTATGAGTGTTCATTAGAATTGGTCACTATTAACAGCCTTGACATTAAAATAATGGACTAGGTCTTAGAGGCGATGAAATGCTGACTCTGTAAAGAAAATATTTTTTTAAATGAGTTTCAAGATTCTTGTTGAACAAATCTTTTTCTACATATGAAGATAATTGTATGAAAGACTCGACTGCTAAATCTCAGGCAAATCTTTTGCCACAGAGGGAGAATTGACCTCCAAGAACACAGGCTACAGCCCAGCATACCTAATTATTGTTAAGCTCTGGTTTATGTGAGTAGTTTCTTACAAGCTCAGTGGAGGGAAGCATTCATAGCACTGCAGGATTTAACGGAAATATCAGCTATGCTGCAGTGGTCTCTCGGAACCCTTCCTGCTTGTGCGTGCCAGGCTGAAGCCATAGTGCTATGCATCTCATTGGGCAGTGAAGATGGATCGGGCTTCCTCTGGAGCAGAGCTGTAGGGCACAGCCTCCTCAGGTGTTGCTTGGCTCACTGCAACTGTTTGATATGTGTGCACATTTATATTCATAGGTTTTTATGTATATGTGTAAAATTGTTTTTATTATACGTGTATGCATTATGTCTTTAAAGAAAAGTAATGTTATTGGAATGAGACTGAACTCTAGCCATCCTGAGAGGAGGTAGTAGGTCCCAGCTAGAGGTTGGGAATCGCTGGATGATACTCCACACCCTTTTATTGCTAAATATTGTGCCTGTAACAAAGACCAATTGAAGATGAATTTTGAACTTAAGAACTGCTGTGGATTTTGAAGAACTTTGACACTAGGCAAGACAGAATATGTTTCCAGCATTTATGACCACTTTTTCTTGTCCTTCAGTGTTGAATTTTCAGTCTGGGAAAATGGGTCAGTAATATGGCCTTACCTCAGAGAAGACTTCTGAAGAAATTCTGAAAGAATGTGTATGACCCTTTCCCAGCTAGAACAAAGAGCAGTGAAATGCCCAACAGGAGCTTAGTAAGTTTATATTCAGAGAYGGGTTTGAGTTGGCTATAGAAAATAAGGCCTGGGGCTCAGGCTGAATGATGAGAATAAAACAAAATGTGGAAAGGCTGCTAAGTGAGTAATGCTGCCCTGCAAGAGTGTCTTGGAAGAAAAAACAGTAATTGAAATTGAAGGGTGTCTAATACTGCGTATACACAAAGGAACCAAATTAAGCTTACACAACTAACCATCTGTCACTTCCCAAGCTTTAGCCGTCGCAATGTTAGCATCCGTCTGAGCGGCTTTGTGTAATGCATACCTTGTAGTGTTGTAAGAATGCATCAACACACTGTGGGGCCCTGCTCCTAGGTACTTACACACAGGTCTTTGTACATGTACAAACCAACATGCAGCAAGTTGAGAGAGCAAAACATCAGAACTGTCTTGGTAGAGGCAAAATGAGATTCAAGTGATAAGTATTTCTCTCTCTCTCTCTCTCTCTCTCTCTCTCTCTGTGTGTGTGTGTGTGTGTGTGTAATTCTCAGGAGCTAGGACTGAAGGACCAAGTGTGCAAGGCCAGTGTTCCTTTATCCCAGGTGTTGTGCTGCAATCTTGTGCTCTTCTCAATAGATGTGCTTACATCCTTGCCCTCTAGTGTCTGCATTTTGTATGTCACTCCTGCTTRTCCTAAGTATACACTTTAAGTGAAAGGAATCGGTAGTTCTGAACTATTTCATTACTCAGTTTGTGTCTTATTTCTCCAGTGTTGCAGGCAAGAAGATAAACATCAATTATGAGAAGTAATTTAGAAATTTCTGGAAATAATGTCTTTTCTAACTAATTAATAATTTGTAAATTATTAATTATTAATCTCGAAGTTCTGTGTCTTTCTGCAGTCAGATATTATTGTGTTATTCCATATAAAGCTTCCTCCAAGAAAGGATGCTTGATAAGCCTTCTTCTGAGGCAAGTGCCACTGCTAGTCATCTCTAAATCCAGAAAAATTGAAAAACTTTAGGCTCCAAGACTGCCTTCTTTTCTTTACAAATTATTCTGTTGAAGTCATTGGTCAAACCATGGGCGTGGAAGTCCTTGCCATCTGCATAGGGCCTGTGGGTTCYCATTCTGAAGATTACCAATGCTCAGTATTGTCATACTGACACTGATATAATTTTGAGAAAAGGAAAGACACTTTCCGGGTTGTAATTAATCCAAAGGTCAATTTGTACTCCATAGCTGAACTGTCATGCTGAGATGCTAGTTATGAGTTGCCCATAACCAGCCACAAATATTAAACTGTCCTTTCTGAAACCTCTTAGAGTGTCAGCAGACATACTAACTGCTGGGCTACATTATTTGGGCCATAAGACCTTTAAGACCTTTCCCATATTGAATAATAATTCAAAAAATGTATATTATTGGCTTTATAGGACTACTTCAGTGTACTAGAAATAAGGGGGGTTTTTTTTGGTTTGGGCTAAGTAATTGAAATTCACTAGCATCAGTGGATTTCTATTTATTTATTTTCGTACTATCGTGATGCCAAGTTTACTCCTAAAACTAGTATAGAATCAGTAAAGCAAACTGATGCTTGGTAGAACATGGTTATCTGTGTATGAACTGTGAAGAGGCTGGGGAGATGGTGTGATTTATTTTCTGTGCATGAGGTGCAAAGGGAATAAAAAATTGTTGAAATTTTTCTTTKGCAGTGGGGTAGAGGTAAGAATTAAGATCTGCTCAAGTTCACAAGGCAGAGTAGACACTTTGGGCAGTGAATGGAGTAGTAAGATGAGGTTGTCTAATGATTTTCCTGGCAGCTAATGGATTCAGAAAAATAGCTGAAGCTACTCAAATATGATTTTACACAGAATATTAGGCTGTCAAGAAAGCCCATGTGATCATTGAATAGCATGAATAGTTCAAATGTTCATATTGTAAAAGTGCTATGAGATGAATTACATATACAAATAATTTTACTGCTGAAGAAGGAACTGGGACAAGAAGTTACATTTTACTGTGTTATTTCAATCAGTTATTTCTTTTCCAACGGTTTTTAAAAGAAACATGCAAATGTATTTTGTATTTTTTATTTGATAGTGTGAATAGAATAGTCCATAAAATAAGCCTACCTTGTTAACAGAGCAGCATAGCTAAATGATGTGTTCCAGGTGATCAGACAGCAATTACACAATACTCTTACGAAATGTTATTTTGAGAGTAGCCTTTAGGTGTATGCTGCATCCAGGTGTTACAATGGTAAGCCCCTAATAAAGTTGAGATTTTAAGCAGGCAAGCTGGCTTCCATACTTCCTAGCTTTCTGTTTTATTAATACAAACTAATTTGTAAGCTTCTTCAAGATACTCCCATCTTAAAATTTCATAAAGAGAAGCTAGCATTGAGTCATTTATCTGTGGGCAAAAAGGGGGTTTATGCTTTTCTGTGTGAGGTTTCAGTACACAAATTCTAAGCACTACCCACATGCCCTAAAGGGTTCCTCTTTTCCTYTTTGGCTTGCACACATTCAACAATTTGACTCAAGTTGTATAAAATCTATAAATGAAGCTGCAATGTAAAGATGAAAACTTTTAATCTATTGTGGATAAATTTAATGAGAATGTAAAGCTTTCTCTACCTCCCACAGATGAGCTGTGCCTCTGAGGCACATTGATTATCTTCACTTTCACCTGTCAGGTGGCAGGTGTGAAGTCTGCAAGTTGTTCCTAGATAGTAACACCACTACAGTTACATGCAGTAAGTAGTGCATTTTCTATATTGTGGAATAGGAGACTTATTCTACAATTCTGAAATGTTTAAGGAAAACCTAATTACATAGTCACTATTTTTAATGAAAAAAACCATACAAATATACCCAGTTCTTGTTTTGACACTGAGATTTAAAAAGATTTTTATATATTTTTGTAACTTGGAGAGCTGTATCAACAGGGATCAAAGAACACCGGAATCTCTGCTTAAACAATCTTCTTAATGTATTTTCATTAGCAAGAAATGAACCTGACATTTTGGAGCTGAAAGGATGAATACCTGCCCAATTTAAAAACAAACAAACAAACAAAACTTAACAGCATGGTTACAGTGATCTAATCAAATGCTGCAATATGAGCTAACTATCATGGAGGAGCCAAATGTCACATTGAAGGAACGAATAGTTTGTATTTCATTGTGTAGTTGAACAGCCTGAAATTGAAGTGTCTCTTAAGCTCCGATTTCTGAATAGTCAATAAATGGTTTCTAAGGTAGTTTAGTGCAGTGAAATTGGCATCTGATATACTTAATTCTACATTGCTGTTACAACAATAGATCAATGCAAAATGAAGCAGCATTGTTTGTTTCTCCACCTAATCAGAGTTAAGCAAGGCTTTAGTGTTCATGTATTAAGTAGTCGCTGCCTCCCTTCATTCGCTCATCCCAAATTCTTACATGACAAATTTCCCACAGTGGGCTAAATTAAATGACCTGTACTTACGAAAGAAAAATTCTTCTTGAGTAGGAGTAAATATTTACCATTTTAGCTTTGAATAATGTCAGGATAGTATCCCAGTCATTAATATTCAGTATATGGTTTTCCTACCTGCAGAATATTAATCAGTATATTAATCCAGTATATTAAGTATATTAATCAGTATATTAATCCAGGCAAAAGGGAGTATAGATCTTTTTGATTATTTCGAAAGGCTAAGCTTCTATATCAGCATGCAGTTAAATAAAGGGGAGTTTGTGTATCATCCTGTATGCTACACGCTTAGTGGATAAAGCTTGAAAGTGGGTACCAGAATTGAAGGTGCCTTATGTGTTTAACATACAAAATAAGACAAAGCTATTGAAGTAATTAACCTGAAGATGATGGATCTTCAGCTCCTAAACTGGGGAAATTATTCTTAGAAGTTGTGTGTTTTTTGGTTGGTAAGTCTGTGATGTCTTTGCCTATTCTCAAAAGAAACCTTCAACACAAAATGAAGACACTCTATAAGCCTCTGCTAGCTGTGTTTTTAATAGAAGTAATTCCAATTCTTGCTCAGGATATGAGATGGGTGCAAATAATCATTGAGAGTGTAACTAAGCTGCTGGATTAAAAACTAGTGATGTGTAGCATGTGCCCTAGAAAGGAGGGGATTCACTTCCTCAGTACTGACTCCCTTTTTGCTTCTTTTTCCCCCTCTTGGTCATCTTTTCATTTAGTTTCTAGCTGTTAGGAGTTATACTCACATAAGGAATTGGTCATCAAAGAAAGATCATTGGTACATGTGGGGTTAGGGCAGAAGCATTACGCTGATAGAACATCTAGACCCACGAGTCCCATTCCAAATTGCCTTTCTCATGAAGTGTTACTAATCAGTGAAACAAGTCAATAATGCCCCAGGATTTCACTACCTCTTCTCTGTACTAATTGACTTAGCTGTTGGAAAAAAATTGGTATCAGCCCTTGTATTTATAGGTAGTCTGCGATTCTTGATTGTTACTCCTTCAGGTAAGTCTAACTACGCTCAAGTAAGTCTAACTACTCTGATGTTCAGTCTAAAATGCTCTTAATTCCTGCTTCTTCTGGGTACTGTTTTGCATTTTTCTTCTACCATGGTTAGAATCATTTTGGCTGTATAACCCAAATAAAATGTAAACATGGTTGACTACAAATGAACTTTATATACTGTTTCCATCTGTGATTTCTCGTGTATAGTCCATTAGAAAGGAAATGACAATCAAGTCATTTCAAGTCACTCCCAGCTTTGAAGACTAGATTTTTTTTTTGTAGGTGGAAACTGCTGCCTTCTCATGTAGCTTTTGTGTTTCTCTTGCAGTAATCGTTGTAGAATTTTTGATTCTACTCTGAATTTTCTCCTAGAAGGGAGAGTATCAATTGCACTACAGTTGCCAAAAGGGACAAGAGACTTTTCTTCCTCCTTTGCTTTCTTCTGTAGTTTCAACTTTTTTTAAACTACATAACTAGGGCTTAGACGTACCTTGTAACTCAGGCACTTCTTTTTTTGTTCTTCCTGTCTGTGTTTGTGGAGTATGCCTGGGGCACAGCCCTTGGCTATGGCACAAGGGAAGCTAGGGTCAAATCTAGCTTTGTAAAACTGCTATTTGATACCATATTCATAGTGCAGCAGCAATATGACCCATGCCAAGCAAGTGTGGTGAGAGTCTGAAAGAGCTGATCCTGCAGTGGCTTCACATGTGAACTTACCATCCCACTGYATTTGCACACACGGACTGTTCATTATCTATCCTTGCAACAGTCTAGCAAGATTYGTTAAGGAAGCAGTTGTTACAGCTTGGGAAAACTGAGATTTCAGTATCATTCATCAGTTTGTATATGCTGTAAATAATACTCTTTAAGCATGTAGCACAAACAGTAATTATCTATTTTATAAAGCATCTTATTAAAATGATTGTTTGCAAGGTGGCATTCAGTTATATCAAAGGCTTTACAAAGAATTATCACCAAATTAATAAATACATTTGATTACCACTTTCATGGATGCATAGATTCTTTATGTGGAAGCTTTATAGTATAATTATAAGGGCAGTTAATGTAACAAATGAAGAATAAACTCTGACTCAGCATAAATAATTGTCATTATATATTATATTGAATTCACAAAGCTTATTCTGCTGTGACACTTGTGAACACTAAATGTGGCATTAATGTACTAAGAATTTTGGTAGATTCACATAAAATAATGTGCAACCAAGAAAAACCTCCCTCTTCTTGTATTTTCCCCTAGTATAACCACATGACACCTAAGTGCAAAGAAGTGTCTTCGCTGCTCGAGCCTGGCTGCCAGCCTGGGCGCATGTGCCCGACTGCGGCCGTGCCTGGCAGCAGAGCGCTTGTGTTGCAGGCAGCGCTGCGGGCGGCTGTGCTCACACCGCTGCTTCCGCCCTTGGATGGTGCTTCCACACAGCAGGTCGGCAGTGCTTAGAGACTGTGTTCTTCTGTCTCGGGTGGCTGAACCCCTTGTGAGAGTGCAGCTGAATGGCAGCTTTGCACTGAGGTGCAGGTTCTCAAGGCATAGTCTGTGGTCACCTCTTCCTCTGCATATTCTTACTCTAATAGCTGTCTGCTTTGTATGGCCTAAAGCCTCTCTCTGTCACTGCTATAATCAAGTTAAGAAGGTAGGAAACAGAGGAAAAATAAGAGAAGTCATTATATAACAGAGTATTGGTTAGCAGGATCTGTGTTATTTTAATAACTTTGTCCGTGTAGATATTTGTGAGAGCTGTTAATATGGAAGTAAAAGAATTGGAGGGAAGTTTTGGGAAGGTAAATCACATATKGATTAATTCTTGATGCTTTGATAATATGTCAGCTGCTGTGAAAGCTAGAGACAAAAACATCTGTGTTTTGAAAACTAATGCTCCTGACTGAGACAGATGTYTGGGTTTTTTTGGAATATGACACCCAGCCATCTCTGATAGCTGTGTCATAGCAGAGTTTGTTCCCGCGYCAGTTGGTATGGACGGTGAACCCATTTATGCTGATTGTCTTCTTAGGCTGTCTAATTCTGCTACTCTGTGCTGTTGGACARTAGCACTTGTCTTTTTTTACTGCACTCTATTACTGTCCCTCATCCCTCCAGGCACTTTTCCACATGTATTTTTCATGACTTTTGCACCAGAAGGGCATCCATCTCTTCTGCTTGCTGCTCCTTGCACCGTGACACCAGGTTTCACCCTGCTGTGCTGGCCATGCTATGCTGCTTCAGAGGAGATTGCTGCTTGCTTTCTTGCTCTGGGAGCAGAGCAGCAGTAGGGCCAAAATTGTAATGTGTTGTTAAGTACTGCTCCCTTGGTGAGCTGACCATGGTCTGGGGCCTTAGGGAACAGTCATATCCATGGAACAGCTTCTCCACAAAGGAGGTTCAGGTGTTTGTGGTACCACACCAGAGAGGTTCAACAATACTGCTGGAGCAGCATCAAAGCTCTTTTTGGCACATGAATGCCAGTAAGTGTATGTTCTAAACACAAACTCTAGTTAAGAGTGTTTTACTACAGCAGAAACTTGAGTAAATTTGGGTCAATAAAGATGCAGGTTCTTGATTCAGGCTTGTCTTTCTGCCTAGCGATAAAATAATAACTGTTTTTCATATCTGAAATTCCTATAAGACCATTGGCTCATTCTTCTAGTTAAAATATATATGCCTTTTAATTAGCTGAAACTATAAGGAACAAAATTACTCTGACAATGAGAAATTTGTGGGCAGAACTCAGYAACCAGCTGTGGAAATAGCAACGCACAACAGCAAAGTATTAAGACTCTTGCATGGATAGGAGTATTTTGAACACATTTATTCCTGTGTGGTTCACATCTTTTCTGAGAAGGGCATGGCAGTAAAGACATTTCAAGGGATACAGATGCTTCCACTTAGGACACCATTTAACTAGAGGTAAAATATATGTATTTTAAAAACCTTAAATAACGGTGCAGAATTTCATCCTTAGAGGATGTGAGTAGAGTAGAGCTACCTCCTCCAGTTCTGTATTACTCAGGAGCATTTTGAGGTCATTAAATGCCTTTAACAAAATAAGATCCTACTGGACACCTGACAAAATTGTTATTTTAAAGCCTATACACAGATTGTCCTTGCTTGAGTTTTTGTGCCTGACTTGCTGAAAATTGATCTTCATTCTTGGAATAAGTGGTTAGATGAAGCACTGTCACAAAAGATGAGCGCGCTGGGGAGTGCGCTTCATGGTGCTTGTAAACAATTAGGTAATAGTCTTTGTTTTTACCTTTATGACAAATACATTTATCCTTAAGACACAATAGCAAAGTGTACGGAATCTTTTATGTGACACCTGGTATTTTATAATTGGTTGGATTTAGGTTATTTAGTGAGTTTTGGCTGTATTTTTCATGCTTTATAGCTTTGAATTTTGGTATGCAGCTTCCAAACTGTGTACCTGACAAGAGAAAAGGCCAACATAGCAGCTGTTMCAAGCTTTCATCAAAATTGAAGTCCAGGAAGTTTTGAAGGTGAGATTGAGTGCATTTGCATGAAAATTGAGCAAAGCTGGGAAGGTTTTGCTCCTGTCCAGCTGGCCATATTCCTTCTTCAGTTGAGACTCCCTCAAGAGCTTTTCTGTAGACTTCTGAAGCTTCTGTGTCCTTTTTRGTAGGCAGGAGCAGCTGGAGTCACTTCACCTTAGAGTTTTGACTATTGATTAATGCAGGGATACAAGAAAACCAGTYTCAGATTTATTTCTTTGTCTGGGGTATTATAAACTGGAGGGTCAATTCATAACAGCTTCAAACTTCCCATGCAACTTTACTTGAGACAAAAACGCTTCTTTTTGCTTAAACTGTTGTCACTCTGATAATATCAAGCATACAGAACTATAAAACTAATTGCTTCTGTGATTTAGCTGCATTTTTACTGAATGATTTATAAACCTGCTTGACAATGAGACCTTTCTCTAATAACCTTTTTTTTTTTCCAAATGAATTTTCATCTGTTTCATAGGTCACACTCCTCAGTTCGCTTCTTTTGTTTGCCATTTGCTATGGCTGTTAAGCAGCTTTAAAATTAAAGTGTGATTATTCAGAAACCYCTTCATAAAACATTATATGCTGTTTGCCATTGCTTTTTCTTTTATGTCTCACACTAGGCAAGAGAAACTGCTGAGTTTGAACTAGTAATGGAAAATTCATTATGAATAATMGTTGATTAGATAGGAAAGTGAATATACAAAAGATGAGAAGCATCTAATTGTCTTCACCATGGATGTGGAAGGAGTCTGTAGCTTGCAGTCACAGATAGCACTGAGGTCACTTGGAGATCTCTTACTACAGATAGATAAATACAGGACAAATTGTAGAATATTTCACTACTGCTACTACAATGCATATTTCCTTTGTGCATCATTTAGAAGATTAATGAATTAAGGACAAGCTATTACTGTAAATAGAAAATGTATTTGTGACAAGGAGTGTTTTTATTGCTGTGGAGGAAGAAGGGTCTTTGACTATGCAGAGAAACAGTTTTAGATCCCTTAGTGTTTTCCTTCAAGTTGGTGACTTGCTGTTATTACTGTAATGGCTGGTTCTCCCTTTATAGGTAAAGCACAAAGGCAAGACTCATGCTTGTGCAAATAGGTGCCAGTTTGTGCTGAAATACTTGCGTAAACAGGTTGTCCTTCTCGAGGCCTGCTAGCAAACTGTGGCTGCTGTGTTGTTTCTTTTTCCAGCAATGAAACAACGAAATAATATTACTTGCCTCAGATGTTTCATTACTAGTATTACCAAGTACAAATATTGTCCTGGCTTTGAGCCCAGTAATGAATGTACAAGATGATGTTAAGCTATTTGAAGGAAGTGAAACTATGAGAAAGTAGAGATCTGGAAAAAGATTTTGTTACTTAGAGGAGGAGGAAGTGAATTATGTTGGAGAAGAGGAAAGATAAACTTATTTTTTCTGCCCTTAGGTAACCTTTCTACCAAAATCCACCATTCGGTAATGATTAGAGGTTATATGATCTGCAAGAGAGGCCATGTTCTTTYACAGTGACCAGTGCTTGAAAATGGGGGGGAAAAAAAAGGACAAGCAAAAAAAGAGTGAAAGCATCAAGAAAACAAAGATATCTTTTAACATATGGGGAATTTAGAGGTAACATGAAAGACAGAATGTTCTGCTGAAGCTACTGTGCAAGGTTAAATCTGTACATATTTCTCTCCCCCCACCAAAGTGTGCTTTCTCCAAGCCTCATTAACCATTTTGCTGAACATTATGGTCATTACTCTTCTGCCAGGTTATATCACATTTTTCAACCTTTTAGGTACAGGCCTTAGRATTATTGATCCAATGAATCAAACTGACTTAGGTGCTGACTGCTGCTGAGACACTTGGGTAAAAACTACAATGCTAGCTAAACATCAGACACATTTTTCTGAATATTCCTTAAGAAAAGATAGATCCAAAGAAGAAAGCCAACAATAGTGTGTGTGTGTGTGTGGTTTTTTTTTTTTTGTTCTCTCTGCCCCCCCTGCCCATGGAAGAAGCTGTAACGTGTCTTTGCAAAGACACATGCATCTCTCTTTAAAATTTACTCCTGGAAAATGCAGTTCTGATGCACTCATGTCAAATTGCATCTAAATATATTTAGGAAAAGAATGCGGAATTCTTAATGCCCAAGTTTTGTTCATAGGCAGATCTAAGAACAGAATCTATTTATTAAACACAGAATAAAGAGTACTTGAACCCTGTTTTTGGAGTGAAGTATTATTTTTATTTTCATTGTTTCAGTGTTTGTAGGACCCAGTAGAAGCTGCAGCCTAATGTATCCATGCAGTGTGAGGGCAATAAAAAAAAAAAAAAACCCTTGCTGTAAAGAAAAAACCTACTAAGTACATGGTAGGTAGGACAAAGCATATGCTGCCTACAGTGCTTGTATTTCAAGGTAGTACAGGCAGCTTGCAGCAGAGTTGGGGACTGGCTGTTCAGAGACCCAGACTAGCACTTTAGCGTGAGGTTTCTCTGTCCTCTGTCTTGAATAGTGCCTATTTGAATCCAGTTCTGCTCAGGCTTCTTAAGGCAGGATTCCTCAGGCCAGAGGAATCCTGCACTTTCTGCCAGCCTCCCAAATAGTGTGTTAGATCAGCCACATAGCCATCAGTTACATACKAGCAGGGGAATATTCCTCAAACGATATGAATGAGATGCATTGTTTTATTAATTAATAGGTGAATTATCTTAACACTAAATAAATTCATTASACTTTAAGTGTTTTTTATTTCTTATGTGTTAACAGAATAAAATGCATGACTTGTCATCTTAGGAGCTCCCATCATTAAACTCATTACAAAGCTGTGTAGGGGTATCAATGTTTTTACARAAAGCATTGCCAGTGAGCTTAAAGACAGCATGTTGTAGCATATCTGAGTTGCTTTCTGTAGAGTTCAACAGGGATGGGCTGTACGAGTTACTTTGTAGAAACGTGCTTGGATTGAGTATTTACCAATATTTGTCAGCTGTTATGTTTTTAGGAATAAAGAGWTTGAAATAGTAGAGCTTGGCAGGAACCTAACTTTTCCTTAGTGAACCAAACAGAAAGAAGACTGCTATGATAATTCTGTTGCAGTTTGCCAAAATCACTAGACTGTAATGGCCGCTGGAGAGATTTTTGTCATTTCAAACACCAGTTAGGATAGTGGAAAGCTACAGATTTTTCTTGTGAATTATTATTTAAAAAGAAATTACAAATTTGGAGGTGTTATTGTTTTATAACCCATGAAGTACAAGCTTACATTTGAAAAAGATTAAATATACAAAATGCGTAACTAATTGCTAACAATTATTTTTTTAGCTGAGGCCAAGCTAAACTATAATTAGGTTTAAGTCTGGTAAGATTTTGTTTTAATTTGTTTATTTTTTAAATGCACTAAGCTCACATGCAGTTTAGATTTTGGTGAGTTCCACACTGCAAATCAATTTGGTTTGGCAGTATGTTTGGCAGAGCTCAGGTGGGAGAGGTTCCACACATTTTAATAATTGTAAGAATTTATATAATAATACTTTGATTATTACAATTTATTRTTTTTAGCAAATTAACTCAGTCACTACAAGCCTGTTTTTCTGTGCAGGTTCTCTGGCATTTGTGAATGTCTGAATATGTACTATGACCTTTTTCTTCCTGGAAGGACTTGTTTAAAGCTTTCTCCTTTGCATGGCAACTCGGGCTGTGTCCTGCTCCTGCCCTTCCGTGCCCTAACTACTGTGCTCCAGTTTTCTGACTTGGATCCAGCTGTACAGCCCTAGGGGAGCTTGAGGAGCTGCATGCCAGATGCTCYTTCTGGCGTTTCACCTTACTCCATACTCTCCTGCTCAGTTTAATAGGCCCTTAGCTCTGCCAAAGAGGAGTTTTTACAGAGTATTTTGTTCCTCATCCGACCATATGCATTTCCTTCCATTTCTAGTAGAATAAATATGTTGCTGGAAATGCAGTTTCCAGTTGGTTGTGGAACTGTCTCCTGTCTTCCTCCCCAGGAGATTCTTCAGATTCCCTCYATATGTGCCTTTGTTCCGCCAATGGTGTTGGCCTCTATAACCCATTTGCCCACTTTTCTCTCAAGTCCCTTTGTGTTACACTGCCCTGGCACAGAGGAAGAACTCCCAATCACTGTTATATGTCCTTTATTACCCTTGAAATCCCTTCTTGAAATCTGTGCTCAGACTGATACAGATGCCTCCACGTTGGCACGTGGCAGACAGAGGACAGGTCCTGTTGTGCTGCCCTAGCTCCTCCCCTGGTGCTGTTTCCCTTGCTGCAGCATCCTGACTCTCCCACATCTCCTGTTTCTTGTATTTATGTACAAAACAAAAACAACAACAACAAAAAAAACACAACAAAAAACAACAACAACAACAAAAAAAACAACCCCAAAGCAAGGTCCTAATTCCTGATTTCTAGGCCCTGCAGCGAACAATAGGGAGAGTGATTGTTGCTACCAGTGTTTCTGATTTATTGCATTATAATATCTGTTGATAGCACATGAGCCTCATTGTATGAGAATGATAGGGATAAATTTTGGCTATTATTTTCCATAACCACTTGCTAGCTGTATGTCATCAATTTTCTGCTCATTTAGACACTTTCCTCTACTTGGGGAAAAACAAAAATATCCCAGTTGTCTAGGTAATAAAGCTAATCCTAATTCTGAAGTGTGTTTTACAATGGGATTTGATTGTGTTAATTTTTCATGTGTTAAAAGAGAACATGCTTGCTAACTCTGAGAAATGTCTAGTTTTATGTTTTGTTGGCTTTCTTTAAAGAAAGATGGCTTTCTTATGGTGGATGGCTGTTTTTCCTGAGGAGACAGCATCATCCTAGTACTTCCCCACCATGTTTCCTGCAGAATTGCACAGTATAATTTCATAAGACTTGAAGTTGTTCAACTAGCACTTGAAATGGGTTTTAGGTGGTGTGAATATGATTTTTAACAGATTGTATGAATGTGTATGTCACTGCAAGCCTCGTGTGAGTACTTGGAAAAAGGATGGGGATCACCACATACATTTGGAATGATGGTGATGGGAGAGCCTCCTGCAGGGAGCTGGGGAAGCCTCGCTTCAGAGGGTGTTAGCACGCAGGGGGTTTGCCCATCCCTGGGGCTGTGCTGCGGCAGTCGGGAGGGTGCTGGCCAGGAGGAGCTTTTCGGCTGCAGCAGCCATGCACCTGCAGTGCGTAGCCCGGGGCCCTTCTGTTGGTCACCACTTAGTCTGGGCAAGCCTGGGACAGGCAGAGGGTGACCCATCGGCTGCAGTGAGCTGCTTGTGGCCTGAGTGTTACAGAGGGGAGCTTCAGCTTTCGTGYTTTGGAAATAAGCCCTGTGTGTTTTCACACTGCTCTCGGGTAATATGCGCTGCAGAAATTTGAGCTGCATAAATGCTTTCACCAATATCCATGTGCAGTTTCTTTTCTGATTTGTTAAGCCTTGTTTTCTATTAGTCATGGTTGGCCAAAGCATGCCCTGGGGGTCAGTTCTGACCTCTCTTACGCCCTTTTCCAGGCGTGGGCTACCCAATGAAATAATGGATTTTGTTATGCTGTTTCCACTGCACAAACTATAAGTATRTATGTTGGATCTCACCGGTTCCCATATTTCTTGAAATTCTCTTGACATCTGAGAACTAAGTGTGAGGGATCAGTGAAAAAGCCATCAAAGATACCTCTGCAGAAAATAGTGTTGCTTCAGGCAATGCAAATTTTCCATTCTCCTCCCCTTGCCTTTCCTTTCCCAGCAAGTAAACATAAATTTACTGGCTAAATATAAATAATAAAAACTAAGGGAAAAATAACAATACGGAAATTGAAAAGAGATTCAGATAAGTTTGAARTTATCCCATTGCACAAGAATGATTAATTTTCCCCACAACTCTTCTGTGACATTGTTCTTCAGCTGCAGCTCTTGGGAGATAGCAGCACTTGTTCACATCTAAACAAAGAGAGCCTAATGAGAGTGTTTTAATTTGCCCATTAGTTCTTCAGAGTGAAAGCCTTCTCTGGTGATGGTCCTGCTAGGTGTTTTTGGAGACTGGAATTTAGTGCAGTAGTGGTAATCGCAATATTCATATTTACTTAGGCTTCCTTACAGCTTACTGTTTGCATAATTTTGTAGGATGTGGATTTAGTTTCAGGTTTTCATTGCTGTGCCTTGGGCAGTTTAAAAAACTTYAGGATTATTTATGTGGTCTGACTTGATATATAGCTAAATTAGGGGAGTCAGCTCCTTAAGCTGCCTGTATGGTTCAGATTCAAAAGATATACTGGACAGTTATCCAAAGAATCTAATTTAGGGCCCTGTTCTGCTAATTTGAAAACCTTTTCGGTAATGTTAACTTACATTTTCATGAAAACTTACATTTTCATGGGAGAAGGGTTTCTGGAGAGAATCCAGCTCTTATAACTTTGAGAGTGATCTCTGATATGTGAAATCACCTCACAGCATCCTGCCAGGTGCTGTCGTTCAGAGATTCACACAAGGTATTTTTGCAGTCAAGCTGGCCGTGCTGATGCATGTACTCATTGCAATATTGTACCTGCCCTTAGTTGCCCAGATAGGAGAGATGCATCTTATCTTGCCAAAATAAACTTAGCTGAAGACCAAAGTAAAAAGAGAGCATAAAGGTGAGGAGAATGGCTCTGTACCTACCGGCTGGATGGTCTGTTTGGCCTAGTTGTTTCTGAAAATATCTTCTTTTTAATGTGTGGGGAAAAAAAAGCTCTCATTTGCTGTAAATGCAGGAAGAGAAAAGATGGGATGAAAAGGCAAACCACTGAAGATCTTTAAAGCAAAGGTGAGATGCTGGATTGGAGGCAATTTTCAGGTGTAAAAAAAAATGACAGTGGAGTTTGTTAGGTGAGAGAAATGATTCTGACCCATTTGCTTGTCACAAAGCTTGTCGTCTTTCCTGAGTCCTTTTGCCATGTTGCAGTAGCTGTTTTTAGGTTCCACAGTTGTGTTTAGAAAGATGATGTTTATTTTCCTTCCTAAGTATTTTCCCAAAAATACACTAACTCTCCCAAATACCCACGTGGCTGTAAATAAATGCAGAATAGGAGTATTTGGATGAACCTTTGGGTAACCCATCTGTCATGTGGAGAGGGAGAATTGGCTCAAATTGTTGAAAATACACAGCACAACAGACAGGTCCTATCGCTAGAAAACACTATCAGTCCTATGTACCATGACTGTGAAATAATGCTATATTAATTTAAAATAGTTGTATGTCAAACCTTGTAGTTTATGTCAGAGGAGCCATCTCGTTTTCATTGCTGTGATTTCTCATACGTGTAGCAGTGTCGCACATAGTATAGAATACCCAATTAAGAAAGCTAACTTTTGCAAACACTTGTTTGGTCAGTCTTGTTCCATTGTTATTTATCTTTTGTGTTGTAAAAAAAAAAAAAAAAAAAAAAGTAAATTGTTGCATCATAAGGCCAAATAATAGCACTTTACCCAGAGGAACATGCTTGTGCTTAAAGAAGATATTTTTTTAAAACGGAAGTGAATCCTTAAACATGTTCTGAAATGAAGGTTAARAAAAAAAAACCAAAAACCACAAAATACAAGGAAATGTAATAAGAACATAATTTTTATTCATGCTTTGTCTGTGCAGTACCTGAAGTCCTTTTGCTGCTGCTGTTTGTAGTAAATTATATATCACCTCTTTTCTGGCTCTTTATCACTTTCTGTTACCTGTTCTTTTTTCCTTCTTATTCATCATCATCTTTACTCTTCATAAAATGTTACAAAAGAGAAAATTACTGAGTTTGAGGGATCAGATGAGAAGAAAATTGTGCTTCCTGGCTGTTATGACCAGGCTTTGCTTGTGAGAGTGTGTGCTTATGATTTGTGTAGGCAAGTCAAATAACTATGAGACCTGTAATGGACTCAACTGAGCGAATTGCTTTTGATGAATAGTAAGTACTGCGCAAATCAGTCGGAATTTACTTTTGGATATTGGGTCAGATATTCATGTACTTGCATAGTTCTGAATGAGAGGAAAAAAATTGAGGAAAAGATCCCACAAAGCTGCAGAGGAACTAGTTATCTGTCTTAATGTCTATTGGAAAAATAATTGTATAGTGTTTTTTGGTTTTGTTTGTTTTTTAAAAGCTAGATTGAATTCTTTCTGTTCCTCYACTTAGGACAGCATTGTAGCATTTAGCTGCTAAATATTCTGATAAGGACTGGTTGGGCCCTCTCCTCTTGGAAAGTTCTTTCGAGGTAATGTTCCCTTAAAATACTATTGTTCCTGCAGCTCCTTTGTATATAGGTAAATAAAGAAGCACTGTCATTTTTACCYATAGATGTTCATGCACTTGTCAGAAATTAAATATAAGCACCAGTAACATSTCAAATGGCGTTTAAGGCTCTCTGAAGAGTCAGGCCTGTAGAATGATGCATTAGCTGCCCAACAGCTTCTCCGCACTCTCCCAAATAGAGCGGGGAAGCACTTCTAAAAGACGATACCTCAATTATTCATCAAAAGAGAAGCTGCGGAGAGGCATACACACAGCACAATCCCGTGAATGTGTCCTTTGGTAAATACTGATGCACWCTGGTGATGCTTCTCTTCCACGCCATCCCCCCATGCCTGTCTGGAATAATCAGCAAAAGTTTAAGCTGCCTGAGCACTTGCTAAAACACGGAGTAGTATAACTGTTATGCTAAACAACAATAACAAAAAAAAAAAACAAGGTTTTTAACTTATACTTCAAATCCCATGCTAAAATGAAAATGAAAAGGTAAAGAAAGCAACTGGAAGAAATGCCAGGAAGTAGGATGTTTTTGTAGCCATTCGTGGGGATTTTATTGGTTAACTCCACAAGRCTGTCAGCATTGAAACCCATAATTTACTTTCATGATCCTTTGCTATTCTGCAAGGTGGTCTTGGAATCTCTCTCATCTTGGCATACTTGCCTGTGCGTTTTACTTCTAAGACATGAAAGAAGCAAATAGTTATTTCCTTTTCTTTGTAGAGAAACAGTAAATGCTGTGCAGGAGTTTCAGTTGGGATGGACACTTCTGTGAAGTACTTAAGGAGATGGCCTCAAGGATCCTCTCCTGTGTTTGGTGCCTACTGTGATTTGTTGCATAGCCGTTAGGAAGAGCCACTGTCACATGGCTCCTTGAGTAAGGAGGCTTGCCTAGCATTTCAGATAGCTTTGCTAAAATGATAGAGCCCGAGTGTGTTGCAATCTGCTTTCCTCCATGGTAAGATGAAAGCGGGTTATTGCTTTTGTCCCTGCTGTGTGTTAGTGCATGGAAASCCCATTTATTGAAAAATAGACTGCGCAGCTGATTTGAGAGCTTGAGTTTACTCTCAGATAGCACGAAACGCACTATGGATTTCCTATAGGGTTTAAAATTATAAGAGTTACAAGTGAATTATGTCCTTTTGGTAACTGATTAACTTAAGATAATATAACTTCATTGGTAAGTCTTGGAATATACTTTAAATCCAGTTTTTGTCGCAGTTTAGACTTTATTTCAATGAAAGTGAACTGTAAAAAATCCTCTTATATCCTTTACCCACCACGAGGTGGCACAGTAATGGTGCTGTTCATGTAGGTAGATGTTGCCTGTACTCAGTTTCTCAGGTAAAAGGACATTGCCCTTAGTGAGGCTTGGCCAGATAGCCGTGCAATTCATGCTTGTGTGGGTAGAGTGGCGCAGAGCCCAAAGCTGCTGGGAATTTCCTTTCACAGAAGATTTCTTGTACATTTTATGTCATATTAGAACAGCTCTTGTGCAAAGAAGTAAAAATATTTATATATATTAGCAGTGGTTATTTTCTTGTAAAGTTAAAAGAAAAATACGTCARTACATATAAGTAATTTCAGCTGCTGAAGATGTTCTTTTTTTTTTTTGCTTGCCCAGTGTTTATGGTCACCTCTGACAAAATAGATTATTAGCCAAAATGACAAGACTCAAGGGAAGAAGCAAGATTAGTAGAAGCCACTTTACAGAGGATTCGTGTTCTCAGTGGAATAATTTTGATTTCACAAATCTCCTGAAGGAACCTTTCTTGTGCAGAACAAGTTTGGTCGCAAAATGGGGTTGTTCAGTGAAATCCCTGTGCACTGAGGTGYGTGCTTGGCCATGGGGGCTGTTCAGGGGAGCCCCCAAAGAGCCAGGTTGTGCACTCAGGAGTAGGACGCAGAGACCTCTCCTTGGGGACAAGCTCTCTGCGTCGTGTGAGAGAAGGTGAGTGCCCCCTTGTGTCCTCTGTGCAAGTATTTGCATGGGGGTTATTTGAGGGCTTCTGCACAGGCTGTGTGTAGAAGAACTTCTCTGGGAGACTTTCTTTGCAACAGCACTTGAGAGGAAAAGTGTATGAGAGCAGATGCGGTTTGCAGAAAAACTCTTGATTAGGAGACCAGAAACAAGATGTGTTGATCTGGCCTTTTAGTGAGAACTTTGTTTAGATCGCTTTGCTTTGTGTGCTTCATGGTTTGTATCTTTCCTCACTTTTAATATTGTAGTATCCTTTTAATGTTCCTGTATCCTCGCTTTTAATGTTGCACAAAGGCAAGAGCGTGGTAACACTGACATAAAAGGGAGATTTTTTTTCTTTCTTAATTAGAAATGCTTTTGATCAAGCTCCAAGTGGATATTTCCCAAGCAGCAGACACTCAGTCCATTCCCATTAGTTGTATGTTGCACTTGGTGCTCGGTTCTAGGTGATACTGCTACAGTCTTGTCCTCAGATGCAGCGAGCAGTAGCACTAGCAGAGCGTTGGTCATTCCCTCTTTCACCACCATTTGCAATAGTTGGTGCCCATCTTCCATGTGTGGTCATGGCCACAACACTGCACAATCCTCCTCCTTAGGTCCATGTCTTCCCTGTTTAACTTCAGTAGTTAGGGATAGCGCAGACAGCATTTCCTTCTTTAGTGTATTTGAAGACTGGAGAGGCAATCTATCAAAAAGAAGCTCTTATGAAAGAGAGGGGGAGCTAACATTCTGGAAACTTGCTTTTACTATCAAAATCAAGCATATTTCATTGCCTAATGAGATTTATCTTTGGAAACAGGAAAAAAATGTGTTGTAAAGAAACAGCTATTTTCTTCTAAACTTTGTAAGATGCAAATTTGTGAGTGTCATAATATATTGTTGTGCCAGCATGCATCGTGTGGCATGCTGGATAGCCATCTGCTCTTGTATTCACACTGGGTTTTGGCTCACAGGGAATTCCAGGGCTTTTTCCTAACTCCAAGTAGGAAAGGTGTTTTTCTTGTTGATAAAAATAATGCACAGAAATCTTTCTGAGAGTCACCCTGTTTACYCCACTGTGTAGGGAGGAGGGAAGAGAAAGAACATACTTTCTAGCACAGCAGCTTTCTAGCTGCTCCTGGAAAAGAAAAGAGGTTCTGTTTATTATTTCTGTAAACTGTTTTAGCAGAGGCGGAATAGTTCTTGAAACACTGTAAAATGAGTGTTGGGAGAGTAGGGCTTATATTTGCCAGGAGCTGTTGATATTCCTGTGAAACAGGTACCCTGTGTCATTCCAGCTGCTCCAGGCTAATACACTGAGTCTCGGAGTGGATCAGCGACTCCAAGAAAGTAGTGGCTCAGGGGAGCCTGGAATACATGGTCCGTGCTGACATGATTGCTTGCTAGGGGGCCTTCTAATGTGCTGGAGAGGAGACATGAGTACATGGCCATTGAAACAAGAGTAAATTATTTCTCGTCGATGTTGGCCCTGGCTGTGTTGCATAATACATGACTCTTCATTGCTTAGAGCCAGGGCAAAATGAAGATTTCTTGCCTTGCTCAGGATTATTCGTTCTGGCAGCCAGACCCCACGCAATAGCAACCTCTGCTCTTCTCAAGACGGTGGCAGCTTTCTGCCCTTTATGTAAACATTTGGTAACTGTTCTTTTTTGTTGGTGTGCACTATATATTGACAAGATGTGTGTAACTGCCATACTGCACATGGAGGTGCTGGTTAGATAAGCTGATTGGACCTGTTGGATAAATATATGGGGTTGCACTGGCCTTGGCTTGCTAGTTTGTAATTCATGTTAATATTTCTCTGCATTTTCTGTTTTCTGCCAAAGAGAGAATGCACGCGACCTGCTTTTATTGTGTGTTCTTTCCTTATTTTCTCAGGTATCTGAAAAATTTCTAGTCTTTTTTACATAAGATTAAGTACTGCAGAGTTTTAGGAGGCAAATTATTGGATGACACAAAACATATAATTTCCAATAAGTTCAATTTCTGAGCCTCACATTATGTCGTTCTTGTTTGATATGTGCATAGTTTTGAGTTCAGAGGCTAATGGAGGGCAAGAGGCGGCAGCGCGTAATTGTTAACACTTTTGTTCTGTTGTGTTGAGATTTAAACTACTCGCCCACACATGTAAAGTTTGTGGAGCTTTAAGTCTTGAGTTCAGCACCGGTAAGGCTGGATGGAAATAAAGTATGTAGAGGGCTGACTTCATTACTTGCACCATCCTCGGACCTTGGAAGTGACTTGACAGTATTTAGAAAAATACTTAACATACACCGATTTCCCTGGTTGCTCCTTTCCCTTGGGAGCCCAGGGAACCCGGAGCGATCTGTCTCAGTGCTGTGCAGCAGGGTAGTATCCCCAGCAGCAGCTCAGGGGCAGCCAGCTCCTCACGTCACTGTGATTCATGGGATCAATAATTCCGAGGCTGCATCTGAAAGGATGGGAAATGCGGTGTGACCCAGTACATGAGTAATGACTGTTGTGTGTGGCAAAATGACTTGGGTGCGTTTTGTGTCAACAAATAAAGCCTCCTGAGCACAACCAAATTACAAAGATCCTTTATTTATTTATTTATCTGTACTTTACAGTTGACCTTATTCTGTGCTGTCTGGTAAATAATGGTCTGGTGCTACAGAAAAAAAAATTAAAGTGTGTTTAAGCTATGATTAAGCTATATATTTAAATGTTACCTTCCCTCCTTCAGACAGAAATTTGTATYGGTCTCTTTACTAATGTATTCAGAAGCTTGTATTATTTTCATTTGGACTTGGATCCCCTGCAATATCAGTCCATTAATTTAAGGTTAACTTTACATTCACRGTAGTGTTGTTGACTTGCTGTCTTTGCCTGCAAATGGTGGCTTGGTGCAGGTGCTGTGGAAGGCAACGATCCGCCTGGAAGGAGGCGCTGCACGGAGTGCCCCTGAACCTGCTCCCGCTGCTCGTTCTTGCCACACAGTTTTCAGGATGAGGCCCTCAATCTGATGTTGAAGAGCCCTGGTCTGTTCTGACCTGTGTAAGATACATATGCACATGTGACCCTGTAGTCAGGAGTAGTATTATACAACACAGTGCTTGGCTTATCTGGTGAGAAGCATAACTATAACTGAGACAAAACAGGTATTTTAGAAAACTGTCTTTTTTTTTTTTCTTCTCTTTAAAACAAACAAAACTCTTTGAGCTCTGAGAGAGCTACTGGGGAAAAGCAGGAAGCTTGTGTAGCAGGTCCCTGTGACCGCCCAAGAATTTCTATTTCCAGTCACTACCAGCAAGTCAGCGGTTGTTTCTCCCAGRATGCTGGCCGCAACTGTAGTAGCGGCAGCCTTGCTAGGAGGAATCTTTGCTGTCTGTCTTGAGCAAGGCTTGATTGGGTGACCGCTTTGCTATGAGTGGTTAACCAGCRGGTAAGAGTACATTGAAACAAATATTGAACAGATTTCTAGTGGCTTTTAAAAWCTGTGCATATTGATGAATTTGTACTGTCCTTCAAAATCTGTCAAGAGCTTTGCTTCTGCATCTTTATTGCATTCCTGTTGGAGTTTGTTTTAATATGGAGTGTCTAGCTCTGCATTGTGATTGGGAAAAGAGAAATTCTGTGATCAGCTCTGAAGACAGGTTGGCTACATTTTACTCCCGTTAAAAGATGAGTAACATAATGATCCAGAGACAACATTGGCTGTGCTAGTGGTGCTTTTTTTTTTTTTTTTTTTTTTTTTCCTGAAGAAACAAGAATTATCCCTAGACCAAAATTCTTGATTTCAATTCAGCTTGATCTTTGAGGAGATTCTTAGCTTGCTTAGGAATTTATTTAAATACATTGGTTTTCTATGTTTGGAAGTTTGTCTGCCTTATTAGAGATTATTTTAAGGAATACACATTTTACAATTAGCAATGTGAATTTTGATTTGACGCAGTTGGTTGCAAATTATGAAAATAGAAGGTAATTCCCAAGCTGAGGCTGCTAAAGATGAAATTGTGATACATAAGTGGCATAGAAATGATGTTAGAGACTTCATTATGAAAAATATTTTTTTCTTTTTCTTTTTTTTTTAAATAAGATTTCCTATTGTATTTTTTTAATTCAGGTTCTGACTTATTTTAGCATAGAAAACTCAGTGTAGGCTATCTTAATGAAATGAAGATTACGCTAATGAAATATGGCTTTTCTTGAAATCATACAGCTAATCACTGGATAGGAGAACAGATGGGAGAAGGACTGGAGAAAACTGTACTGCATCAGCCAGTGAGGAAGCAAGGATTTTCCGCAAAACAGAAGTGCCCTTATGCCTCGGGTGCGGGGCAGCTGCCTGCGTCTGTTTTTTAAAGCTTGGGTGCCCCTTTGAGGGAGCTGCTTTGTCGGCCGTGGGAGGCCTGGGGCTGCTCTGGCCTCCGCTCTGCTTCCCCTCAGGCCTCCTGCTCGAGGCCTTGGCCGGCCCAGCTCCATGGTGAGCGTCAGGACCGGCCAGGGCAAACCTGGTGCATCGAAGGAGCTTTCCAAGTAACACAGGCTCTTGCTTGGGCTTTGGGGCATTGCTACAAAAATCATTCTGGCCGTCTATAGGTCTAGCACTTCTTTGGACCTGCTGCATTTTAACTGAAATAGCCTGGGTAGCATTAGGGAGAGCACCCAACTGGGCACCCTGGCTGCACCCGCAGCAGGGTAGTGATGGCTTGAGGCCATGGGTACCCTGGGTGTGTGTGGTCAAAGAATGTGTGTGGTGGTGCACTGTGTGTGAATGCACCTGGGGCTTGGGGACAGCATCAGGAAAACACACTTTGTGCTAATAAATAACTGCTGTTTCTAAGGAATTAAGTCACGCAGAAAGATTTGTTATGGTTGACAATTATAGAAAGAAAAATGTAAAAGTCAATTCTTAGAGTGCTTTGAAAAAATTTCTCATCTGATTAGCAGAAAAAGCTGTTTGGGCTCCTTAAATTATTTTTTCTTTATTTAAATCCGTAATGCTTGTGTGCCTGCAAGAATTATAAAAGGCTGTTCAGACCTAAATCAAGTGTTGCAGTGTTGCTCTATGAATCTTCCAAAGCGATAAACTTTTGGTACCTTTGACAAGTTTTATGATTCAAGATAGGTGCACTGTGTTGTGTATCATCTTTCACAGTAACTTATCTGTATACATCAAATCAATTTTTATATGCTAATAATTTGTTCTGATATTTGAATACTAGGAACCATAATTCATATCTATTGCATTCCTTAGACTGTGGATAATTTGAATAATATTGAGAGACGAATCACTTTAGGAATACATCTAGGATTAAACTCTTCCACTGTTGAAAGAAAATAGGAATAAACAAATCTAGAAATTAAAGGAAATATATTGAATTGAAGCTAGTGGGCCATCAGCTCAGAGTTGCTCCTTGGAGAGGTTTCTGTTTGCTAAGATGCGGTGCATTCTCTGCATGGGAGGTGCTGGGCTTCTTACCACTTCCCCCAGTAAATTCTTGGGCAGGCAAATCTTGCTATTTGTGTACTCTTTGCCTAGAAATATCTAAATATTTCCTTTCCTACTTGCACCTCAAACTGTCACTGATGTATCTGGTGTGGTAAAATTTTGACGTGGTACCTGGCTTGTTTGCAGTTGAAACTCAGTTTTGCCGCTGGAAATTGGAAGCTGACATCAGTGTTATCTGCAGTAGGAGCAGTGTGGTAGTGGTGGGAATACTACAGCATATTGTATCGTTGCAAGGCCCATTTAAAAACTGTTTGGAGGGCAGCCAGTGCTGAAAACCAGTATTACTTCTGTAGGAGCACAAAATTCCACTAAGATGTACAAACGGCCACAAAAGCATACCAGAGTGTGCTGGGATTTCTAAATTTTCTGTATCAAAGAAAATTAACGAAAAAAAGGGGGGGGGAACGCAAAATATTTGAAATTTTTTCCTTCAGTGCTAGAGAGGAAAATCTTATTATATGGTAAACAGTTTATCAGCTACTGCTTGTGAGTACGTCAGAGACCCTTGTCACAATATTTATATTCCAGCAGCCGAGCGGGGAGCGCTTTCCTTTTTGACAGTGCTGCGGCCCTCTCTGCCTGCCTTCAAACATATCTCTGTTAATGACTCTGTGTCCCAGTGTTTAAGGTAATTAATTGAACTGCACACCTGTTTTGACAGTGTTGCAGATTACCCCTAAGAGATGTGATAGGCACGGTGTTCAGATAGAAAACCTTGAGGCTCACGCGTGTATTCCCAGCCTCCCAGCAGCTCCTGGTGGGCAGCACTCCCCAGGGAGCTCTCCAGGGCTTCCTGCTGCGATGGGTGATTTTTCACACATTGGCTGTAAAAGGCCCCCAGAAGCCATGGAGCTCTTTCCAACTGCTCCCTTCTCACCGCTCTTACTCTAGGGAGGCCTCTGCAACCTGCACATCTCATACCTCTCGTTTTCAAGTGAGTTACAACTTGGGGAAAAGATTGCTGCTTTCATGTTTCTGCAGCCACTCTGTGAACCTAATGCAGCCTGTGGCCATGTTAAAGATAAATATTTAAAATGCTCAGAAGAGCCCGTTGAAATCTTGGCAACATGTGGCTTTTCTTTTTTTAACCTTAGTCAGCTTATTATGAGCACTGTGCATTAGTGCAGCTCATGGGATCGTAATGAGCATTAGAATTGCGTTCCTCTGCTCTCCGCTCGCCTGTTTCTCTTTTTTTTGCTCTTTCTGGGGTTTCTGTCATACCTTGTTCTGATCTCTCGGGCAATGGGAACAGAATTCACGTGCTTTTTCTGCTGGCCTGTTGCTAGGTAGCTGTGAGCACAGAACAGATCTGGGGAAATGAGCRCTCATCTGTGTGCAGAGAAACAAACATCAGCCCTTCTTTAAGCTCTGAAGAAAAATAATTTTCCAAATCATGTAGAAATACRTTCAGTATTGAGCTTCATCCAAATGTTTGGCATCTGCTAACATCCAATAGCTTTTCATTTAACTTTGTTTTGTGAAGGCTAAGCAGATATTTCCCACTGAGCTTTTTATATAATTGAATTCATTCAGAATGAATTGTCTTGTGAGAGGATGTGTTTGGAAACGCATGACTTTCACAGTGCCCCTTGTGGTGCATTCACTAGCCTGTCTTGCCCATGGATGATTTGCTGAAGACAAGTTAATGCTTTTTGCATGATCTTTTTTTTCTGTTTTTTTTTTTTCTCAGTATCTGTTACTTTGAATTTTAAGACTTTTAATTGTATCTCTTAGTATTTCAGTTGTTGTCTGAGCCTGAGTTCCTTGAATGGGCTGTAACGCGTGCGCTCGGCTCAGCACCCTGCTGCTTCCCATGTGCTTGGGGTCTCTTTTTCTGCAGCGCTGGCCTGTTGGTGATCCTGTTGGAGGAGCTCTCCAGGCTCCTCTGGAGTGGGTCCCAGCTACACACTGGGTCAGGTCTCTCCTGTTTGACAGTTTTTTTTAAAACCTAACCCTTCTTTTTGTCTGTAGATGAAACAGTGTTTTCTGCTTTGGCTGCAAAATTATGGTGATTGTGGGACAATTTACCTAAGCATATCTAACCATCACTACTTGTACTTTGAAATAAACTATCCCATGTCTTTTAAGCMTATAACCACTCGCTATTCTAGGATGAGGTAAAGGGGACGGATGTTACATTACAAGGCAAGCTACACAGAATTAAAATAGTGTAATAGAAAGGGAGGAGTAGTATGAGAATGCACCAGCAGTTATCAAGAGTATGTTTTTTTACCTGTAAAAATGTGAAGAATTACTACTTCATAGAYTGAGGATTTTAAAGGATGCCAGAAGACTGACAATTGTATTAGGAAGTAATTCTTTTAGCTCCTCGGTGTGTTGAGGACATGAAAATGCAAGAGCAGGAGCTTTTGCAAGCCTGTTTGGAGAATTGGAAACAAAGTGTGTGAGAGATCCTGGTCACTTTTCATCAAACAGCAAACCCTGGCTGTATTTCCGAAAGTGATTGACACAAAAATTACGACTTGTGAACGGGTTAGAAATGGTGAAGACTGGGCTTTAGAATGTKTGAAACTCAATGTTTGTAAAGGAGGGGAGGCGTTAAAGGTGGGATTCTTTTTGATCTCCTGAAAATTTACTTAGGGATAAGACAACTTCCAGAAACTCAGGGAAAACTCACAATGTGCTTAAAAATACGTAAAACTGCTGAGATATCAAGAGCAATTAATTTTATTCCTAACTTATAGTTAATTAGCCTTTAATTCGCTTAGTAATGATGATATACAAGTTTAGGGAAACTCTGAAGACTGCATTTCATGTCAAGTGCAAAGGAAGCTGTAAGACTCAACACTCGCCTTTCTGTGGCTGCCCTGAAGTTTTATGGTTTTCACCATAGAGAATATCTTGTGATTACTTGTGCTTTTGGGTAATTGTTGCAATTCCCTGCTTAAGGCAAGCCATGCAGTACAGAAAATGCTTTTTTTGGTTAGCTCTGCCTCAATAATTGCAACTAATAGAATCTAATAGCTAGTATTTTCTGGTGGGATGACCTTGGGGTCAGGAGAGCAACTAGTGTTTTTTCTTCCTCCAGGGAAGAAAGCAAGGAGAGTTATTGCCTACTAGTAATAATACAACAGCACTGTTATTCCCCACTCTTACTTCAGTGACACCTTAACACTAGCATGAAGCAGACAAGTCATTTATCAAGTATAATTTCTTAGGTTCACTGTGTGTATAGAGCAGAGTAGGGAAAAATGAGCAGGTAAATACATCTTTCCAGGCACAGAGAACTTGATCTCAACCTGACCATTAAGAAGCTAACATATAATTTCCTATTTTGGTAACTTGTGCTTGCTTAGGCCAAATCTGGATTTGGACTAATGAGATTTGCTGTGTGTCCCCATTTTGGTTTTTTTAGGCACTCTGAAGTGAGAGTTTYTCTGCACCTGCCTACACTTTGTAAGGAGGGAATTGATTCCAGGAATTTCTATGTTTCTGAGGTGTTTGTGCATCCACAAAYCACCTTTTCTGAAGTTGAATTTGACCTAGTTTCCTGAGAAAGTGAGGTKCATGTGCTACCCTTTAACATGCTCAGCTTTTCCATCCATTTCAATCCATATGAAATCAGCTAGTTTTTACAGGGGGAGAGGAATGCCCGATGCAACTAAAATGGGGGGCRGAGGGGAAAGGGAGAAAAAAGAGGAGGAAAAAAAAAAAGTTAAAGGAGAGGGATGTCCTAGAGAAAAGGATTCATGCATTCAGGATGGCAAACCAACATGTGAATAATTTTGTATTTCAGATAGTGATTTTTCGCCACATGGGAGTATGATAAAGCATTTAAAACCTGGACTCTCGTGTGCAATCAGGTTTTGTTAATACTGGGATTTATGGAACAACTTGTTACAGGTTTGATTCTGTAGAGAGAAAAAAAAATGCAATGGAGGAAGAATGGTGATCAGATGATGTGGATAGAYTTACCTCAGCATATGAGAAAAAAGTGAGACAGAACAATGCTGGCTGGCTTGTGAACGACAAAGGGAGGTTATTGTTCATAAAAGAGTAACTCTGGCCAAAACTGAAATGAACTTGCTGTCTCCCTGTCCAGTGAAGGAGAATACGAGCCAATACCAGAAGCATACATTAATTTGTCTGGGGAGAAAGGCAATGAAGAGCTGACAGCAGTGAGAGTGGTGCCAGAATGGGTTGTACAGCCACAGTAGCAGCTGGAGTGTGACACAAGACAAGGCCGTGATATCTAGTCTAGGAATACTGAGCACAACCATAATAAAGATCAATAAAGATTTAAAAAAAGAAAAACCCACCATAGAAAGCTGGTGTGACACAAGGACCTATTAAAAAAAAAAAAAATAGGTTTGGGAATTAAGAAGGCTGCAGGTCTACAAGTTATACCTCTACCTGCAGGAAAAAATACATAGGCAAGGGGAAAAACAAGGTATGGAGGGAAGAGATTTTGAGCAAAATACCCATAAAAAGTACAGGAGAAAAGCATAGCAATTAAAAAAAAAAAAAAAAAAAGTGTGATTATAGCCTCTCATAGGATCTCATTGTAGGCTAGGATTTTGACTGAATATAGCAAAGGGGAATTAGTATGGCCTGGGAGTTTTTTTGAAGGACCCACTTTATATCCAAACATCCTTGTGTCCTGGTGCTCATCACGTTGGGCAGCACGTGTGGCAGCCCTGCTCTTTCTCCCAGAGTGCCTCTGGCTCTTTCTCTTTCATTGCATGAAATTCATTTTTTGTGCAGAAGATGGGAAAATGTTGAAGGGCTGCTGACAGGACCTTCTGATTATCCTTGCTGATGTGAGGAAAAGTATGTTCAGAGGTGGTAGAGTTATTGAAAAGCCAAAGGTTAAAATGGAGGGATGAAGAAAAATGAGAACATCCTGCTAACTCTAGGCTTTTGTTCTTTGGTATTAATCTGAATGATAATGTAAAGTAGCAAGGTGCAAATGARGATGTTTTTGTGGGCTTGGTCTTGATCCCAGGCTTATGTGTGATGAGCACTAAGGAGTTGCTTTTCAGGGCAGAAGGATTAATATAAAAGTAGGGAAAAAAACCCTTTGTAAACAAATGACTTTTGCTGCAGAGTAATTAAATAAGAGGTTCACAACATATCGCAGAGATTTGGTTACGTAATTACAGAATAAATAATGTGTGTGTGTGTGTATATATATATATATACACATACCTGATGTAGGATATTGCTGTATGTAGTTATCTTTTAGTATGTTACATATCTCTAAAATGGTTGATAAGTGTCACTAATTAAAAATGCCTCTGGAATAGTAATTTTGCTGTTTAATGGATCATTTCATAAACAAATTCAAGTCAGTAAAAGCTTGGAGGGTAGAGCTACGTGACCTTTCAGAATCTGAACACAATTGTAAGTACTGGAGAGAAAACCAGGATTGGTAAATGCATTTTTTTTCTTTAAATCTTGAGCTTCTTAAAACTAACCGATTTGAGAAAGCTGTGGTCATGTGGTCCAGTGTGATCAAGTTACCCAGGCTTCGTGAATGATTCTGCATCACCTAAGCTGCAGTATGCAGCTGTGCTTGTATTCGTTGCCTGTTCCAATTGGGAAGTGCTTTAGTTTAAATCACCATGAAGACAAGGTTGGCCTTAAGTAAGTCATATTTATCTTTCTTTATAATGCTTTGAAGGAAGAAATTTTGCTTCTTATGTAACTCTTGAGAGCTGTTATTTACAGCAGCCACCAGTCTAAYGCCTGAATGCAGCACTGAAGGACACCGCTTACAAGATGTGCCTTTCGTAGAGTCATAAACATGCTTGCTGTCTGCACTGAGCTGCCTGGCTTTTCAAAGGAGATGATGAAAATTAGTCACTCAGCTTTGCACAAAAAGTAAATGAACGGTATGCATCAGAAAGATGGTTTTCCTTGTGCGAAATAAATCTTGGCCTATGGGAGGTGTCATCATCTCTTGTTGTCCCTCCATCTGAAAAGAAGGAGGTTCTTCATAAAGTTTACAACAGTTTTACTCTGAAGTAGCTGTGTGTCACACTTCTCATTTTTGTTTTGAGGTGTAAATCTCTTAGGATCTTCTGATGCCTCTTGATGTTCTGCTTGAGATACTTTCACTACTGGGTTTTCAGGCCTTCAGAATTTCATACAAAGTTTGCAGACCAGACTGGCTGCACCAGGGAGTCAGGAAGGCAGCGTGTTGTCTAGGGACTCCTTGCCAAAGTCACCATAGGTACAAAGCGCAGACAGGTTTGCACTGGAAATGGCTTGATTCCTCATAGGCAGAGGGCTAATCTCACTTGCAGAGTACTCTTCTGGAATGATTCATCCTGGGGTTCTGGGTTTGGTCACTTTATCAGTTAAGCAAATGGAATGAATTCATTTTGCAGTATCTGCGTAGGTAGCTTCGTTTTGGCACTGAACAATATGCTATTTGTCACCTCTGCACTGTTTTTCCATAAAGAAACCTCAGATTTTCACCTTCATCAAATTCTGTCTATTAAAATCTAATGGTAGACGCTCACATGAATGAGTTCAAGTCCTACAACTATAAAATAAATGTCTTGGGCTGTATGGAAGCAGCTTGATGACCTTGTACACTAAGGTTCCCTGGTGATTCACAGGTTTTTTTTTGGAAGTACAAAAGCATTTTTTCTGGAATATGCTGCTTTACTAAAGGGGAAAACGAATAAAACAAGCCCACAAAACACTAAGGGGAAGGTTACGTCTTTTCACAGTTATCACTATTTATAACATAAAGCAGCTGAAGTGTGGTGAGCTCTGTGGAGAAATGTGTTTTCCCATGCTGTACTGAGCTAAATTTTTCTGAGTTAACTTTTCTGTGTTTAGAACTGTGCTTTAGCCTGTATTTTCAGCATGGAAATTTTCCGTAGCCTTGCATATCAGTACGATCGCTTTAAATGATTCGCTTACCAGGGAGGATGTTTGGCTCTATAAAAAATTCACTGAGAACTGATATATTGCGTTTTTATTTGAAATATTGCAATGAGATTGTCAAGTTTCAATATTCATATGAGAGTAATATCTTTTTGGCATTCATTAATCTGAGTCAGTAAGGAACTGCAATTAAAATGGAGTGAATTTGAAGCAAGTAACTAATAATTTGATTATTTATCTCATCTTCTTTTTTTATTAAATATCCATGAACAGTCAAATTGACCTTCTTGAATTTTTTCATTTGAATAGCAGAAATCTGTGAGGTTTGTCTGGACTTGCCTGGACAAGAAGAGACCATGGCAGGTCAGAGCACAGCCTGCTGACTGTCCTCTTCTCTCTCCTGTATCCTGGCAGACTTCTGTAATACTTCACCTGAGTTTTCCTTGCTGCAGTTTCTCTGTATTTCCTGGTTGAAACCTGAAGACTGATTCACTGTTCGGACTCTTCACTGCTATCTTTTGTATATTTTAAGTCTGGAAATTCTTATCTCAAGCACTTCCATTTTTTAGCTCAGTTCCCTAACTTTGCATGATCCTTCCCTTTGGTGATGTTCTATAGACCTTTTGATCTCTCATCCCCTTTAGATTGCCTCCATTTAGTCCAAATCTTTTCTAACATGCAGTATGTAAAGCAGAACATATTTCTCCAGTGAGACCTTATTAGGTCTGACTGTAGTGGAAGGATCATTTCATACACCTGGATGGCCCCACTTCTGTTTATCCATTCCAGAATGATGATTACATGTTTTAGAGTGGATATCCCAGCTCCTTTTCCCAAACGTGTTCTGTAGTCCAGGCAGTAGTTCTCCAGTGTGTAATTATGCATTGACATTTCCTGCCTAAGTATAGTATCCTCTGTTCTCTCCCAAATAACATTTTTAAGATTATTTCTGCACTTTGTCAAGACCTTTTTGAGTTTTAAATCTATCCTCTCATGTGCTTGCAGTCCCTCCCTACACAGTGTTATCAGCAAATTTAACAAGCACGCTCCTCCTTTTATCACTGGACTTATTAATGAAAAAATTAATACTGAGCTGAAGAGAGGTCTCTCTGAAACTGCACATGATTCATCCTTTGTTCTGAGTAGAGTGGGTTTCTGATGTGAGTGATTTGCTGGCAAGCTCTGTAGCCTGTGTATGTTCCACCTGATGCAATGATAATAGCTAAAACTTAAGCCAGGCTCTATCTGCTTTATGTGCCGTAGAAGGAAATGAAATTGGTTTGGTATAATTTGACAAATGCTGCTGCTCATGCCTTTGATACCTTGGGGTTTTACTAGGCAGATTGCTTGAGCGCTTCTCCATGAAGGGATGGCTGGGGAGCTGCACTGGAGAGCACTAGCTCCTCCTGCTCCTCCTCCCCACCAAGTTAGGCCACACAGCTCGTTGTTTCTTTTTTTTCCTCCTTTTGTGCTCTCAGATAATAGTTAAGATTCTGATACTGCTTCAGACAGTTCTTAGTATGCTCTAAAGSAAAGCCCCGAGCGAGGCTGGTGCTCTCACCATTCCCTGTTCGTGAGCCTACAGTCTCCTCTCTCCATTAGGGACCATCTACTCTCATGTGGGCTTTTTGTGAAGACTGAAGCAGAGAAAGCTCACTGAACACCCAGCTTCTTYGCTTAATATCTTCTCTTCCTTTCTGGTCTTCCTTTATCACTAGTGTGCTTAGTGGTATCTTGATAACTGCACCATCCTTTGCACTCTGACTTCTCCAGCTGCACCATAGTCTTGTTCAGGACTCTTGCCTGTTGAGACAGTTTCTGATTTAAAAGCCTAATRCTCAGGCTACACACTGAAATTCCTGGATATTCTGTTTCCCACATTAAATTGTTGTAGGGTAGATGATCGGGTTTAATGTTCCTGTCATACTTACAGATCAGACCCCTTGTTGAAAATAGAGCAGCATCTCCAGCTTGAGCCTGCGATGAGCTGGAATGGACAAGCACAAGATAAAAAGCAGTAAGTGAAAGCACTGAGACTGCATTTTTTCAATCTAATAATATGCAACTTGTTTAAATCATATTTTTTGAAGTTCCTCTCTCCAGACTTAGTCTATTCTTAGTAAATTACCTAGATTATTTCTTCATGTTCAGAGTTCTCTGTGGATTTCCTGTTATTGGTCCCAAGTAGTTGTTCCTTGTCCTTGATCCTGTTCAAATAGCTATTTCAGCAGGTTTCACCTTTACAAGTATGTAACTTCAAAGGCGCATGGAAAATCCTTTTTGATTATATTAAACAGCTTGTAAACATATTTCCAAATTATTCCAGCTATATGTAAACACACATGAGTCTGAAAAAAGAGTAAACCTAGTCATAGATATTATATTGATCAATAGAGTTCTGATTTGAATTTACTTGTATGGCAATTTGTATAATAAGGAYGGAAAACATTGTGTCCATGTAGCAAGTTTTAATGTTGCAACTTTTTTTATTCTCACACTAGAGAGTTAAGAAATAAAGAAAACTCAGACCACACTAAAYAAAATCAAGAAACCTGACAGTGGATCCTATTCAGAACTGTCCACTAATAAAGTTTTCTTATGCACTGGTGTTAACCTGTGATTTACTGTGGCAGGCAAGCTGTTCTTGGCTGATGCAGCAAATCGCAATCTTCCTTGCTTTCTCTGGAAGCGTCTAAAATGTGATAAGCTTTAGCAGATCCTAATAATTTTAGTCTGTGTAAGATACTACAGGAAAATAAATGCGTGCTCCAAGACCAAAAGGCCTTGATGCCAAGTGGCTGAACTTGAAGTCTTGAATTTTTAATTTATTCTCAGAAACCAAAAAGCAGAAGCTTTTGCTGCAGAGTACAGCTTTGTTGTTTCTCTTACTGCCTGGAAGTGTGAACTGCCAGGAGTGTGTGAAGACAGCCCTTTATAGAATAGATCCCTGTAAGCATCTCTGGCTACTTCTGGACAAGTACAGTGCAAATTTGCTTTCCATGGCTAACCRAAGAATCCTCTGTCTTGCAGAAAGCCAAGAGGAGAAAACAGTCAGATACTCCTCCCAGTGTTCCTGCAGCAGGAACATTTGTACCAGCTTGTTGAAAGAAAAATGCAGAGGGAGCAGAACAGGACTAAYGTTGTTTGTACTGGTTTTATAAGTTAAATGGAGAAAATTGATAGTTACTGCCATTTCCCTTGTATTAGGCAATTCCTGGTAATATGCATGTGTGCCTTGTCATATACCCATGTGCCGGATGTGCTCAGAGACCGAGCCCAGGGAAAGCAGCACTTGGTCGGATGCTGGGCACTCTCCTGTCCACACGTCCCCGGGGCTGCTGCCTGCTGTTTCAGTAGGCTTTGTATGTGCCCCATCAAACAGAAAACATCCCTGATCCTCCCATCTGAAGAGCGTTGACAAAACATAGCTGAAAGTGGTGAGAAACTGGTGCCTGAAGATGCATTTTAAAACTGCTAGAGGTCTTTGCTTTTAGCAAAGCAGATTTACAGATAGTTGTAGCTTTTTCCAGCTCCATCTTTGTATCTCTTTAGTTGAAAAGAAAGCCCCCCAAGCTTGGTGAGGGACGTCCATCCTCTGCAGGCAGGTTGGTACAGGCAGATGATTCCTCAAAATGGCTGGATTTTCTTGAGATATTTGATTCAAATGTAAAATTAAGGCTGAAGTTTTGATAACTGCAGCTGGTTTCAGGTTTCATAAGCGCTACTGGTAGACTACAAAGTTCTGCAAGAAGTAAGCAGCCTACAAGAGGTTGGAAGAGGGAGGAATCCACAGAGAAAACAGATTGTGCTTTTTAAGCAAGTCTATTTTTTGACAAGAGAACTGAAATGTAAAGCCAATTAAAATGCCAAGCAATGTTAAAAACAGTCTTAACAGAAAAAATATGCCTTTAAAACAAAATGATGCAAGTGAGTAACAGAAKCTTGATAGTTGACAACAGCTACCAGCAGCCTATGAATCAGGTGGTTTATTTCTTTCTATTCGTTGCTTCAAGCAGTCACTCAAAAATATTGAACTTTCATTTCAGTGAATAAAGAGCTTAAGGTTCATCTTTGGTGGTGAGGACAGGTTCTGCAGTGCACGCATGCATGCTTCAATGCGACATATTTTCTGTTATTTAAACTGAGAAATGAAAAAAATAGGATGGGCTAAAGGTCGATGTGATACAATTGTAGAAGCCACTAGTTCCATTCACAGTTTACGATCCAAAGAAGATGAATTTTTTTAATTGCAAAGATATCCAAAAAGAGTTGTATCAAACTTCCAGAGAATAGGAAGTCCCTGCAGCTTGTGCACTGATACGCATGGCATGGCGGAATCACGGCTTCCTTAAATCTCCYGGGGAATAAGTAATCTGTGACTATTTTGGCCGTCAGGAGGAAAAATCTGTTTCTTCCTCTTCCTCATTATAGGCTTTGGGAGATGCTTAAGGGTGATGCCGAGCTTTGTGTCTTTGTCACAGCAGCCTGTGAAAATGCGAGGGGAGTTTTCCATACAGTGAGATGAGGCACGCTTTCAGGCTAGACAAAGGTTGTGGTACCTGACAGTAAGAGTGCTTTTGTTTTGTCATCTGCAATTCTCGCCTTAGAAGAATAAAGACCTTTGAGCATTTTTACTTMCTGAATTGGAAGATGTAAAGTTGTGCTGAGCCATTGCTTGAAGGAGTGAGGAAAAAAATGATTGAAAATGTAGTTTCTGTAATAATGTCACATGCTGGAATGGCTTGTTCTCTTCTACATTCAACGGTGACCAGCTATCAGTTTTTTTTCCTGAAGGTCAAAAATAAACTCACTTTTTTTGCTYTTAGTTTTTTATGGCATTGGAAAAGCTAAATTGTATTTTAGCTCCCCAAGTCCTATTTAAAATCTTCTGGCAGGCACATAAAATTGCCTTATATAGTGTTGTAACAGTGCCTCTTTTTTATCATATTTATGCAGTTGGAGTGCTTCTATTTAAAGGTATGTTCTTCAGGTTCATGTGCTATAAGTAAAATCAGAATGAGATTTGTTTCCTTGTTTCCCTCACTGAAAATGTTTTTACTGAACTGTTCAACAATACTTGTTGAGTATTACYTTGACGCTTTAATTTGGAGGCAATTTAAGATGTTCTGACTGAAAATTTTAAAGGAAAACTCCTAGTGCATTGCAGAAAATTTTTTTTCCTCTTCTCTTCCTGACCTATTGTCAGAGGGTTTTTGTTGTGTTTTGTTTCTTAATCTGCCACTTTAGAAGCCCTGTGTTGTTTTACTCTGTAGATATTTTAACAGCTCATTTTGATCTTGCTGACTTTGCTGTGTCACGGTTCATGTCTTTCTCGACATGAAGCTATCAAGTTCTTCCATTTACTATTCACATTTACCCTTGCTTACAAATGAGGTTTARAGAAGCAAAAACCTTTCTACATCAAAGGTCTTATTCATTTGTTTAGTGTTGGCTTTTGCATTTTCTAATTGCTGATGCATGGTTTCCGTCAAAAGACTATAGATCTTTGTAGAATGACTGTTAAAAAGTACTCTAAAATAAATATTGAAAAATATCAGTTTGTATAATGAGAACACTTTGAAATATTTAAATGTTTCTCTTGTTCCTCAATACTTTCTCTGTCTTAAAAGTTTGGGGAGTGGTAATTGGCCTGTCTGTGATTTTTTGTGCAGTCTTTGTGTTAAAAGTCTGGATCTCTGGGGGTTTGGTCAGCCATGCTGCTGTGAAAAGCATCCAGCGGTAGCAGCTGCAGCACCTGCACAGCTCTTCTCTGCTTCCACCYGCCAAGGTTTGAGCAGGGCAGGAAACCAGGTGCTGTCTGGTGATCCTACCTGCTCTGTTACGTTCTGGAGACACAGAGGAACTTGAGGTGTCACTGTCTATGTTAATATCCTTTCAGGTGTGCACAGACATGTAGTACTTTTCATGAAATTCACATGTATCTGATTTTAAAATGTGACAAGAGCATTATTTTGTGTCTTTGAACAAATAAATATAGCTAGGAGGGATGTGTACAGAAGAGCTGTGCCCCCTAAGTGATGTGCTGTGACATGGGATATAGAGAAAATTTAACACTTTGTCACTTCAGTGGTTGACTAAGTGAATCATAAAAACAGAGGTCCCAAGTGCTCTCATTCACATAGGTTGTAAATACCCTTTGCAAGACTGGAAGTATTAGATAAGAGTCCTGCCACACTGTGGTAGTGAGGAATATTGGCTGTGTGGAGTATTTTGCCTAAGTAATTTAGCAGGATGCTGTGCATCAATAACTATGATCTGTATTTTTGAATGGGGCCAGCTCTGTGCTAGTTTGTTGGATGAAAAAGACTCGGGCAGAACAAGGCTGTGATTACAAAGGGTGCCCTGAACTGTTTGTCTGCATTGAGAACTGGCACAAATGAGCAGCACGCTGCTCTGGTTCATATTGGCCACTAGAATTTGTTTGGCACATGCACCCTAAGCCAAGGATGTGGGTACGGAGATCTGGTTCACACAATTACTGCCATAAGGGCATTCATGGGAACAGTGGATTTTTCTATTGTGCTCAGGAAGCGTGTTTCAACATGCACTGTCTGCTTGTGCCTTGTGAAATTCCAGACACCGCAATGTCCTTTGCTGTGGCTGTGAATGGAGGACCTTGAGGAGCAAGCACACAAAGCTGTTGGCACAGAACGTGGTGCAGAAATGGGCCCCGTGCCGCTCTGGAGCGGTTCAGAGCAGGTGCTGTTTGCGGTTCGGAACAGGAGCCGCTGGTGCTCAGCCTGCGGCAGCGTGAGCCTCCGCGGCTGCCCGCCGTGCGGYGAGTACTGCTCCCGCTGGGGAGGTTTCCTCTAGCTCAGATGTGGAGTTAAACGTTTCCAGGCTGCACGCTGGAGGAAGATTTCTGATGTCAGTGGCAGCTGTGTTGACAGTCAAGTTGTATCTGATCAATTCACTTAGAGARAGGTAGGATGAGCCATACAAAGTATTCCCAGGAGAGATGCAGCGCGTTGGTACTGCTGCTTGTTTTTTATATAAGCCAATCTATCTTCTGATAAGACAAACTCCTARGGAAGCAAATCTGGTATTTACAACTTGAAGTGGTTGAGGTTCCTATTTCATATTTGAAAATGAAAGATGGACCTTTTTTCTTATCTTYGAAATTTAAGCCTGTTTCCACACAGAAAACTGAGAGAAGAGATAAAATTTTTTGAAATACAAGCTATTCTTTGAAGCTCTTAAAATATTTTGAAGCTTTTCCCTACAGCTATGTATTCCATGCACTTAATGTCTGTTTTATGCTTTGATATATTTTGCAATTATTTTTCATCCTTAATTTGATTTTCTTCTAATAACATTGTTCAGAAAAAATAGTGGATGACAAAGAAGACTAGCATGCATCAGATAATTCCTATCTGACTAAGATAAGTTGTTTTAATTACATACATGTACATGCAGTGCTATAAATCTACTTAAAGGTCTTATCAATTTAGGAGGCAGTACTATGGGCAAATAACTTTTCAAAGGATGCCAGTATTAGCCCAGGGTGGCTTGCTCTTGCATAGCGTGTAGTCTGTGGTTTTTGATGTCCAACAGTTTGCCATTCAGTAAAGTGGTGCAATATCAAACCACCATAYGGGCAGGAGCTCAGGAAGCTGGATGGATTCTTAACATGTCTCTCTCTGAGGTATTTCCCTTAAATTTCCATATTCCCTTTGGCTGAGCCCAAGCCCCGTGCCCAGCCCGTGCTGCTCAGACCCCCCCCCCAGGCAGAGCTGCTGCCCTGGGGCTGCCCCCCAGCCAGGGAGCCCCTGCTGTCGGCTATGAGTTAGCAGGGTTGTACGTGGAGTCTCTGAGTTACCAGGGTTATATGTGGAGTCTCCCTCTCTCCCCTTGCTTTCCAGTTATATGAACAGGCTGGTGTGTTTCTTTACCTTGCCTGCATACAGCCAGCTGTTACTGCGCTGCTGCTCTGTTTTCTCTGCGAACTGGCCATGACCAGGCGCACGAGCACTGTGCCGACCCCACCATTCGGTGGCTGCCAGCGGAGCAGGAAGGTAATGGAGTTCTGCAGAGTTCTGTATTATTTTTACTTACATGATACCTAGCGTAATACATTTCTCTTATTCTCTGGCAATTCTGAAATGCCAAGGGGAAAAAAAAACTTTGTTTCAGTCGAAAATGATGGAAAAAAAAATTTCCCCCTCAAACTCTACAAAATACTGTTTGACCCCAAATTAGATATTTCGTTTTAGTTGCTAAGTAATTTACTGCTGCTTTATAACATGAAATAGCATGTCAAAGTGAAATATTCAAAACAAAATATTTTGATGAAAAGGAAATATTACTTAGGCACTTCTGAAAAAACCTTAAGACAGCCTGATGAAATGGATGCATACACGTGAGGTGTTTAGATGAGCCTGAATCTGTGGTTTTCAAAGGGAAAAGTTTTATGCTAAGCGTTTCTCTATTTCAAAGTCATCGACTACCATGTGTGTACACCATGCTTCAAATGCAATCAGACTTGCACAGATTTCTTAAAAGATAAAATGTGTCCTGAATGCCTGAATTCCCTAAAAATGTAAAGAGCAGTCCCCAACAAGACTGCTGTTGGCATCAGTGGTTTCCGCTGGGCGACGCGCTACGCACCGCTCGGTGCCTGCGTAGAGCAGTCCCAGTTGTGGCCGCTGCCTGGGTCATCGCCAGAGGAGGACCTTTTGTGTTGCCTGGTGGCAAGAACAAGCTCCGCACGGTTCACCCCAGCGCTTTCTTCATTTATCATTACAGTATCCCTGTCTTTCATCTTTTTAGAGCGGACTTGCTGGCTTCAGTTCTGCCTACTAGTTTCAGTTCTCAGCTGAAACTTCTCTGCCTTGCGATGAGAGCGGCTGCGTTTGTGCTGCTTTATTGCTGAAATGCTGGCGTTGTCTCCCAGCTGCTCCCAATTAGGGCAGCCTTTTGTGCTGGGCTGCGGGCTGGTATGCAGGCAGCTAACAAGGGCCGTGCTGGGWTGGGAAGGGCAAGTTTGTGAATGCAACTCTTGGAAGGAAGAGTCATTAAAATTGCATCACCTTCTGCTGTTGCCAGTAGCTGAGGTAGGAAAAGGAGCTCAGATGGGGAGGAAGCTGGAATAAATGAAAAATGAGGCTGGTGGCTTTGGTTTTAGTAGGCCTGCAATACCCATTTGAGTGTGGTTATTCCCAGGAGTGCTTGGCCCTGGTGTGTGGGCTTCATCCTTGGCTCCAGGTGTGCGGGTATGCATTGCTTTACAGAGGCCCAGGGGACAACACGCCACCAAGATAGCCTGCTTTATCCCTCCCCTGCTCTCCGCCATGTGCAAGACAAAATAAAAAAATAGACCTGCTTATATATTTAGTTCAGCAAGATCATTAATGGATATATTAGTATTTGTTATGCTGTAACATGTCACTATTTATTCTACATATTTTAGCCTAATTGATGGCCTTTAAATGAAGCTAATAACTTTATTTTTCAGTAGGGTAGATATTTTAATGTTTTCTTTATATGTCCTTTTAGAACCATTTTTATTATTTAAAGCTCAATTCTGTGTGCTTTAGTATGAGAAACTCATTCAATCTCATTTTTATATGTGGGATATAAATCTTTGATCTGTATTTTAGCTTTGTCCATAAAATAACTGCTAAGGAAAATGCTAAAGATGTCTCCAATTTTCAGTCATTAAAGTGTGATCAGAAGTTTCCCTCCGTTGGCTGTGAGGCAGCGCCTCTCCGGGCTGATGTGCAGATTTTAAAATAAAAGCCAGGAAAATGCCCTCGGGATTCAGGTGCTGGGCTTGTAAGTGAGGCTGCAATGGCTCTGCCCTGTCCCAGGAGCAAAGTGCTGCTCTCATGGGCTGCCTGCYCCACGGCTCCCGTGACACTCGTACTTGAGCTGCTGAAGTGCCCACGGCTGTGCAGGAGGGACAGTGAAACCTCAGGGGGTCACTGAGTGGCCTTTCCCTGGGGCGCAGACTCGGCCTCTCTGCAGCTAATGACAGAGCAGGAGGACACACGGTGGCCTGGAGAGCTGCAGCTCCGCACAAAGGCCAACAAGCTTTTAACCGAGCTGAGGGCCTCAAGAAGAAATTAAATTTGGCAGCCCAAGTGTAGTACTTGGGTTATTCTCAAGTAGTCTTGAGATATAAAAATGTTCCTGTGAGAGTTCTTGGCTCAGAATAGCGGCTGCGAGAAAAAGCAGCTCGCCAGCTTGTAGTGTAGAGTCGCACGGCTTTTTGTTGGGCGTTTTGTTGGTGCTTTGAGAAGGAAAGGCTGGCCTAAATTGGTGTCTAGCCATTTAATTACGCTTTCTTACAAAGACCAGAGATGGGTTTTCTTGTGGCTTGCTCCATTTTGACCAGTGGCACAACTTTTTTTTTTAGCTTGGGAGCAAGTCTCTTATGCAAAGCCAAGGCTGGGGAAAGGGTCTCATGGAGCATCACATATTAAACAGGAGGCAGTTGTCCCTGCAGTTCTGTGGAGGCCTCTGCGTTCTCCTGAGATGCGGAGTTGCTGCAAACCTCAATGCACTCATTGCCCTGTGTCCTGCTGGAGGGCTTGGTGGCAAATCTCCTGATGCGAGGTCCCATCCAGCGGCTGGAGACAGCATATAGGCTTTTCCATTTTATTTATTTATTTATTTTTTTAAGGTGAATAAGTTAGATCAGCCAGACTTCAGAAAAGAATTTGCAGCTGTGAATTTTTGAGTTTCTGGCAATTTTTGAGTCTCTTGGGGATTTAGGTGTGAAGGGAAATGAAATTTGTTGTTGCTGCAGCTGCTGGTGCCTGATCTGCTGCTGTCCCTGTAGTTGTGCAGAGGAGACTATTTATGGAGCCAGGCTGTGTACCGCAAAGCAATATTTAAAAAAAAAAAAAGAAAAAGAAAAAGAAAAAATACTATTTGTCATTGTATCCCTCCCTCCCGCCACCAAGAATAAATGAAGTTAAGGACTAACTGTTTGTTTTGGTATCATTTCATATAGGCTGTTCCAAAAGAAAGGAAAGTTCTTCATGAAGAGGAGAAAGATGATAAAAGCTTCTGGATCCTTCTTCAGAGTGCCATGGATAAAGTTGTCTCCAGCAGGATCTGACATGTCAAACTCCATTGGCATGGAACCACAGGTAAGGGCATCCTTTTAAAAGAACAATATTTGCTATTTTGAAGTAGAATGCGAAGATAAATGTGGGAGCACTAGAACCTGAAAGGTATCTTAATAGAAACTTAATGCTGGACTGTTATCTCTTAGGATGTGAATCAAGTAGAAATGGTTTTCTCATGCCATAAATGGATACAAATATGCAGACAGTGTAATTGTGTTAAGATTTATGAAACAGTATCTCACCTCTGCAGGTAAAAATTATAAATCTATGCTAGCCTCCTCACTAAGAAACAGCACAGTTCAAGAGATCTATATGTATTTAATGGTGATCTTGTAGTTTTAGGCCTTGTTTCAGATATTCTGTTTTCTCAGCTGAAGTTACAGATCTGTGAGTACAGACCTGCAGTTGCTCTGAGGGCAGAGGCCAGGAACTGCTGAACTGTCCTACAAGTCAGGAGACAGATCTCCAGGATAAATACATTTGATTTATAGGGTACACATAACTTGTGCAAATTTTGCCAAGTTAGAAAATGTGTTGTAAAAAGGATACTTTGGCATCAACCTGAAAGGGACCTTAATGAATATAGCCTCAGTGTGCTGCATTGTTTGCCAACAAAGACAAATTTGAAGAGCCTTATGTTTTGTTGAGCTCATAATGTTACAGTAATGCTGATACAAAATGCCAGCATGATAGTCATACTGATGATAGTCTGTTGTAAGGAAATAAGTCATTAAGGTAGGGACATATTAATCTTCTGGATCTTTTTTGCTTTTGCCAATGATCCTGTAGTTACATTTTCTTGTCTTTTTTTTTTCTTTTTTAGCTATATATTTATTTAAAGCTAGGCATGGAAGAAATAAGAATTATGTAAAACACCACACATGTACGATATATGCTGGAGTATAAGCATGTTGCAATGAGTCAGTATGTAGTTAGTATAAAGTTATACCAGTTTTCTCTATCAGATAATGAAGTTCCTGGGAATATGCTTGTGTGGAAAACATGAAATTCGAGATAGAGCTCGCCGAGCCACAGAAGCTGGGCTGGGGCGATTTGGTGTCATGGTAACCAAGGCAGGCAGGCTGTATATAAATATCGGAGCATCACAGTGCTCACTTTCTTCCAGGATGTGCTGCTTACAACTTTGTAATGACCTCAGCCCAAAACTAGGCTCAGCGCCAACATTTCTCTTTGCAAAAAGGACATTCTGTCTGGCAGCTAACATTTGTAAAGTGAAGTAATGGTAGAGCTTTGTTCGTTAAAGAGGAGCGGTAAAAAAGGAATGGAGAGAATTGTTTCTAATTTATGATTATCTGCTATCTTCTATTAACTTTCATCACCATCAAATATTTAGAAGCACCTAGGTCAGATCTTGCTAATGGTAGGTAATTATCTTTCATGTGCCCCATGGTAGGTCACAGGAAGCTTCTGTTTAGCCACAGTTTCTACCTGGGAGGATGGGGAGCAAGTGAGGCACAAACTCCGGGGCTTGGGCGAGAGCGGCCGCCAACCTGGCCCAGCTGTGCCTGTGGATTCACTATGAGATAGGGTGAATGTAAAAGTGCTGCACCATGGAATGGTTGTGGTGTGGGATGTGTTGGCATATTACTTGGGATGAGTCTGAATCCCTGRAAAGGAAAACAGGACCCTTATGGGGCTGATGGCTGCGGGATGGCACATTGCAGGGGGTGCTTGCCGTGGATGGTCTGCMTTGTGGGCAGGCATGTCTGCCAAACAAAAAATTAAGTGAAAATGGAATTTCTTCTCACTGCTGGTTTCTTCCCTCTTTACTCTTCACACCTGCTAGCTAAATAATAATATTAGGTTCTACTTTTACTGGTGTACACAATTTATGGACGTGAAAATGTTTTCAACAGTCATGCTTTTTAAATCAAAAGCAATATTGAAATAAGTGAGTGTTTTTGTTATATTGCCTATATAGTTTTTCCTCTGATCTTATATTCCACCAACAAAAGGTGTTATATATTTTTTCTTTAAAGAAATGTAAATATTTTTTGTCAGAAGGACTTATGTATATACTATAGGTGAATTGAGGCTGCAGTGACTTAATGACACAAAGAAGATTAGGAGAAAAGCGACAGGGCATTTCACTCTAACAAAACTATGTCGTATTCTTAGTTGGGAACTTAATCCAATGTTAGAATATGATTAGGTTTTATGTTAGTTCCTTAAAAAGTGTGTGAATAGTGACTCTTACCAAATGCATAAGGTCATCTGGAATTGATCCTCTGAAGATGTAATCCCTTGGTCCAACACGTAACCAAGGCCAGTGAAGCCATGGTCTTGTCTCCTCCTGTTTTCAAAATCCCTTCTGGTTAGAGTTTAGTGAAGTAACATAAACAAGAAGAGATCTTCTCAAAAGTAATGGGTTTTCTTGTTTCCAAATCCACCAAAATACATTAAAAAAAAAAAAAAGTTTAGCTTAAAATTGCTTGCAAGCAAGTGGTGATTTTTTAGGAATGCAAAGTTTTTACAAATTCAGATTTTACATCTATTTTGTACTTTATTTAGATAACTACTAAGTAATTTTCTCTGTGGCATCCTAGAGCATATCTTGCCTTCTGCTTGGTTCTTGTAACAAGCCTTAGATTTTCTTGTGTGTATCCACATTGTGAATGAACTGATGAGGAAAAAAATCTATATTTTAATTGCTTAAATAGAACCAATATGAGACTTATTAGAAGACATTTAGCACTAGTTGTCTCCTACAAGGTTCAGAGATCGTTTTCATTCAATAGCTGTTTCTGTTACTCAGTAAATAAAATACCATTTTTGAGACATACCTATGCAGAAGTGTGAAGGAACTAATGACTACTGTGATAATATAGTTATGTAAATGAGATAGGGAGGAACGATTTATCTGAAAGATTTAAAAAAAAGATGAACAGGATTAATTGACAGTAGGGATAATAAATCCATATTCCTTTATAAGAAATTTGGTGCTGTGGCTCCCAGTATTTGAATACAGAGAAGGGAATTTACTAGTTCCTATAGAGATTTCACATCTACTTTAAATAGATGTTACAGATATTATTTTGCAGTTAGATTTGCCGCTGTGCAGTAAGAACAAATTTCTGGCTTTGCTAGCAAAACTCACAGATTTGAGACTTAAAGTCAGTACAAAGCAGAAGTCAGAAATGTTACGCTTAATATAAATATAATCAGTTTATAAATGTAACATACTTAAAATAGCTAAATTAATTTGAGAGTTAATTCATGGAAATTTATAAATGCGCATTGAAGAATGTAAATATATTTAAGTAAAAATTTATTTGAAGCACGTACTCTGGACCCCAGGAAAGTAAATGTGTTAGTGAAGTGACTTGGTCCTCCAGTTGGGAGTTTGCTGTGCTGCCTCCTTTATTTCTCACCTCCTTTTCTCATGGATGTTTTCTGTTCTTCCTGAAGCTGTGGCATTCAGAACAGCAGTAGCCAGTTGGTTTCTCTGTCAACCAGTGTCTTGGGATCTTCTTCTCATCTGCCTGCCCCTCGCAGAAGATTCTGCTCTTCTTAAAATGTTATCTGCACTCATAAATTACTGTGTAGAATCTCTTTTCTCCTGGGATTTTGTGATGGAAAGTGAAATGTGGAACCCCTTGACCTGCCCTTGCTGAGCAGCCCAGCTCACCTGCTCCTTTGTTATCACTAGCCCAAGCAGTTCACTGGTGGCACGACCTCCTCTGTACAAATAAGTAAGAACAGAATACAGCAGAGCATAAACATTATTAAACAGACTTTTAATGAGATGCCAGTAGAAACAAAACGTAATGCCCAACTGTAAATAGTCTATATTGAAGACTGTATTTATTTGTTAAGTATATTCAGTATGGCWGTGGGAAAGACTATGGGGAAAAAGAAAAACAATAAAGCCCTGAAAGCTGTCAGAGGAGGTAATCGCGTAAATGCACTGCTGTGCTAATCCTACTCAATCCAAAAACTAGAGAGGACCTCAGCGAAGGTTAAGATCTAAAATTACAGTTGAGGAATACAATGTTTCTGTACTTCAGTATGAGAAGCAAGCACTAACCTCTGTCCCAGGGGTGGTCTTCCAAATCATTCAAACCTGGTGTTGCCTCCTAATAAACAGAAAATGGTGATGACTGGAGGAAGGGTTTGTTACAATGTGTTCCCCATGCGGCTAGGAAGACTCTTACTAGTTTTGGGCACAGGAATGGCARATGCTTCCTTTGAGGTAATTTCCCAGCACCGGCTACATGACATCTCAAACTCCATAGCAAATCTATAAGATGATATTTCACCCCTGACTGGGCCTCATATCTGTGCCGTGATACACCTGAGGGGAGGCATCCTGGAAGCTGAGAGAGCTCACACTGTACATGTGCACAAACCCTTGCTAGCTGATGTTGGGTACCAGCAGCGTAGGAGCACTTGACAGGACCCTTATGACAACTGTGGAGCACCCAAGATGAGACTGGGATAATTTGGGAAATGGGAAAGCAGAGTTAAACTTCCAGTTGCCAATGCAGTCTGAAAACCTGTCTTAAATGGCGAATTTCCAGCAAGTGTTGTCCTTTCTTGAGTATTCTTGGAAGACAGAAACTGACTTCCATTTCTGAGGCTATGGTATTTAGCAAGCGTTCTTTCAAGAGAAGAGTTTTCAAAATAGTYGTCTAGGAATAATTTGCAAACAGAGAAGCCTGTTCATACATATTTATATCAAATGATTTGAAACTGAATCTTGATCATGGGTGAAGCTTATTGCACTATTCAAGTGTATTATTTTTGGCTTTTATGTGAGAGCAAAAGCAATGCTATTGTTACAGTCTCAGCTACTATCATTAAAAAAATTGTAGCTTTTGAACAGGTTTTTAATTTTAATTGGAGTACAGGCAACAGCTGCTTTCAAGTGCAAAAGCCTTTGTTAAGCAAAGAGGATGGATATACAGATAAACTCCYGTAGTCGTTATTTGTGTAGCCAGCAATGAGCTAATATGGAAATCAGCAAGGAAGGGTATTGGCTAAAAGAGAAGCTCACCTAAAAGATTCAGGGAGACTTTGGTGTCTGACATGTTTACACTGTCATATTGCCAGGTTCAGGATCACTTGTCTCAGCCAAGTGTACGTGTCCCTTGAGATTTCCACCTCTTGTTGAACAAAAATTGAATGGAAAAGAGCTTGAGTTTGACCTTCTTTCCGTTTAGCCCATCTATCTTTTTCCAAAAGATGAAACAAAGCTCCTTCAAGATAAGGGCAGGAGTCCTGACACTGGTGCTAGCAAGGATCAGCAAATGGCCCTTTGCATGGGGAGGACCTAGTGTTCTCACCCTGCTCTGTTGTTACTGTTGCTTTCGTTGCTTTGCTAATGCAGAAATTAATTTTATGCTTGGAAGCGGCAGTCTGGTGAAAGGACAGCCAGATGGCAGCAACCAACAATGTCTAAGGCTAAAAGATTTGTGATCTCTCCTGAGCGCATCCCCTTAGGCTGTGACAGWGATCCTGTCATGCAGCCTCAATTCTGAAAACGAGAGAATTGGCTAAAACTTCCCTGCCTTCCCAGGCTGCCAGGAAATATGTTCATGTAGGTGAAATATTTGACTACCACATGTATAAACATCAAAAGACAGGTAATAAATCACAACTAAGTTTGTAAATAAATGGAATAGGCAATAAAGACACAGCCAATGTGTGTCGTATCTTATTCAGTAATTCATTAACCATCAGCCCTAGAGCAGCGCTGGCGTGTATCCCACAGGCAGCCTCAAAAGAAAGATTAGATTAGACTGCAGCTTTCTGTTTGGAGTTTCTTAACACAAGGAAAACTTAATTTCAGATATTATAGTAAAATAATTGGTTTAATTAATTAAAAATTTCCAACTGTATAAGAAAGGAAATTGCATGATTTTTCATTCTATACTTGCAGTATTCCTATCTGCGAGGGCTGAGAAGATACTCCTCTGAGATTATTTTTAGATTTTAGTGCAAAAATATTTTTTTCTGTCAAAAATTCCATAATAATGTATCAAGTCTCAATAGTAAGTATGTGCTGGGTCTTTTGGTTTGCTTTGCAGACTGCTTTTATGTAAAACAAGGTGGATGGAATAAATTGAAAGTAATAGGATAGAGCGTGGAATGAAAGAGAATGTAGTTTGGACCATGTATTTAACACCTTCAGCCTGCCAGACTCTAGAGTTTGTTACTGTCATGCATCATCTGCAAAATTGCGAGCTGACTCTCTACTGGGAGAATTGTTGCAATGATCAGGCAGTGAAAGACAGAAATACTTGACCTTTAAGGCCCTATGATACAATGGGGCACAGCTAAGGAGGACTGGGAGAAAAAAAAAAAAAAAAAAAAAAAAAAGGTCCTTTCTTTACTTGTAAGCTGTGAGGGTTTCTCCTGACATCTGAGGCATTTGCATTGGAAACATAAAATAGCCTTTTATTTTTTTTCTCCACTATATAAATAGGTTCTAAGATGAAGTTAGTATTATAGGCAGACATGTGTTCCTTCTTTGTTTTTCTTTTTTTTTTAGATGGATGAAGATTAATGTTTGATGTTTTAGGTATCTTGCATAGTTCAGAATTAATTTTCAGAGCACCAGGCTATGGTGGCATAAAACTTAGCGAGCTGGGACCTTAGCGTGTCCTCCTGGACCCTGACGACCTGGTGCAGCCCGCACTGGCCCCGCTCTAAGGGACCCCCTGACATATAATAATACAAATACATTTTTTGCTGTGTTGGCTTCTAGGACCGAAAGGATGTAGGTACTCTGAATGCATGTGGACCATCTCTTTGCAAGGCATTCTGATGCTTTTGTTTCTATAATGTTTTTATTATTACTATTTTGTACATGTGGAGGTGCAAATATATTTACCTAACTTATATCTATATGTTTACTAGGAAGGGATTTCACATATCAAGATTTGATTTCCTAAAGCAGTTTCCCAACTAAAATGTACCACCTGTATCACTGTAAAGCTTCTGACGTTCCATCTGCTTCACATAAAGCACGTTTCTTGGACATTCTGTGTATGTTTTATAGGCAAGAAACATGACTGAGAGGGGATAAGAGTTGTGCAGATGGCCATCAAGAAAATCAATGGCGGAGTCACAATTAAAGGCCAAAATCAATCATTTCTCTCTGCCCAGCTATTGTACTCTGCTGGTTGCCTAAGCTTAATCAGAACTTCTCACTCTCTTATTGTGTAAGCAATGCAAATACATCTCGCAGCTTGTAGCCATGCAGAGCTTATTGAGATCTTTGATTCTTATCTTTTTTTTTAATTTACTGCAAATAGTGCACTTTACTGTAAAAAAAACGAACATAAAAACAAAGGCAAAGCATGCTCAGTGTAAGATGTTTTGTAAATGCATATGAGACAAAAATAAAAACATAAAAGTTTTGAGGCCTGTTGATTTTTCCCCTTTCAATCCATCCATCATAAAATATCCCAGAAGACAGGAGATACAACCACCTCAGAGGTTAAATGTAATGCAGTCTTTGCTACTGTTTGTGAAATCTCTCACATGCTAACAATAATTCAAGTGTTATGGACATCGTGGAAGAAGTGAGCTTTTTTAGCAGCTTATGTGTTGTGTATAGTATTTGATAAACAGCTACTTTCTGTTTCCAGTAATAGCAAAAGTACTGCAAGTGGTTAGGTGCTGTGCTTGAGGAGATGAGTAAGGAAGATAGCTTGAGTTTCTGGAGGAAGATTGTATCAGAAGCAGAGAAGTCACTTGGTGCTGGTGTGAATCTCAAGCCAAATGAAAGTTGAAATCAAGCTGGCAGAACCATGTCATGCAGATAGCTTTTTTCAAAAAGTCCCCAGTCTGAAGACTGGGAAACACAGAAAAGCTATTTCTCTTGTATTTAAATGTTAATGGAAGCTGTCAAGCTGCTCATAAATGTACATGCGGTGTCCCTGTCAAACGATGAATGTGGTATGATCTCGATCCCACATTTGATTACATGGTGCAAACAGCGATGTAGTGCTGTTTTTCTTGCAAATTCTTGTGTGGTTATTATGTTCTTTCATACGYTGTTTTTTTGAGCAAGCACTCAACAATTGTGCAGCATATTTGAAACTCTGGGAAATGTTTTAAGAAACTAAATATGTTTTAAGCATAATTTCATAACAGCAAAGGTCTCGTCCCATTTCATAGCAGTAACAAGATCTGTTACCTATGAATGCTGCTGTTCTTATCCAGAAATGCCATAGGAATTGACTTCCTGGGTGTGAGATAGCATTTAAAAAATTCCAATTTCCACATGCAGCAAATGTAGGTATCAAGAATGAGTAGTTAAAAAATCACTGCTGACATCGAGGGGGATGTTGAGAAGGTTTGCTGAGCATTTCAGTATGGTCAGCTGTACTGCAGAGATACTGGATACAAAAAGCAAGAGAATATTTTACACATTCACTGTAGAAAAGTAGTGCTTTTACTTAGAAAACAGGAAAAGGTTTAGCTAAATGCTTATTTGGTTGTTTAATTTCACAGTAGTAGCAGCATTCAATGTGAAGACTATGATTAACTGTGGAGAAAGCAACCCCTGACCGCTAGCGATCGCTGTGCCATCTCATCTYGAGTTTCAGGGTGGTGCTTTGAAGCCTTCTTTGGATGTGGACATGTTCTTTCAAGCTCAGAGGCACTGGGTTGTAAATGAGTACTGGGTTGTGAGCTTTAGGAATCAGGAAGCTTTGGTGGTGATCGATTTAATGCATGGCATTAATAAGGCTGATTGGAAATAGTTTGGCTATAGCAGGGAGAAAAGTTCTCCTCAACTACTAGTTGCAGTTGTCTTCAGATGACTTATCCACGTAGGCTTGTCTTGTGTGTCACTGTAGCATGTGGATAGCACTCCTGCCATACAGTCTGCTTTGCTTTTCAAGTCTGACAGTCTTTGTATTGAGGATAAAGCTCTTGAAAGGGGCTTCAGTTGTGCCTGCTGCACAAAAGAAATAGGAAGAGATGTGAAGTGAGACAGGTGCTTCCCTGTCTCCTGAGGCAGGGCAATAGCACAACCCTAACTCAGGTCCTTACTAGTCGCGGTTCTGGTATYCTGCTTAGGAAGGGATCAAAGGACAGTGCAGCCCGCTGTCCTGATGCATCTCAGAACAAGTCAGAAATGTATTGCATTCCTCTGGCCAAGGGGCTGTGTTTGGGCAACTCTTGGCATCCTCTCAGAGAGGAGGCAGAGGCCGGACGGGTGCCCTCGTGGCAGCTGGGCAGACAGTCCTTGCCGAAAGGCCCGGGTGGTGCCAGTCCGAGCTTGTGCAGTTGGGGTCCCCGCGTCCCCAGGACCGCTCATCTGGGCCCCTGAGCACGTGGCTCAGCATCATTTTGTCTGCCTGAGGAGTGCCCATAATCCCCGTTCAGAAAGATGCTACATGGCAGTTTAAATTCATCATTATTATAACTAGCTTTTCTACAAAATTTCTAGTTTTAAGGATTTTTGATAGTTATTGTTTTAAGATTTATTTTATTGTTTTCTCAGGAGAAATTGAAAAGAAYTAATAGTTTCTAACTAGTAATTTCAAACCTTTGGCTATTTTAGGTAGCAAGTAGAAGAATGCAGTACCTGATGTTAAAGGACCTCTTTGGACTCGCCCCATTTTTAGAATTATCACAAAATATAAATTGGATGATACTGATTCATTCTCAGTAAATTTTCTAGGTCCTTTCTTTTTCTAATTCATCTCTTGGAATTTTCATTTAATGCATAAATTCTGTGGTCTGATCAGTCTCCAATTTGTACTTCATCTAGTAGATTTTATTACAGGGAAGTAAAATTGTATTTTTTTTGAGATGATGGAGAACAGCTCAGCATGAAGAAAATKAACTTGTTTTACATATTTTCAGTTTTGCTTTATAGCAAATATATTGTATATATTGTATTTATTACATAAATTTTTCAAAACATCGAAAGAGAGAAACAGTAAAGTAGGCATTGATTTTTATRGTACAATACTTTCTGATACCAAAGTAATAAGTGACATCATGTGAGAATTTCACCATCGTTTGCCATCTGTTGATAGTTGATACCTGAGTTTTAAGTGCTGCTCGCTTTGCTAGAACAAAGGCCCTACCTGTGCTCCATTAAAAACACTGGAGTTTTGGCATTTGTTTTGACTATAAATATCAATGCGTGTAATCTATGAATTATTATGCTAATTAGTAATCTATGAATGACTTATTCCAACAGCTATAAAAAAATTGACATTTTTCAACTTTAAAATGACAAGTTCTTCTTTCCAGAAGACTAGGTTTATGAATACTTTTAATTATGTCCACAATAAAAAGTTTACCTACTGAGACAGTTCCTTAACTAAACACATCAGTTTAATTYCACAGACGGCAATAAGGAGATAGCWATTTATGCTAAAAGGTGCAGATGAGAGTTGTCCTGAGCTGTAGTTTGCTGGCATAATAGCTTCAGGCTAATTGCATACTTGCAGTATTTAAGATGTGGTGATAGGTGGGGATAGATGTGTAAAGCAGCCTTTCAGGTTCTGTGTTTGATGTCAACTGTCCTGTCACGGGGACTGCCCAGTTCACCCTGGTCAGCCCTTAGGTCCCCTTTGAGCCTTGTGACAGCAAGCCTTCCAGATGGACTTCAGATAATGCCAAGTACATCTCTGATCATTTTTGAGTCTCTCAATTCAGTTTCACACTGATATGTCACAATATGTTCTATACTGTGGCGCATGTTATACATTGCTTGTACACTTGTACGTTAGATGCGGAGGAAGAGACAGGATCTCTTTTGAAAGCTGTTTCTAACATATGATCATCCTTGCCCTCTGAAAACCTGCCAGGATTCATCTTTGCAGTGCAAGGTTGGTTTATTTGTATGGATGGAGATGGTCTCTGATAGGTTGCAGCTAGTTTTTGCAGCATTTTTCTTTTTTGGTGCTGTAAATGAATTATGTATACATCTCAAAGTAATTAGCAGAGAGGTGGCTGTTCAGCTGAATTTTGAACTAATTAAACTGACCTAATTCTTGTCAAAAATAATTAGGATAAAAACTGTGCTCCCTAAGCAGCCMTTTCAAGATGGAGAGCTGGGCAGGCGCGCTGCAGACGCCCGGGCGGTTCTGCACAGGCAGCGGGGCTCGCTCGCTGTCGCCTCCACGCCCTGTCACTGCTCGCGGCTCAACTGCGCTTGCTCTGCGATTCCACAGTCAGAAGGTGCTTTTTTTTTTTTTTTATTAAAAAATATATTTTTAAGGCTATGAATTAGCTTTATGGCTTCAGGACTTCACCAGGCCCCTGGTGAAATTGAAGAGTGTCTCTGCACTGCAACAAGAGTTTACTTTGATACATCCATTCCCAGTAAGCGTGGCATCTAGTTTCCTGTGCTGAAAGCAGATTCGGGCTGCGAGCCCCAGCAGCCAGCGTGTGGCATCAGTGGGATCCACATGTGGTGGGTGGAGCTGCTGCTGCAGCAGGGTCCTTTCCGCTGCTCCATGGCCTCTGGGCGCTTAGGCGGTTCTGTGACCTCTCCTGGCGTCTCTCCCCAAAGGAAAGAGCTTCCTGGGCTTCATAACAGGAGTGGTGGGATTTGCCTGGTTTTCATCCACTGTGCGTAACTGAGTTTTCATTCAAGCTCTACCCGGGACAGGGTTAGACAAAAAGCTGTGACTTGCTTCGGATATTAATTTTAAGCTGAAAGTAATAAACTGATTTTTTCATCAGACCATAGGGCTAATGCAAGCTAGTTTACTTCGTAAGCACAAGCTCTTTGCTTTTAACTTTAGAGATCTGATACGCATTAGTTATTTTAAAAAAAGAAGAAAGAAGTAGAAGTGAAGAAAATGGATGATCTACTATAGGTCTGATGGCATATACCAGAAAGCCAATCTCTCCTGCTCATAGGAATGGCTCGCATGATGTGATCTTGCCTTCTTTGGCCTTSGGTCTTGTTATTCAGAATATCAAAGGAGCCTTTTGAGTGATTTTGTTAGAAATATATCAGGCTGTCTAACAGTTTGGTGGCATCAATAATTCCGTATTAAGCCCTCTGCACCCATTATGGTTTGTGCTTTTACTTTTTTTTCCTAAGTTAGTTCCTAGGCAACCAGTAAGAACTGAATTGCATTAAGCTCTTAATTCAGGACTGCACGAGATTGAGCGGAGCCGTGATTCCCAGCATGGCGGTTCCTCTTCTGCAGTGTCCCTAAAAACCCTTCCATTGCTTCAGTCCCATTGGGATGTGGGCCAGAGAGGGGATTTTAAAATCACAGGTCCCCTCCTGGCTTTGAGTTTTTCCCTTTGTTTTTTAATGCTTGCTGGTATGGTTTCTTTTGGTTTAATGAAGTATAGGTTTGTGAGTCTTAATTACTGAGTGAGACTAATATTGYTGTTAGTCACCGTAAACATACACCAATATCTGCCCCCACTCTTCATTACATAATATATTGGCATATATAAAAATCTGAACTAAGGCAGCTCTTACGATTTTTCTCATGGATTCAGGTTAAAAAGTTGACTAGCAAGAAAATTCAGCTTGTAGAATCTGTCTACCTTTATCCAGAGGAAAAGGTGCCCAACCCTTCCTCAGCTGCTACCGTAACCTCTCCTATGTTGGTGTCCAAATCCTCGCCATCTCCAAACAGAAACCCCTGGTATTTGAAAGTTAAGAATGGTACATTTGTATGTGAGAGAAAATAGAATTTAAGGTGTMGTGAAGGAATTTTTATTACTCTGAACTATGACATGAGCTGTGATGTGGTATGAATGTGCCAGTACTACCTTTGGTATGTATACTGGCCAAAGAAAAATTCCTCCTGGGAATAGGACTCTGTCAAAGAAAATTACAAAATATTAGATGATACAAGTATTAGCCTTAAAAATTAAAATGTGGGAAATCTTTTTAATAACAGAAAGCTTTATATCAGAGCAAGAAAATTGTCTTTGTAATCTGAATGCAAATATGCAGACGTTAGGTCAAAGAGGCTTTTTAAAGGAATATAGGTATAATTAATGCAATTTATTAATACCTATATGGAAAGCACATGTACATTACTAATGCCAAAATAAACTGTAATGAGATRAAACCACTCTTAGCATGACATGAAAATCATTTGCACATATTAGAAAGGATTTCAGTGTTATGTCTCACTGTTAGAAGAAGAGAGTGCCGGCAAATGCCACGAGACTGGCAGCTTGAGAATAAACTCCTCTGTTCTCGCAAGAGGATCAGAGAGGCAGCACTTACCATCTTTCCTTCGTGACTTAGTTGAAAGGAGATAGTTAAAAGATAGATGTTTTGGGATGAAATTGCAATAATGTCTAACGATTACAATTAGTGAGTTAAGAAACCCAACCTGTATGTGGCAGGTACCGTATCCTTCATGTAAAGGTGGTTCTCCTGCCCACAACCTACGTGCRTTTTGCCAGGCTCTAGTACTGTTGCAGTCATTGACTGTCTGTGCATTGATCGGGTCCTATGGGAAAGTTGTTTGAGTGGTTCCTGATGAGGCTGGTCATAGAGTTAGGATCATCAAACTCAAATGGAAGAATTTGCCTTTATACACTTGAAAAAAACACCCTGTAATAAATATAAATATTGTATGAGATTGAAAACAAAACACCATATCAGACAAAGATTCCTTGGCTTTTACAGAATAGTTTTGCTGGGATGAGATTTTGAAAACGGAGATTTAAAGAAAACCAAGCCACTGTTTTGAGCTGTTTTCAGCTTCTGTCTTTTAGACATCTAGTAGTGAGTCTGAATCACAGAGGTGACAAACTCAGATCCCAAGACACAGTCGTGTCTTGATAAAGCTTTACGTAAGAAGCAAAACAAAGRTCTGCCTTTCCTGAGGGGTGTGTGTAATATGTGCTTTCCCTGTCATAGGAAGCCTTGAGAAGCTGCACAGCTAAACAGGATTTTGGTGTCTCATCACTTGCCCAAATATCAAGGAACAGTTGAAATCACCAAAGTGCGTGTCCTACCCCCTGGCCCCCCCCCCCCCTTTCATTTATCACTCGAATGATAAGTTTGTTCTCATCCTGAGGGGCCGTGGTTTGCAGTGTATCCCCCCCTAAAAAAATTATAGCCAACATATTGAATTTAATCATGTTCTCTCTTTCTGGGACATATTTTATTAAACATTTTCATCACTTTCAACTGCACATTCATACCTCAACAGATTTATGTCTGTAATTAAGGAAATTGTTATTTACCAGCAGAAATAAGGCTGGTAAAAAGACACCTTTCAGCAATATAACTCAAACATCATGACTTATTACCAAGATCAGATTAATAGTCTAGTTATTTCTTTTGCTACAGGTTAGGAATGTTTCTCATGTCAGAAGCCTTTAGAAATTGTTCAGAAATACTGGGCAATAACTATTTGTGTTTGTCCAGTTAAATAAAATCAGATGTATATGGGAAGAAAATGATCCAATACCTCTATTTAGTAATGAGATATTTTTATTTAATAAAGTATCTCTGATAGATGGTGTTTATAAATATTGAGCATTGGATCAGTATTTGAGGCGTGCGCGCAGTGGGATGTCCTGCAGCCGGAGCTCTGTGCCCGGGCGACGCTGGGAGCCGGACRCGTCACCACTGCCGTTCGCCCTGCGCTGGCTCCTGCAGCGCCTGCTGGCGGGAGGCACCCTGCTCGGCACCTGCCCGGGTGGCTCCTCTAAAAGTCAGAGTCTGTTTGGGATCTCTGGAAGATGTGGGTTGTTTGGGGAGGGGGAAGGAAGCTCTTCATTCTGTATATTTTGTAAAATATATTTTTTTTGTATCATCTCAGTGCAGTTTCTTAGTCATTGGCATATGAAACTATCTTACAGTTACAGGAAAATCTCTTCTCAGCGCCACCAGTTTTATCAGCAGGTTTGTGACCTCCTGAAAGGAAAGGTCGTTAGTTTGAAAGGATGCGGTGTCCATAAATCCCTGGTGGCTCGGCATTCAGAGGCTGGCAGTGGGGATGCCGTTCATTAATCAAGTCTTTATCAACGATCTGCTTGTTCCCTGGGGACAGAGGGCTGGAAAAGACCCTGAGTCACCACATTCAGTAGCGCAGGTACCAGTGTGGCAGGGGATTTATCAAACTCCTCTTTGCTTTTCTTAACTACTTAGTTATCTCTTTCTCCGCTGCTCTTGTAGGAAGGCTGAGTCGTCTGATGGTTAGAAACTTTTCATGCCCTCACCAAAACTCATTTAGATTCATTTCTTTCATGGTAATATTGCCCTTTATTTTACATATGACTTCTTGTCTGTGGTCACTCTGGTTATGCTATTTCATCTTGGGGGCCTGCTTTTGTAGACAGACTACTTTCTTTGATAAATAGTGGCAAGAGGTTTTCTTCCTGCAGACCTTCTTCAGTATGAGACCCAGTCCTAACTTCCAGCTGTTTTATGAATGTTGCATGGACTGTACATTTGTAGCTTTTTTAGTTTTCTCTGTAAGTGAAGTAAGGTGGGTTTTTGCTGATGGTTGTTCTCTTATGTTTTGTTTATTGGGTTTTTTTACCATGCAGTGCAGGCAGTCTGGATTAAGGGTGCCTATGTACATGTAATTTAGGAGAGTAACTCTGGGGAAACATCAGCTAGAGTAAATGGAAGAAGAGAAATTTCATTTCAGTTGTATTTTAGTCATTTCTGATTGATTTTGGATAATATTTACATGCTTTTCTGTTTTTCATATGCTTGCAAGTTTTATTGCTGTAGTTTTAAGTGTCTTGGAGATGTGTGAATTAGTGGGTATGTTACTCCTGTACAGAAGATGAACTGCATTAGCAAGAAATGAGGTGGTTCCCCAGAGTCCTGCATAGGAAATCTGTGCAAAACCTGGAACTGAGACCAGGGCTCAGGGGGCCCAGAATAACCCTGTAAAGTACGGCATTAGGGGCCAGTAACTGGCAACACAAATCTCAGCTCAGCTGAAGTTTTAAAACTCAATTAGCATGAAGTATGCTGACTGAAATAGGTACATTTTATGCAAAATGTTCCCTGCTTCTTGTGGAGACCCAGGAGCTTTGCAACTCTCTCTGTACTGCTTTTAGTGAGGATTTTGTGCCATTTCAGATTGAACATGAAMAGGAGAGATCATTTAACGCACAGCTAAGAGCAGCATCAGCAAGAGCTGGGCTGATAGAAATGCTCAAAGGTGATGGTGGGTTTAGAATAATTGTATCTGTTGATGGTTGTATCTTTTCTGCAAATGTTTTTTGAAGTACTTATTTCAGGACAACGCAAGGCCTCTTGCAGGGTGCATTAAATAAGAAACTGTGTGAGAACTGTGCTATTAAAATGAAAATAAGAGGTGATGCAGTAAAAATAGGACTGTTGTCCTAAATTCTTTAGATATGAAATTAAAGGTATGTCTCTGTGAGTAATCATAAAATTATTTTATCGGGGCAGTTTGAGTTTTTTTTTCTTTTCTTTTTTTTTTTTTTTTGCACTCCTAAGCTGGTGAGCAGAGACGTAGATGATGCAGCAGCTCCTTGTACGCCAATAGCTGAGAGGAGGCAGCTGTTCAGCCTCTTGCGGCGCTGCTGGCTGCCCAGCTCGGGCCTTCTGCAGGGCAAAGGGCCATGTAAAACAGCTCCCTTCYCATAGGGATTATGCCAGGGGCCATCCTACTCTTCTCCTAATTTTTAGACTATATTCATCAGACATGAAAAGAAAACTTATTTTGATATAGAAATGGAAAATGAACTCCAGAATACCTTGAGCTAGTGAATTGGAGCGTAGTTCAGGTGGGAATTAAGCAGGAGAATTTTCAAGTAATTTATGTTGCATATGCCTTCATAACTTTCACTTCATAAAAACAGGGAAGATATAAAATGATAATAAAAATATGTATTTTGGAAATGGACATTCTCTTTCTTAGCAATAAAAAATAAAGGTAACTTGCTCTATTTCAAGAAAGATTGCTAGTAGTTACTGTGATTTCAAGCAATGTAGCCTTAATGTTCAACACATCTTCATCTTGTCAACTCTAAAACATCCCTTTGATCCTAAGCTGATACTCCATGGGCTGAATCAGGATTCGCCTTCAGAATTAATGTCTCCTRGTGCAAGGGACCCTTGCAAACTCTGGCACTTCCTTTCAAATGAGAAGCGTTTTCCATGGAGCTGTGCTCTGCCCACTGCCAATTCTGCAGCTGCAGCATGTTCCACATGCAAGACAGCTTAAGCCATAGGCCAACTGCAGACTTCCATTGGCTTTGTGATGCAGCCATCCCCAGGATTAAAGTTTTGGCCTGCTGTAATCAGTGGCACCATCCAGGTACCTGTGTGGTTATGGGGGCTTTCTTATGTAATGTTCTTCCTAGTGAAATACTTGAGTGAAAATGGAAAAGTTGAGAAGCAGATTCCAGAAATAACACAGGAGTTTTCCTTTGCCACTGCTGCTTCCTCCCTTCCCTTTCCCATGTTTATCATGCAAACAGGGACAACTGCTTGTTGGCCTGAGCTCGGGAGCRCTAGCTTTGAGTTTCCAGCGCTACCCAGTGCGTGGCCAAAGCTCCATGTTTCCCATCAGCACTGCTGCGTTGGTATTCGTCACCTGGCTTTTTGGAAAAGGACATTTTAAACTAAGCTGAGATGCCTAAAGATGCCCAAATGCCTAAAGAAATGGAATTGCATCAAAAGGGAGCTATTAAACTTGATAGGTAAAAGGCTGTGATTCCAATCTGAATTCCTGTCTACCCCACCATGTTTTTTCTTACTAATCTACTGATGGTATTTGAGGATCCCTTAGTGCTACTGCTGCATGGTTAGTCAGTCTGTTTTTAATGGAGATGAGGTGTATGCAATGTTTACTAATGTCATGAAGAGCCTCTTAACATCAGAAGTTTTCAAGAGAGAGAAAATAACTTGAAAATCTTCTGAAAATATTTTCTGCCTCAGGAGAGGGTCAGAAGCAGTCATAGCAGTGTATTGTGCAATGTTTTGAATGCTATCAAATGTAAACCTATTCTAAAACTATTTTTAAGTTTTCTCAAATTTTTTCCCTATCTTTTGCTTGCTCTTCTTTTCTCCCTAAACCCATTTTTTTTTCAATTTACTTTGGAAAGAGAATGAGAGTAAAATGACTAAACAAGAAAAACTAAATATCCAAATATAAGAAGACTTTTTTTTGTCAGGGCACTAGTTTGTCTTTGCTTTTGTGGCAGAGCTGGAACTTTAGTCCATGTTGTCAGTCTCTAAATAGTGCTCTCACTCATGAGCTGTTCTTGCAATTAAATTAATGGTCTGAAATTAGCATACGTTCCAACATCGTTCTTTTAATTTCATTTTCTGTTTCTCTTAGCTGAATTGCCTTTAATAAATTGTATTTTTATAAAGCTTTTATTCTTGCCTGGTAATGCCAATCTTGAGCCACCTTTTATATGTGTTTTAAAATTGTCAATTTAATTTACCCAGAGTTATACCCTCTAAGTTAATAGAGAAAACAGGCAAGGAATAGAAGAAAACTTCTGAACATTGCAGATAATGCAGGAACAGTATCAGTGTAGGTAATTAAAGGAAAGAAGAAAAACTCTTCTATTTGAATTAAAAAATAAGTGATGGGAAAACTAGTACTGCTGCATGAAGATTATTTTATTTCCCAATAGTAAAAGCTTGTTTATATCTGGGTCAAGAGGAAGAAAAGTTCCAAAAATGAAGCAATGTTTTGAGGTTTGGATTTATACATGCATGTAAAACTTAGTGAGAAATACTGAATTGGCGCATGGGGCATTTTTTTTAATGGTGTTAAAATGCAAATGGAGTTTGCATTTGATTTTTTTTTTTTTTCTTTCCTTCCCCCAAATACCTAAGGAAACATTGAGTTCTCTTAAGCTAGCAACCTTCAAGGCTCTTGTGTTGCAGCCCTTCAAAAACCTATCCCAATTTTTCCTCATCTATAAGCAGAATTCATGTGCATAAATATTTGCTGAATTGAATTTATGACCTACAGGTTATGTATACAAAGAGATTTGAGCGACATCTTGTATTTTAAAGGGGGCACTGTGATAGGCAGTAATAAAGAGCAGAAGAACCTGTGCAGACCTGAAGAGCAGGAGCGCAGCAGCGTAAGGGCAGCTCTGCCCCTCCTGGCCAGGCACTTGCTGGGGAATGTTGAGCTCTGCAATYTGCAATCCTTTATTAGGAATTAATTAGTTTTCATAGAGTGAGTCAATTTGGAATTATATTGCATCCTAGGAGATAAAACATAGCACATCCTTATAGAAAATTGTGTTTAAAATCAAAACGTCATTTCATTACCTTTAGGTATTTAGTCATTTGAAATACCATTATGAGTGAGAAAAAAATAAGAGTTTTCAAAGGACTTGAATACCTTCCCTGTGCAGATGGCTGTTAGAGGTCTGGCTGCGGCGAAGGCTGAGGTGAGGGGGCCTGATCCGGGAGCCCCAGCTCTGAGGTCTGCAAGGGGCAGCCCCGGCAGCCTGTGGCTCCAAGGGACTCAGGATGGAAACATCCATTTCCCAGCTCACTGTACTGCATTTCACTTCCACTGCATGTGGAGCATAAGAACTGAAGAAAGTGGAAGGTCTACGTTGTATGTAGATGATACAAATGACTGGGAGGAAAAAAATGTGTTTAATGGACCTTCTGGAGAAATACAGCACATGTCTGGGCAAGTAATGTTCTTTCCAAAATGGGTAAAAGTGTCTCCTACTCCTGCATGTCTGATTTTGTCTTTCAAACTAACATGTGCCTTTTTTCTTCTTGGATTAACCTCTGCTGCAGCGATAACTTGCTTATAAGGGTTCTTGCTTGCTGATGCTGCCAGGTCTGATGCTCTCTCCCTTGGTGGGATTGCTTTGCTTTGTAATTTTACAGTAGTAGGAATTTATGAATGACTCCTAATTTTTGGAACAACTTTTAAGTAATCATTTGAACAGATCACTGTTCACTGCAATGGTGTGTCTTCCTGCAGCATGGTGTGTGCATGTAGTAAAAATAATGACTTATGAAGAAAATCTGCACTTCCATTCTGATGATGATGAACCTGCCCTTAGCTGCAAGTTGTAGGGAGTCACCAACGGCTCGTCCCTTTTGGGCTGCTGCTCTTGCCTGCCGAGAGGGGCAGCTCCAGCCCTGGCGCTTGCTCTCAAGCCCCAGCACCAAGGCTTGGCACCTTCGGCCTACTCTGTCCACCCACCCAGAGCTGCCTTTCTTCTCTGGGTATGTGATCAGTGCTCAGAGCACTTGCAGGAGATCTGTAGTGTGGATAAGAACCAGAATTTCACTCAGCTCCTTGCAGGCTCTGCCTGGAGACCCAGCCATTTAACCTGCCTGTGCCATTGTCTTTTTAAATGATATTTTGGGAGGGAAATGCCTTAAGAGGTTTTAAAAATACCGGTAATACTAGGCTGAAATTTCACTCCATTTTGAATTCTTCATGTTTGTGTGGAAGACCTTAAAAAAATCAACTCTCTTTTTTTTTTGGCATTCATGAGGCTGCCTTGTGAATATAAAGGCTGATACTGTTCCTTTATTTTTTTTTCCTCATTTTCCAAATTTATTTTATGTCTTCCCCTTTAGGGGGGAAAAAATACAACTTCTCTCTTAGCATCCTTTGGGACAGCCACTGTAGATGAAGAGCCAGCAATCAACATGTCAAGATAAAATTAGATTGCCACAGAGTACAAGGTTTGATCCAATATTTATATTAGATTTGGTTTTCAGCCATGCACATCACAATAAAATAATACTTCTTGAAGCTGTTCAGCATGATACAGTTGTAAAAACATGTATGCTTTGCATCTGTATAAAGGTTGGGAAAACTGGTCTTGGGCGTTTAGGCATTTTACATTACTATTTCAACATTAATTTATTTAAAAGAAATTGATTTAAAAAAGAGACCTTTTTCCCTGAGTTTTCATGCTTCATAATCATGTCATATCCATGTTTAATGTTTAGCAGTGTCTGAGCTAGCAGTGAGAGCACCTGCAGTAGYATTTTAGTTGGGCACAGGAGCAAATTTCTGAGCTGTCTCTAAGCTTTGATTTATACTGTGCAGCGGTTTTGGAGGGACCAATGTGGATTCCTTTGGGCTGAGGTGCTCCAGGAGCAGCTCCAGCACACCTGGACACTGCGTGTGCCACCGTTGTGGGTCTTGGAGCAGGACTGTCGCTCTGTGGCCAGGTCTCCCTGTGCCCCAGTGCTGAGTCCCCATGAGCACAACGGCTGCCCAGCATCCCCATAAGCCGCTTGCACGTAAGGCACTGACTTTTTTTCCCCTCAACAAAAAACTGTTAAGAATTTAAAGAAGTAATAATATTGTCTTCCTTTTTATCAGAAAAAAATAGTGCTGTGGTGGCAAGGCAAAGGCATGGGTTCGAGCCAGCCAAGAATAAAACCTGTTTTCTCCTGCATGTAAAAATACTGCCAAACATACTGCTACCTCCAAGTTTCTTCCCTCCTGACCCTTTGTAGCACTTGTGGCTCAGTTCATTTTCTGTTCAGAGGGTTTAAACTGGTTCTGGATTCAGATGCAGGTTTTACCRTATGAGATTGTGCACAAATGGTCTCTCTCCTTGCATTACCTATTTCTTCAGACCTGCTTTCACTGCTCTGTCAATAGCTTTCAAATTGATGGTCCAAACTTTTAAATTAATGGGGTTTTGTTGACTTCAGTGGAAGCAGATCAACTTCTGGACTGTCAGCCCACCCAGCCATCATCTTCAGCACTGACCCAGAAGCAGTGCCTGCTGCTCACCAGCCCGGCACCTCTGAGCGCGGAGTGCGAAGCCGTGTTATTCTTATCTCATTAAATTAGCTCTATCTGGCCTGTTGCTCCTGACAGAAAGATTTTAATAGCAGAATTTTTGGTTTTGTTCTGCAGTAACTCCAAGTTATTTTAGGTTTCTTTCTATACCAATTTAGCTCAAGCAGCCTGTCCAGAAAGCTTTTATTAGCTTAGGATTTCCTGAGAGACAGAATTTAGCGCCTGTGTTTTCCCAAGCGACAAGTGAGTTTTGAAAAACTCCATTTCAATAATCGTAGTAACAAAACATCCCAAACAAAAATGAAATACTGGAACAAATCGTAGGTGATGAAAACCTTTCAAGTTACACTAAAATATTTTTTCTGTAGAAAATACTTGTAGATGGCAAACTCCAAATGTGCTAGGCTTTCCTAGGGCCAGGTGAGATGAGGACCTCATTGTTCGGGGATCCTGAAGCTGTGTTGACTTTTGAAATGTGCTTGTACTTAGCTGGGCCCTGCGGTACTGTCAGGCCCTGGGAAGAAGGGCACTTGGGCATCACGCTTCTCTGTAGCTTCTTCTCATCTTCTGACCCAGGCCAAACCCTTGGGTCTGCAGAGCAAACCTGCAGGGTGAGCAAGCGCCCTGGGGATGCTTCGCCCTTCACTCGGCTCCTGCCTGGCGGCGGAGCTGTCCCCATAAACCCTATATCCCTGTATCGTAGCAAGCTAAATATACCTTAGAGTACTTATGGGTATAACTCCTCCAAGTTTAAGATGGATAGGCTGGGGCCGTTGGGCAATTTAGCATGCTGAAGAATGACCCAGATGCTGACTTCTGTTGACATTAACATCAGAATTTAGTGACCTACAGGGTGAATATTGATGGGGTGAAGCTAGGGAAAAGATTTACCTTCAAGGGGAGCAAAATAGGACATGAAATAGTTATGATCAAGTATCCTAAAAGAAAAAAAAAGCAGCATAAACATCTAATACAGCCTCTGTCAAAGCAAATGAATAAAAGCGAAAGTCTGTGACTTCAAGCCATGTTAATAGAAATGAATCTGCTGTCATTAGCTGAAGAGACTAAAGCATCAATCGAAGTGTCGTATTTTGCCCGAGTTCCCCTATTAGTGGAAAGGGTGATGAAATATTGCATTAGTTGGTTGTGCTAGAGAAAGAAATGGAGAAAAATTAAGGATAAATGAAATGGATGGGGGAAAATTCAGCATTCCTATAAAAAGTACACAACAATGAAAGGAAAAAGGAGTTTCTGAGGAACACTCCTGGTTTGGGCTAGGAAATGCTGCAGCGCATCTTGCGCCTCCATAGCCCCTGAAGGTGGGAACGGTTGATGAGTTTACATCAGATTCTTGTCTTGTTTTATTTWATGCTTAACCTGCCTTCCCAGTACTTCCCGATCAAGATTTGTTAGGACTCGGGCACAAGGGAGCCGGCTGGGAGCTCCTTGAAATAGCTSGTTGCACAGGATGAGCCAGGGGCAGCCCCGGAGTTAGTGGCGTGCGGCTCGCCAGGGTGTGACTTGCTGTGAACGTGAATCTGCTCCACAGACCTGAGGGATAAACTGCTTGTTTTGTATAAAATAGAGGTTTTGTAACTAATTAAGGGAAAAAAAATATTTCATGGTATGTATGGCTTCCTTTTTGATAAGCCTCTTTTTTATTGAATAAAAAATAGCGAATATCRGAAAAAGAGACAGTTTTAAGTTCAGGCAGATGTGAGAGTACAAATGCCCTGTATGGCTGTGACTTTGTGTGTGAGGTCTTCACTCTGATGGGAGCATCTGGCGGGCTCAGTAACATGGGGAGGTAGTTTTTAAGTAAAATCTTCCAGAACCTTATTTTATAAAGCCTTCCATCATACAGTCTGTGCCCAATTATGTACATGTTATTATGAAGAAAAAAAAAAAGGTAATTCTGGGCAACAACTACAAAGCTATTTAACACTGTTTCACTCTGATTATTTTCTTGACCTCTCACCAATGCATTTCTTTCACTTCTGGTGGAAGGAAGAGACCGATGATACAAGTTGGTGTCTTCATCTCAGCACGAAAGCCACGGGAAGGCCCTGCTGCCTATGGGGCGCGGGGGGCCCGGCAGCGCAAGCGGCCCCCTGTGCGGCTGCCTGCCCCGCTCACGCCCTGTGCTCAGAGCTGCAGAGAGCATTAAATTCTTAAAGAATACCATTATGGAAAGTAAAAATATCTCAAACTGCACATCTGAAATCAATGACATTTTTGTTGTAGTGATGCAAAGCCTGTTGACCAGTGGCTCTTCTGTAAACAGGGATAATAATGCCACTTACGCTGGGAAAATAAATGACTGCTTTGAAGCACTCAGACGCTATAGTGATGATCAAGATAGAAAAACCCAGGAAAAAGTTATTAATTCTGACTCAGAGAGTGCATTGAATGCTGCGTGTGGGAATCTTGGGGACACACGCTGACTGCTGAGGAGAAAGCGACGCACTGAATAACCGCTGATTAAGTGAGCGCTGCCTGTTCTCCGAGCTCCGTGAGGTAGGGGCTCTGTAGAAAATAAAATGATGTTGGATCATTCAATTAGAGACTACGTCATAACACGTGCAGAATGGGCTGAAAAAGCCCTCATGATTCTGGCATTTTCAATGGTTGATTTTGCCTACTTAATGTTTCTTTTTAAGTAGGCGTTGTGTGTTTTTAAGGGAAATACTAAAACAGAAGGCTGAAAGGAGGAGGATGTCTGCAACTGCAGCTCAGAAAAATACTCTCTTATCTTTTTCCTTGCAGTTTGTGTCTGCCTCTGGTTTTACCCTGTCATTTCCTTCTTTGCTGTTCTTCCTAATTGCGTTACAGCCCTTGCCCCTCCAGCCTTGCCCTTCTCTTTCTTTATGTTTTAGCCACTGCCTCGGGCTTCTCCGTGCTGGGTTTCCTACAGCACTGGGAGCAGAGCGGGTTCCCCGCGGGCAGCTCTGCCCTGCGCCGCTGGGGTCTCTGCGAGGAGCAGGGCGCGTCTTGCGCTTGCGGTTCTCCAGTCTGTATCGGGAGCAAATCYACTGGGAATGGTAGTGCAGGAGCTTCATGTTCACCGCTCTTGTCATGGACAACAAACTAATTTAACTAGGGTGTTGGTCTAAATCTTACCATTAGAAGCATTTTTTTGGAACTACTCCTCTCTGAAATAGATTAAATGTTTTTTGTTCAAACTTCTGAAAAAAATCAGTCAAATGCTCTCCGAGTTTTTTAGCCTGTTTGCTCAAGATGTGGTAAAATTAAAACAGGTTCTAATGATGAGGAAGAAAAACCTTCTGAGCATTATCAGGAGTTACTCTGCCATCTTAGCCCATTATTTTAACTATAYTCTAATGATACTGTGCCCCTTAGAAAATCCAAGCGCTGCAGCTAGCTGGGAGGAAGGGACCTCTCCATCCCTCGGTGGAGCAGTTTGTCATCTGACATGACAAACTATTACTGTTTAGAGAAAAAAGCTGATTAAATTAGAATGATGTTTTAGTGATGTGGCTCATCATTCAAAATTTGAGGAGATCTTTCAAACGCTAAATGAATCAAATTTTTCTTAGCAAATCAGAAACCAAGATAATAGTTTTGAGAAAAAAAAAAATCTTTGTGGATTGCAGCGATTGTGAAGAACTGGCTCTAGTGCCAATCTAATACATCCATCTATTTAAGTTATTCATATCTTAGAGGAACAGCTTTAAAGCGTCTTCTCTACAATTGATTGATCTGTTCCTCTAACACGCTTGGATGCTTCCAAAGCACTGGGGCATGATTGGCTGTGACTGGCTGTGACTTCGGAGGGCAGAGTGGGGGCAAGTGTTTTACATGGTCTGGGGGAATAGTACTTTCTATTTCTTTTCCGGTGATGAAGAGCTCAGGGGCTATGTAAACTACCAGACTTCTTATCTAGGTGAATTGTTCAGAATGGACCAAAAGACATTCTCAGGAGTAGCGGTGCCTCTGTCTGTCTTTTGCTTAGTCTGATACTGGCTTAAACCTTCCTGTGCTACAGAACTTACTCAAAGGCCAGGTCTCCCAYGGCACACAGGTGTGCTGGGCTTGGCAGCACGGTGCTGCTGGCAAGGGGCCCTTTGCTCTTTGCCTTCCCTTCTCTCTGCTGTTAGAACCGTGCGGCTGGGTGTGATACTCTGATTTCCTTCTCAGCTTTTATTTTCTTGAAAACGCATGGTTATCATGGTTTTGATTTAAACAGGAAATTTGATCCAGAAAGGCTTAAACGCCAGGAATGCAATAAGACTAAAAATGTATTCATTTCAAAAAGTCATTAATTTCAGTCACTTGGCACTATGAAAGATTGTATCTGATTCTTGCATTGTGCCTCCTTTTTCAGATGCATGCCATATAGATGGATATTTTATAACATTTTGCTTTCCGAAATATAGAAAGTTTGGCTCTAACGTTGAGTGCCCGTATTTAGAAAAAAAAAAAAAAAAAGATATAATTTTAGTCGTTTCTGAAACATTTCCAGAAGGATACAGTTCTGGTTTAAAAAAATAAAGAAATTCAAATGAAGAGGTTGAAATTTAAAGTTTTTGAAAATACTTGCCTAGTTGACCTACAGGGTCTGTGTATCAGCCTAGTGGTGCTTTAGGTAAGTGGCATCTGTTCATCAAATTATTTGAAAATTCATTACATAGACTTGCAGTGTAACTTTTTTTCTTTTTTATTAGTCTTATAAAAAAAAAATGTTTCTAGGTATGTTAAGATCCTAAAATGAAAGGTATTTATTATAATAGTGTGAAATACTATGAAAATGAGAGCATTTGCTGTGACTGCACGTTGATACTGCCTGTTACCACTGATCTTCTAGTGATGCATCTGGTTTCAAAATACATCTAACTTGAGTAAGGGTTTGAGCTCGCTAGCAAGAACTTGGAGCTCCTTTGCAAGCTTGATGAGTGTGTATCTGTTCTTATGCTAACACATATTACTCTTCATATGCAGAACAAAGATGCAGATGAAAAATTATTGATTCAGATACTCAGGGCTAAGTGTCCTGTTYTGTGGTATATAGGTGCGTTGGCATATGGGAGCAAATGAGGATTATGCTGTTAAATTTAGTGCGTAAAAGCAGAGAGAAAGGCTCCAGTCCCTGAAATTGGTCTGTATTCTGGTGCTTTATTGAGCATCTGTCAGCTTTACTTCTGGTCCAAGGAAGGTCTCCCTGTGACTCATCAGCACAGAGTTTTTGTGCTATGTGAACTGTGTGGTCCATCCCATGTGTGACATCTGCCAGCACTGCAGTGACCTGCTTCAGAAGCAGAGGCAGATCCGCAGCAAACCTTTTAGTGAAGGTCTTGGGCTAATCACCACATGTAATAGATTGGCCTCAACTCAGGGCATAAGGTTTTATATCCCTTCCAGAGTCTTTTCAAGTGTTATCAGCCTGTGCGTAGGAAGCAGGACCCAGGAGATGACTGGAAATGAAAAATAACCTGATATGTGTAAATCTGTGAATCTTCACAAGCATCAAAAATAGATAAACGTTTCTCTAGGCAGTAGTTGAGGTCAACTTTTTCAGTTGAACTGCTCTGTCTGCTTATTTTATATGTCATCACAACATGTTGCAACACAGAACCGGGCCCAGATACTTAGTATTTTAGGTTAAAGTATTCAGTGACTTTTTTTGTTTGGAAACAATCCAGAACACTTATTTTAAATTTTCTAATGTGATAATGTACTTTATATAATGTGAGGTCTAGCAAGAAGCCTCAAGCTATTATATCCTTCAAAAGAGTTCACTCTCTTCCTCTTCTGCCTGCAAGCCAGAGCTGTGCTGTCACTGTGGCTTTGTAAACAGCTACTCTAAAGCACTGAGTGAAGGATCACAGGGTATTTTACTGGCCTCTGCTCCAAAAATTCATTATTTTCTGAATGCCAGATAAGCAGGAGCTCTGGCTGCTATCCCAACCCTGACTTCACCCAACAAATTAATCGCTTGTACCATGGCCATTACAGTTGTTCAAAATGACCTCCAACTGTGCTTGGTAGCGTCAGGCTACATTACCAAAATCTGAAATATTGTTTTATTTCTCTTTTCTGGTATTTTATAGCTCTTTGTTTAGCTTCCACTGGTCTGCAGTAACATGATTTTCTGTTCCCTGTGCCAATTGCCCACATAAAAACAATACTAATGCCTAATTATACCATATCTTGGAGAGTAGATGTGGGTAAGATCCTCATGTGATGTTGGTCATGTAGCTTCACTGAAGGATGCCAGCTATGATTTCTTTTTGGCAATTTCTTTGCTTATCCAATAGAAATTTGGCTGCATCTACAGTCTTGTTTGACAGGCAAGTAAGAAAATATTTTTGGATATGCTTTTGGACGTATTTAACTACTAGCTGTTTACTTCTAAACAAATTATCTTGCTACAGAAGATCAGGGTAGGATTTTCTTTTTTTCTCTGAAATTAATTCTGTCACTATCTAATACCAGCCTTGCCTACATCTTCCTTTTATATGGAAATTACCACTGATGTACTTCAAATTGTAAGTTACAGATGGAAATGAGGGAGGAAAGCAATTGACTGGTCCTGCACTTTGCCTGGTTAAAATGGACTAGCAGAATTAGGCCCTGTGTGAAGAAGTAGACTTTGCAGCAGCTGCTCTTCTCACAGGCAGTAATGTTGAGTTGTGCTTTGGGTAAGGCCGTCAGGGATCGACGTTCTGCTCSCGCTGGAGGCCAACGGAGAGCTCCCCGCGCCGAGCTGGCCTGTGGAAGGAGCTGCTGCCGTCGCTCTTCCCGGGCGCCGTTAGGCCCAGCAAGCCGCCTGGCGCGGTGCTCGGGGGTTGAGCACCAACTGCCCTCTCACCTCCGGCATGGGAGGAAAACCACAGCAGCCTCAGTCTCCGAGATCCATACCAGCCCCGAGATYGGTACTGGTATGAGCACAGTTCTCCAGACGTGAAATTAGGATAGCTAAAGCAAGCATTGCCTGGTATCTGGAAACAGCMAGTGACTCTTCTTGCAATTTGATATAGTTCAAAAATGACTAATTGTGACGTGAAATGCAAATGGAGCATTGAAGAGAATTTCCTACTAGTAGGAAAATAAAAACATGCTTCTGTCGGTGTTCTCATTAAGGACATAAATGTTCTGCTGTTTTACTCTAATAGCGTTGCTTTCTGAGAGCCATTTCAGATTAGAGATACAACTTTAATGTGATTGTGTGCTGTAATTCCAAATTCTCACTGATGGATTTAAGAGTGGGTGAGTCTAGTTTTTGAGTGGACATAATCSAATTTTTGCTTGGGAGCTGCTTGTTGAATCCCTTTAGCATGTAGCTGTTTTGAGGGGTTTTAAGAGATGAGAAGAAGATCTTACGAGTTTTGGTGGGGAGTAGGGTATGGGTGGATGTTTAAGCAGGATCTGCAGCCCAGGTCTAAGGCTCATTTGTGTTATGCTCACTTTCGTGTTCAGTTAGTGTCGTGTCACCTCCAGGCTTCAGCAAACCAAACCGAATTGAAATGCTTCTTAGAAGCGAAATGTAGGGCTGGGACAGACGYGCAGGTTGTTACAGTTAGTTTCTTGACTGAGAGGACCAGATTAAATGTAGCTGTGACTGTATGGAGTAGATCAATATCAGGTACCATGAAGGTGAGATTAGGTAATTATTGGAAGAGTTAAAATGGCAGGAAATGAAAAACTAGAAAATAGAGATCTTTTCAGGCTATGTATGTTTAAACTAGAACACATTACCACGTGAAGTCATTGAAGCCAGGCACTTAGCAAGAGTGGGAGATGGACTGGGCACTTTTATGGATATCAAGAATAGCCAGAGTAATGATTAAATATATCAATTTTGATAATATAATTAGAATAATTTTTCATGCCTCAAGGCTTAAACCAACTTCTATATGAGAGACCAGGATGAGACTTATGGTAGGAAAAGATTAAAGACATCTGCACAGTGCAGAGCTCTCGCCCTTGCTTCTGAAGTATCTGCTGCTAATACACGATGAGCTACTGGGCTGGGCCTGACCTCAGGTCTGCCTTGATCAAGTGTGTCGTTTCAGAGGTTACTTAGGGCATCTGGATTGCAAAATACAGACTAATTTTTTAGGTAGCCGGATTGTGATGAAAAGGAGCATGAGGCTAACAGCCGATTTTTTTTTTTTTTTTTTTGTAATTTTGAGAGGACAAATATGCTTAATGTAATTGCAGATCTGCCTCCTTCCTCCCCGCTCCCCCCAAAAAAAGCTTTTCATAGGTTTAAAAATCATGAAGTAGCTTAACATAAAATAATATGTTTTATTAGAAAAGATTATTTTTATTTATATCCTTTCTGAATCATGAACATTTAAGGCGAGGTGGTTGTGCTTGCAAACTCATCTCTGCCACCACTAGAGTGAGATTTTATTTTTATGCTAAATAAAGCTAAGGCTCTCAGACAGGAATTCTCAGTGAGCAAGAAGAAAATACATGTTGATGTGCCTGCACTTTAACTGTGCAAATACAGATACAGAAGGGAGACGRTAGCTGACATTACCAACTAAGAGCTGAGGAGGTAATTGCCTAAATTGAGCAGCAGCTGAACTGATAAAATGAGTTAAAATGTGTGTGGGCATCCAGGTGGTGGCGAAGGGGGAAGGGGCACCTGTTAGGCTGCAGGTTGGCTTTGGTGCTGGGAGAGGTCTGGTCTTCAGACCCACTGGTCTGAACCTGTGTGGCGACAGAGGCAGCCGCCACGTCGCTGGTGTCGGTTTGAAATTCTCAGCAACCGTCTGCTCGAGAGCCCCCACAGCCCAGCTGTGCGCTGCCCCGTCCCTGCTCCCCTGCCGTGGACACCCCGGCTGGCTGCATTGGCATGAGGATCAGACTTTTTTTGTGCTTGTAACAAAAAGAAGAGAGGGAGAAATCCCATGCCCGAATTCCCTGCTTTCAGGACRCAGGGCTGTCAGACAACTGTGAGTTTGCTGGGAGGAATGGCTGTGCTTTTACGCAGTGATGAATCATTAAGAAGACAGGCCCTGAGCGATGGCATGAGCTGGATCACAAAGCCTAAATTACCATGAAATAGCTTCTTGTGATGTCTGGGGAACACACTGAAGTTTGGTGCCAAGCCCCCAAATTCCAGTTGATGGAGAACTCCAGCTGTTTGACCGCTGAACGTGCTGCATGTGTCCTAGCCCTGCTGTGGAACGTTAGACCTGCTAGGTCTGGCCAGTGTCCCCGCTGTCTGGACCCAGGGCTCCGTGTACGTACCCGCTACCAAGTGACACCTGTTTGGGTGCCTGAGTCACGGTGATTCCTGCCATACCCAAGTGGAGGAAGAAAACAGTTTAAGGAGGGGGAAAATGGTGGAAAATAKGATAAGGATTATAAAATACAAAGGTTTTAAGACATTCAGATGCCTTTGGTAGATGGGTCACAGCCCTCCAGCCAGCTCCATTTGTGTCCACTAGACAGCAACATTTCAGTGTTAGGAGATAAAATTTGGCTAGCCTTAAAAAGGTTTAAAAAATCATCATTGTGTTACTGTGCCTTCACTCAAAAGTGCTGGAAAGCAAGCAAGGGTGGCAGCTTCTCCCAGGGCGAGCAGAAGCTGTGAGTTGTGGTGGGTCCAGCCCCTTTGCTGTGTGCACCAAGTGCTCCTGGTCTGCCTTGTGTTAGACAAGCAGTGCAGAGCAGCTCTACTTGATGGGGTGTTTGTGTAGGAGGTTTGCCATCGAAAAATGTGCTCGGTCTTGCAGGGATGGGTTGGTCAGGAAGAAATGGCAACAGGTGGTGTTTACTTGGGCATTGCAGTGTGGGGAGGAAGGGAATGAAAACAGGGTGATCCATCCATGAGATACTGATGCCTAGAATCGAAGCAGATCCGAGTATCTCAGAGTGAAGGAGATTGGCCACATTGCTGGGGCTGTGGGAGAAAAGGATTACAGGCAAGCTTGGCCCCTTTCCCCCCCACCCAACCTCCACAGATATCCGCCTTAATGTCAAGGAAGGAATGTTGGGTGTCAAAATTGGGATTGCTCTTGGAAATGTTGTGTGAGTGTGTGTGTAGTGCTGGTGCCAAGTGCCTGAGGCCTCAGGGTTGCTCCAGGCCCAGGGTTGTGCCCGGACTCCCCTGCCCCTGCCTGGCTCTGCTTTGCTGTCAGCACTGGGGGACAGCGAGACGAGCAAAGAAGTCTGTGTCTTTACAAATAAACCAGCCCTATTGAACCCAGGTGGTTGGTTAGTAACTGAAATGAAGTCTACAACTGTACGAAGTTTTGGACCAAAGAGGGAACTCCGTGGAGAATTTGATATCTGCAAAAAGGAATTTATGTGTATGTGGGGAAGRGCACCTGCGAATGGACACTGTTTCTGGGACGTGATTATCTGTACCCAGGTTGTAAACCAATCAATTGTACCAAGTATCAAAGGAATGGGAACCAAACCCATATAAAACTCACTGATGGTTCCTGGGCAATGTGCTCATATTTTATTTTGGGGGGAGCCAGTTGCATCAGGGTGTTTGCAGATCACAGATCAGTGGTTCAAGCTCAGGACATTTCACTGCCAAGCAGGCAACAGCATTATAAGAAATATGTAGCATGGATGTTTTGGTGGGCCTAACAACACCGAAATGGGACTAGGACCCATTTCCAAAGTTTTTGGTCCAGTACCAACAAGAGTACAATTTCCCCTGGCAGATTGATGCAGGAGAATGGAGGTGTGAATATGGAAGAGCTGCAAGGGTGTATTGTGGTATGGGAGCCCTTTGATGGAGAGAAAAACATGATTAAAATCATCAAAGAGGATTAAGAGACTGGAGCATCTATCTTATGAAGAAGGACTAAGTGAGCTGGGCCTGTTTAGCCTAGAGAAGACTGGGAGGAGATCTGCTCACTGTGTATAAGTACCTGGGGAGAGAATGTAGGGAGGAAGGCCTCTCCGTGGTGGCCAGTAATAGGACAAGGGGTAGCGGTGCAAGCTGAAACACCGGCAGTTCCATCTTCATGTGAGGAAGAGCATTTTTCCTGTGAGGGTGATAGAGCCCTGGAACAGGCTGCCCAAGGGAGGTTGCGGAGTCTACTTCTCTAGAGATGTTCCAAACCTGCTTGGATGTGACAGGGTGCTTGTGCTCTGGGTGTCCCTGCTTGAGCAGGGGGGTTTGACTAGATGATCTCTAGAGGTCCCTTCCAACCTGTGATTCTGTAAAAATACCTTATATTATGATGTCCCAAAAGCTGGAGGTAGCTGGGACAGTCCTTTCCCTTGGAAAGGCAGATGATGCTTGGCCTTTGAAAGGTCATTGCTGGTTTTGTGGACATCAGGCATCAGGCAAAGTTACCTGCAAATTGGGCAGGAATATGTTATGTAGGTCCAGGAAAGCACTTAGGAGGTTAAAGTATACGATGATCTAAGAAGGGAAAAGCGATCAATTGTTCAAAATTGATCAATGGTTAACTGGAGGAAGTGGCCAAAAATGAGACAGGGATGGGTGACCACCAGAGCAAATTATACAGCAGTATGGACCAGCAACTTGGAACCCTCATGAAGCAATTTATGGAGCAAGAGAACCAATTTACAATTTAAAAAGGTTAATTAGATTAGAGGCTGTTCTAGAAATTATAACTAATCAAACAGCTCAGGCTCTTTGTCTCTTAGTGGACCAAGCTACACAGATGAGAGGTGTGATTTTCCGGCACCGAATGGTCCAAGCAAAAGGGACTGGTTAGCAAAAGGTGGCAGAGTTTATGGAAAGTTGAATGAGCCCAATTGTTGACAATGGAAAAGTGGTAAAGCAAATAACAGAAGAAATAAGAAAATTGGCCCATGTACTAGTTCAAACGTGCAAAGGATGCGAATGGGGCATGTTTTCCAGGCTACCTAGAGGACCTTGGATTAAGAGAATATTGTTTTTCTTTCTCTGTGCATTGGCTGCATTATTCTTTTTGTCGTGCGTGATCCCTTGCTTTATGCAGCTCATTCAGCGTGTGATCAAGGGAATGCAAGTGGTAGTCATACTCAGTGACCCAGGAAAGGCCAATGGTCCCCAGTGACCTAGGAACAGGCAGAGGTTTGTAAAGACAAATTTTAAGGGGGGGGGGGGGAGGGAAGTGGGGACTGAGCAGAACAAAGGATCCTGGTCTTTACAAATAAGCCTGTTTCTCTACACTCTTTGGCGAGCGGGACGAGGGAGCATAGGCAGGGAGGCTGTGTTGCGCAGATGCTGTTGGATGCCGTTGACCTCGGAGGAGGACAGGAAGAGGGACAGAGGGTTCCTTATGAGCAAATGATCCTAGAATGAACACTGGTAGAGTAGATACAAGTGTAATGAGCCAATGCATATTAACTTTGACCCAGGTGAGGCATAAAATCAGTTTAATTAAATATGCGATGTGTGGCCAGGGAGGGGGAACATAACAATGAGCAACACGTTAGGTTGGCTGGGAAGTCTGTAACTTCTGAGTACCTTGGCCAAGAGGGAAAAGGAGAGGGTGCACCTTGGCTGGGCAATCTTATTATGATAAAAGGAGGCTGCATCCTCCAGCAATTTGCAACACCCCACAGGGGTAAGCTGCAGTGGACTCTCCTTTCATTCGAATAAAGTTTTAGGACTGCTCTGTCTCCTTTGGGGACATTCGGTTCTTGGTAGTGAGATTTTCCACGTGGTGGGTCTGTACCGCAGGCTGAGGGGGTGACCCAGGCTCGTGGGGAGGCAGGGGCTTCTCGCGGGTCCTTGCCGGCCAGGGGSCTCCTCGCGGCCGTGGGGTCCCCCTCGCGCGGCAGGGATCCCGCGGGCCGCTCGCGGCCGCCGTGCGGGGGCACCGGGCAGGGCCCTCGACCGGGCCGGGCGGCTGCGAGCCCCGCGGCGGAGGGGCCCAAGGCCGGCGGGGCCACCGCGCGCGGCCGTCCGGGCCGCATCCGTGCGTAACGGCGGAGCGCGGCGCGGGGAGGAGGCAGCGGGCGGGAGGTGGGGAGAGCGGGAGGCGGAGAGGAGCCGGGCGACCATTTAAAGCGGTAGGAGCGGCGCGGCGCCCCAGTGCTGCGCGCAGGGCTCCGCGGCGGAGGCAGCCGCAGCGCGGGCGGGCGCTGCCCCGGCCCTGTCGCCGCCCCGCCCGGCGGCATGAAGGCGCGGGGGAGCCCCGGCACCATGCTCCGCATGGGCGGGCTGCTCCGGCTCCTCACTTTGGTGAAGTTGCCCTGCTGCCTGCTCGAGTTGCTGCTCTCCGAGGTGGCCCGCGGGCAGGAGATGTACGCGCCGCACTCCATCCGTCTTGAGGGGGACATCACCCTGGGCGGCCTCTTCCCCGTGCACGCCAAGGGCCCCTCGGGCGTGCCGTGCGGGGACATCAAAAAGGAGAACGGCATCCACAGGCTGGAGGCGATGCTCTACGCGCTCGACCAGATCAACAGCGACCCGGACTTGCTGCCCAATGTCACGCTGGGCGCTCGCATCCTGGACACCTGCTCCCGGGACACGTACGCCCTGGAGCAGTCGCTCACGTTCGTGCAAGCGCTCATCCAGAAGGACACCTCCGACGTGCGCTGCACCAACGGCGAGCCGCCCGTCTTCGTCAAGCCCGAAAAAGTAGTCGGTGTGATCGGGGCGTCGGGGAGCTCCGTATCTATTATGGTGGCCAACATCCTCCGGCTCTTCCAGGTGGGTCCGCGCTCTGTGCCCCGCGGCGGGGCGAGCGATGACCCCGGTCCCGCCGCGCCTCCGAATGCTCCCTCGCAGCCCGCTCCGCTTCGGCGGCGCCTCCTTCCCCCGGGRCCCGGCACGCTGCGGATGCATCGCCCGTTCGCGAGCAGCCTCCCGGGCAGGGAAGAGCGGGCTGTGCGGGAGGGCCGAGGCTCGTGCGCGCAGGAGGCGCCCGGGGCGCAGCGCTGCTCGGCACGGCCGGCGCGGGGGCTCCCCCGACCGCCCGGCTCCGTGCTCGGCAGCGCGGAGACCCCGYTGGGAAGCGGCGGGGCCGCGGCCAGGACCGCGCTGCGCCCCTCGAGGCGCGGACAGGGCGGCAGCGGGGCAAGAGCCCCCGTCCCGGGCGCTCCGCAGCCGCTCTGCGCGGAGCTCCGCGCCCCAACGCGCAGCCGCGGCGCCGTGCGGCCGCGCAGAGCAGCGCGGGGGCAGCGCGGGCGGCTCCGGCCGCCCCCACTGGGCCCGCGAGCGGCTCAGGCGGCAGCGCGGATCGCGGGCGGGTGTGTGTGTTGCGGGTGCGTGTTTGTGTGCGCGGGACGCGTGCCTGGTGCGCTGCCCCGCAGCGCAGYGGGGAGGCCCTGGGGGTTGCGGAGCGGAGGCAGTGGGAGCAGCGCCACAGCCACCAGCTGCATCACGCAGCTCAGTTTCTTGTTCCATAATTTGCGTCTTCAATGAGGAGTGCCTGATGGGGGAGGATTTTTGTTGGGTTTTTTTTGCGTGATTTTTTCCCTCTCCCTGTGCGTGGGGAGATCCTCGTCCTCCCCCAGTTGGAAACTAGTGCGATTTTCATGGGAAACCCACTCTGTGATGTCAATAGTCACCGATGCTCCTTATGCCCATCTGGCTGTCAGTGCTAGGCACAGCCGTCACATGTAGGGAACTGAGTGATGCATCTTCTGCTATCCTTGCTTTCATACTGCCGAATGGACTCAGCCCCAGCTGCTTTCCTTTAAAAAAGAAAAAAGAAAAAAAAAAGTAGGATCTCGTTTTTTTTTTTTTTTTTTTTTTCTCAAGACCGCTTATTCCTCCCACCAGTGAATTGCGATGCAACTTGTGCTCTTTCTCGATTGAGCAGCAAGCTCGATCTGTAGCAGTCTGTGCGGCTTCAACCTGCAGTTGCTGATACGGAGATGGCTGAGAGCAGCAGCCTGCGTGNTTTTTTTTTTTTTTTTTTTTTTTTCTCTTGACCCCTTCTTCCTCCCCCCAGTGAATTACGATGCAACTTGTGCTGCTTCTCGATTGAGCAGCAAGCTCGATCTGTAGCAGTCTGTGCGGCTTCAACCTGCAGTTGCTGATACGGAGATGGCTGAGAGCAGCAGCCTGCGTGCGCGTGCCTGCTGGCATCGCTAGGTACGCTCTGCTCGCGGCTGCTCYGTGCTCCTGCCTCGTAAACACCCTGCCGGGGCTGGGAACCAGATGAGCTCATGCTCCCTGCAAGCTAGAACTGAGGCGCTTGGGGGTGCGAGTGCTGCCCAAGTTTTGTACCAGGAAGCGCATTGGGAGCGGGCAGCCCCCCCAGCACTGAGATTTCGTGCAAGAGAAAATGCTGGTGCTGCAACCTCACTGAGGAGCAGATCCTGGGTGTGCTGAACCTCTGTACAACAGCGATACTTGCAAAATCTTCCCTACTATTGATGTCATGTAATGGAATTTGCAGAAAATGAGGCATTTGAGGAGCTTTCTGCACATAGAGATGTTCATGTACATGTAAACATTTTAACGTATTGTGACTGAGCAGCTGTTCAAAGTTGCTTTTAACCAAATCATCCCAAAAGCAGCAATGGGTACATATGGAGAAGTGTTTTACCGATTATGTATTTTATGGTTTGGCTCTGCTGCCTTTAAGTGGATTTTTCATGCAGTAAAACTGTTCCCTCTCATCCTTTCTACCTTCAAAACGCAATTCAGAGCATGGCTCAGCCAGACAGACATAAGAAAGAAAGAGATGCTAAAAGAGGTGGGAGAAGAGCTGGTCCTAAGAAGCAGTAATGAGCTGGTGGTGGGGAGGGGGATATGCTACTGGGGTGAAAGAACTTGGTGGCCTTCGGGTCTCTCAGTGCATTGGCTTTTGCAGCCAGCCTATTTCTACAGCTCACAGTGGGATTTACTAACCTCAGCAGCATTGCAAGGTAGCATGGGTCCTTCTCCAGCATTTGTTTTTCTGCAATAGGCACAAATCAGCTTTTCCTTAAGATGATATAGAAGAAAACTTTTCCTCTGCTGAGGCTGATACAAGGAAACCTTGTGCGTTAGCGTTTACATTTTTTTAGTAGTTTGCTGGAAGAGAATTGAAGTACTTGTACTTTAATGCATGGAAAACATATATACAGCATGCACAGCGCGGTGGGGTTTCCTCAGGCAGCTAACGAGGCTTTTGGGCCCTTCTCCCTTGGATGGGAAGGATTCAGGCTCTTCATCTCGCTCTCTGCATAAGAAGTTGGAATAACTCCCCATGCACTTCACCTGCCTGTTCTCGATTCAGTGTGGAGATCTGGAGTATCTTCAACTAATGCCAGCGGGTGTATCAGCAGGGTAGAGCTGCACTGAGCTCTTCTGAATTTCAATTCATCTGTGCAATTGCTGTTTGAAGTTGGGCAGAAGCTTCCCTCTGGAGAAAAATGAAGGATCTGCGCTGGGCTATTAGCCTTTTCYTTTTTCATGGGTGATGAGAGAAGTGCCTGCACATCTGCCTGACAGCCCTGAGGTGCACACTCCACAACGCACCAGAGGCGCCGTGAGACTGGGGGCTGCACTCCCCTCGTGTGCCCCGTCCCTGGAGGGCAGGTGTCAGGGACGTGCTGGCAAAATGGGTCCTCACTCCCAGGCCGAGTCCTTGAGCATTTGTCTTGCAAAACTGCAACCAGTGGGAGRTGCAAAGAAACTCCTCTGCACAAGTGCAGGATTTAGAGGCGGAGTGAGAAATTCAAACTTGCCTTCAGCGTTGCTGCAGGTTTGTGGGTGACATGAGACTGCTTAGAARTTCAGCTGTGCCCCAGCCCTGCACCCAGGTCTCTCCTGTGGAGCTGTGTTGGCTCTGAGGCCAAGACTTGCTTAGGCAGCGGCTGCGCGTGGAGCCCTGCATGGTGAGCACCCGCGGGGTGTGCGGCGGTGATGTGGGGGCTGCAGGCAACGCCTCTGCCTGGCACCTGCGTCTGCGTTATTTAGTTCTGCTGTCCTGTGAAGCAGGCAAAGGTTCCCTGCCCAGGAGCGAGGGTGCTGGCAAAGGAGGTCATGGGAAGCAGCCATTTTCACGCTTGGAGCAGCAGCACCTTCGGCTGTTGTCAGCACCGTGCACAGCTGCCCTGTGCCTGTACCCACATGGCGCACATGTCCCGACTGCTGTCCTTGGCCCATCTGCAGCATCATGATGCATGACGTGCATGTTTTTAAGTCATAAACTGTACCATATCTTTTMATTGAAGATGTGCTTGACTTAAAACCAGATTTCTGGAGAAGAGCTTGTGTTGGCTTTTCCATGTGAGAGGGGCGAGAGCTTCCAGAGCGTTTCCTGGGAAGCTGCAGGCGACAGCTTGAAGCAAACGCCAGGCTATAGGGCTGTGGTGCAGGCTGCTCTGCGCAAGGGGCTTCGCTGTTAAAAGGCTGAGGATGGATGCAGCCAAGGTAGGAATGCAGTGTGTGCTGGACCGTGGCTTTATAAACACATAAATATGCAAGTATGTCAAGTATACTGATTTCTTCAAAATAAAATGCTGTTAAAGCTAGTATATAGTATGCAGATTATAAATTAAATCTCTCCTAAATATAAAACACAAAACAGTTTGGAAAGCTTCACATTTTAAAAATATTATTAATTTACCATGCAATAGTTTTCTTTTAAAATGTAACTCTGTGAAATTCAATAACTATACTGAAAATTACCAAGCAGTTTATCCATTTTGTAGATTTTGGGTTTTGGGAGTGAGACTGTGAAGTACAAAGAATATCTAATATCTGTACAGTGATCTTTGATCTTTTTTTACTTTTATTTATTTAATTTTCTTGCTCTGGGAAACTGAATTTTGGCCTCCTTTGGCTTCAGAAGGGTATTCTTTTTTTTCCCAGGCTCCGTCAGGGAAGGGGATGAAGGATACAGTCAGATTGCAAACAGCAGCTGAAACCTCCCTTAAATCTGCTAGCTGCATTTAACTGCATTTCCTTGCTTGGGTAGTAAGCGGGGAGGCTGTGGTACTCCCTTACTCGCCTACCCCAGGAAAGCAGCACACAGCGTTTCAGCTAATGCCCCAGGTGCCTCTGCCGTGTGGAGGCCCAAGGGGAGTGAGGAGGGCAGGGAGGGCTGCTCTGGCAGTCCCTGTGCCGCTGTTTCCTTTGACAAGCGCGTGCCCTTTCGCAGAGGCYGCAGCCGCGCTGGCCTCTGCCAGGATGGGGTGGCCGCCTCCAGCAAGAGCCTGCGCCTGGCTGAGCTACAGCCCTGGGGTGCGAATTGGGTTTGTGTCTGAGCAGGCAGCAGTTGCCTTTCCTGCTCAGTGTGCAGGGTGAGGAGGARAAGGAAAAGGGCTATGTGAGATGCATTTTACAGACTCTGTGATTCTATGATTTCCAGAGGTGCTTCTTAGGCATTTCATTTTTAATGAATTTTATGCTGCTCACCAGCTGTGTTTCTATAAACTCTTTCAGCCTATAGCAAAGCTATTTGCAAATTAAGTGTTTTGTCTCTCTCCCTTTCTCCTCTTTCTTCTCTCTCCCTTTCTCCTCTTTCTTCTCTCTCCCTTTCTCCTCTCCTCTCTTGTTTGTTTGCTTGAAGTCTCTTCCAGGGAATATGTGAAATGGACCCTGAGATCTCCATTTGTATGGGGTCTGGTTGCAAAGGCAGAGATTTATATTCAAATACTTCTTACAAGGCTTAAATCTGCAACATGRTTGCTACTGAATGGCCACTGTCATGTAGTGCAGTGCCCCTTCCAGTGAGGAACAATGGATTGTCCTTCTATTTGGGGCTGGACATACAACTTAAAACAATGATTTCTGTGGTGTAATACAGTATTTTTGAACTCGTTGGGTGATTGCAATTTCCTTTTTTAGTTTTTTAGTAAGACAATGCATGTTTAGTAAATGGAGCAATAATACAGGTTTTAAACCCATTTCATTTTACAAGTGGATTCATATAGAGTTAAAAAAAAAAAAAGCTGAAAATGGGAAACAGAGTAAACCTGAGTTCCTTACCACTTCTCTTGCATGTCCCAGCAAGCTGTAATTTTTAGCAGTCCCTGAATATTTGTGCTTGTTGTTGCTGATGCACCTCATACGCTTCAGCAAGCTGATCCATGCAGTTTCACTGTGGTACTGTTAATATACCGCTACATTTAATATATATGGAATCTTATTTCCCCAGCATAAACCAAAAGTAAATGAAAATCCAAGCTTCAAAGAGTTCAAAYGCTTCCATGTGGAGTTAGTAATGTGAGGCTGGAGATGCTGTGAATATATTTTTATGGAACACAGTGTTTTGGAGGTAGCATTTATTTTCTTGACAAGGCAAAGAAGTTGAATATTATCAATAATCTCAGTTCTTTATCTATTTCAAGTACATCTCTGTAGACTCGGGTGGAAGAGGCTGTAAAGGGTCGTCTGGAAGCAGAAGGTTCTGCCGGGAGGGGCTGGTTGCGCGTGGAGAGGAGCAGGCAGGTGGTGCTCGTGCGAGGGAGGCCGCCCAGGAGCGGGCGGGCACCAGGGGCAGCGTGTGGCAAAGTCGGCTGCGCCAGCCCCTGTGGCGAAAGCAAGTATTCAGCAAGCACGTTTGTGCCTTTCCACTTYGTTCTTTGAACTGGAATAAGGTGACCTCTCTGGAATGATAAATGGAGGGATCATTTCAAGGCATTAATTTCTATGAAAGAAATATTGATCTAGTTTTGCATCTTGTAAAGCTAATACTGTAAAACTGCATGTACTGTATTCTGTATTTTATTCTATTAAATGGTTTTGCTTGGAAGCATTAAAATTATCCAGCATAATACTCTGTATCMTAATATTAGATACTGTTAGTTCTATTTATAGTGATATTCAGATTAATCCCGATGAAGGACAGTGGTGACTGTCTCAGACATAGGACGGTGATGAATTTTGTCATAATATGGGAAGATGTGAAGCACATAATTAAGACTTTGGATGACGTGGTGTCCGATACAGTCAGATCATTAGTGTGGTGGAAGGTGTATCGAAGCAAAGAAAGTTCTGAAGCCAAAACAGTGCTGCCCCCCGCGCAGTGCCTGTCCCGTGAGCTGCTGCCCACACCGGGCGCTGTGCTTCACCAGGGCGAGAGGCTTAGAAGGGCAGGAACTAGCAGCGGGCATGGGGGAAAGCAGGGAAGCTCCTCCTGGCAGGGCTGCCCTCACGGGCAGGCTTTACCTGCTGCGGAGTCCCTGTGTCGTGGGMGGCAGCACAGGAGCACTGAGCGGCCGGCGTTCGCCCAGCTTGGGCTGCCGTGACCCTTTTTTTCTGTAACTTGGGGCTGCTGGAGCATGATGGAGCTCGCCTGGAGTTGGGTGCCGAGGCTCATGTGTGCAGTGCTTTGTCACTGAGGGCACCCCTGCGAGGGCCGCGGGGCTGGAAGGGACTGCCGGCTCCTGGCGGGCAGGGGGGCAGGGCCGGGCCTGGCTCGCTCCTGCGAGTAGAGCACTTTGACTGATGAAATTTGACAACTGATGTTGCTTTTCCAGATAAACCTATACTCTAAACCCTAGGAGTATTGCCTAGCTTCTCTAATGTAATTTAGCTTGTATTTTGGTAAGTGGTGCTTGTGCTGTGTCATTTTGGGATGTTCTGAGCAAACCATTAGCATGCCGTATGAAGGAGTGTGCTGCAGACTATGTATCCTCTTAGTCYGTGGCTGAAATGCAGGCCAGCGTCTTATTCTGGGGTGTTTTTAAATGATTTTAAACTTGGCAAGCACGCCATGAAGCGCTCCAAATTGGAGGTCGCCTTTCTCCCGTGTGGAGATGGGGTGAGCGCTTGGGCTCTCATTGGGATGGGAAGAGCCGGCAGCCCTCCTGGGGCTGTGGGGTGTGCACTCCTTCATGCTGCCTGTAGCAGAGGTAGCACAAGGGATCTTGTTCTCGTGCAAAGCTCTGCGCACAGCCTGAGCCCCCAAGGCACYCTGAGCAGGGCACCTCTGAGCTGAGCGGTCCAGGAGCAGCTGGGCTGCCCTCGGATCTGCACCGCGGGCGGCAGTGGCAGGCAGTGGCCCCCGGGGGACTGGCACGGCCGCCTCGCGCCCAGGGGCACATGGACTGGAGCARCTTCAGTGCTTCAGTTGAAAGGCTGCATTGTCCAGCTGGGGCTTGGGGAGGCCCCGGGGCTGTGTCGTCTGCTGTAGGTACCTGCTTGGATCTTGCCYTTACAGTTTTACAAATGTTTTTGGCTTTTCACTTCTGAGTCCTACATTTGCTGACAAAGCCAAAACCTTGAGTTGTGGTTGTCCTGAAAAATGACTGTGATCCAAGTTCTTCYCAGGTGGATTGGTCTAAATCTGTATCTGTGCTTCCTTCCTTAGAGATTTCCCATTTTTACTGCTGCTGGCAGGATTTGAAAAGCAAGCTGGGGCGGCTCAGGGTGTTGCTGTCCCTGGGGCCTTGAGCCCCATGGAGTGGCCGACAGTCTCTCGTCAGGCAGAGCTAACGGGACCCGAAGGAGGGGCTGGCTCCTGATTTGAYTTTAAACGCTGCTTGTCACTGGAAACACCCAAAAAAGTTGATTGCGGGGTTGTTATCGATATTTTGCAGGGCAAGCTGAAGAAGTCATCYTTTTTGTGCATAATTTCTACACCTGAAATTTTGTTTGGGGTGCAGAAGTGAACRTGGATCCCCACACGGGCTGTTGATAGCAGCTGTTCATTGCTCATGCACAACAGCACTAAGCCTAAGTTTTCTTAAAAGGCTGCAACTAAATACATAGGACTATAAATCCAAAGATCCTAGAGGATGGACACAAACTTGTCTTCCTGCATTTTTCTAACATTTTTTTCTGAAAACTCTGGTGTTAGACAGTAGTGAGAAAGCTGCAAGCTGGGAGGAGATTGACCTGATTCGCACTGACAGCTTCCAGCTTCCTGCTGTCGGGGTGCGAGCGGCCGCCTCCTGCAACCGCAGGCTCCAACCGGCTGCCAAGCGCCAGCGCTTGGGGCCCTGCCTGCGTCGTAGGAGATCATGGAAAACATGGGAAGAGCTCRCATACCAGGAACTTTTTGCCCATGAGTCTGGACCCAAAGCGTGAGAAAGTTGCAGTCAGTAGTGTTGCGAAGTGCCCTAGTGTGGCAGCAGCCTCCCACTTTTGCCCTGGGCCTGCCCATCCCTTCCCCGCAGTTCCCCGGGCAGAGATTGTGACCGCGGGTCCCACCACGTTTCTCCTCCTCCCTTCCCATTCTCCTGATTCATTGCATGTCACAGGTCTGAAGTGGGATCAGTGTGTCCGGGCTATTCCTAGCAGGCACTTCACTCGCTTGCTTTTATAAGCCTCGAGTGCAGAATATTCTACAGATCCCATGAAAGACTATTTTTCTGCCCTTAATAACTAGCTTTTATCTTCTTCACTGGAAATTTTTCTGTTTTCTCTTTGACTGTAATACTTCCACCGCATGCAGTGCAACCTGAGTGCAGCACAAGATGCAGTAGGTACTTCCCAAAGCGAGGTTTTTGCAGTTCCTTCCATTCTAGATATTAGGTGCCAAAATCAGAGACTTTGAAATGCTTCAGTGAGGGAGATGTGCACGGCCCGCAGGCACCCTCCTGGGCCCTGGTGGTAGCCAAAATGCCAATGGCTTTGCATGAGAAGCTTTGGTCAGGTCGGTTGCGCTGCAACTGTGTATTTCCAGTCCGGATTTCCTCTCTGTTAAATAATTCAATACCTTCCTCTGAAAAATTTCCAAATGAAAAAAAATAATAAAATCTGGTTTGGCTCTAGCCACTGCCTATGATGGGCTCCAGAGAGGCCAGAGRGACCGGCAGTCTCCGAAGCCTCGACGCCAACTGGGAGCAAAGTGCTTCAGTTCAGACCCTGGTGCTTCCAAGTTTGTTTTCTCTGCTGCCATTTTAGAAGTTGCTCGGAAGAACTGTCTGCAAACTTACATGCAGAAGGTTTTCTGATAAATTTATTATTTCATAAATATTTTATTAACAGTAATTATGCATCCATCAGAATGGAGATTTGTTTCAGTGTCATTAAATTCAGGCTCATAATTATATGCATGGGATTTTTGCACACAGTGCAAACTCGGGCAGTGCCTCTGTAAATGCGTTGCAGCACTTGGTGACACAGGCGGAGTTCACAGCTTTTCAGGATTTTCGTCTCTAGATGTTAGCAGAGTCAACATCCCCAAAAGAGGGGGGTGGCAGGAAATGTTTTGAATGAGAGTGGAGGATTTGGGCCTTGAGTCACGCAGCCAGCTCCTCTGTAAAGCAGAGGAGAGTGGAGCCGCTCGAGAGGGGAGCAGTGACACAGCGGGGCTCGCGGGCTGCCCCAAGTGCCGGCTCGGCTGCCGGAGCCCTGCGGGGCGCCCGTCCCCAGCAGGGCTTGCCCGCTGCCAGTGCCCTGACACGGGGACAGAACTCATGTCGGTGCTGCCACGGAGACTGGTGGTGAGGTTAAAAGTTGTGGGGTTGCTGGGGAGAGCTAGAGACTGCAGCTGTGCCAGCAAATTTGCTTTTTCCTGCATGTTACAGGCCTTTCTCTTGGGAAAGCCCTGTGCTCCCTTGTGTCTGCGTCCTCCTGGGTGACGCTCCAAGTCACTCTAAGCGTTCTCGACACAGTCTTCTCGACCATGATGTCAGGCAGCACTAACGTCTAATCCCAGTAACGCAAGACTCCATTTAATATTAAAAACTGCTTAAATCATGACCTGCTTTGTGCTTGTACTGGTTAAAGCAGGCGTTTCTGTTGGCTTGCATTAAGCACTGGGGAGAGGTGCAGAGGAATGTCTTCTAAGTTAAAAGGAAATCAGAAAATCATGTGTTTTCCAGGATAAACTGAACTGGTGATAGATGTTGATCGATAGCTAGTGTTTGCCTTGGATYGTGACCTTGTGCCCTACATATCCCAGTGCTTAATTTCCGTATTCAAAAAAAAAAGTAAATTTGTAGAATTCCATGTATCAGCCTAAATTTTGTCATCAATGTCAAGGAGAAGGGCTTAGGTCACATTCCCCACTGACTGCCTAGTCTCCAGCCTTTAATGCTGGGATTTTCTTTGACGCTCAAGTCCTTGCCGACCCTGTGGGCAGCACTGCCTGTGCTGGCGCTGTCCAGCCCTTGCTGCTGCTCTCCATAGTACTTTGAAGTTCAAAGCCAGCATTTCTGCTGATGCAACCAAACAGTTTGTGCTGCCTCCTCATTTTGCAGTTGTTCCCTTTCCATTTAGAAGGTACTTGCTGAGGATGTCTGTCTAGAGTATTATTTACGTCATTCTCCTCATTTCTTTGCCCACCTCTTGTTTTCCCTAGTGTGAAGTTTGAGTTCCGTACCTTATGCTCAAGCGCAGCCTCACAGCTTGTCCCCTCCATGTGCCTTGCCTGATCTTTAGTCATTTTGCACCTTCCCCCTCCGCCCTTTCTTTTAACTGCTCCGGGAGCCTTCAGCTTTTCCTCCTCTTGACGGCTGCCTGGGCGCCCACGCACAGGTCACCTACCCCACAGCTCCCTTCTCTGCCAAAAGCCTCTGTGCCAGGATCTCTCTGACAATGCCAACCGAGTCGTRATTAGGAGGGTAGCAGCCTAGCTGTTCTTATTTACTTAATTTAGAAGAGTGAACGCTGTATGTGTGGGGTCAGATCCCAGCTGAGGGGGGAAGCAGAGCTCCGGCAGCTCTGGCTGCCCACTCTGTGCCTTTGGTCTGTCTTTTTCTTTCCTTTGAAAGCTGATACATTCCCCAGTTACCACCTGGTCTGTGCTTAGCGGTGCTCAGCACATGGTAGTTTCTCATGACATGCATAATAAAGAGATTAAAATGAAACAGCAAGATACAGATGAACCTCATGAATAGCTGAAAAGTAATAAATGTGGTCGCTATCTTGAATTGAGCTGCAGGTTATAAGAGTGTGGGGAGCTTCACCGCCCTCTGATTGAGCGCGTGCCTGGCTGCCATGCGGAAAAGAGCAAGTGGCTGCAGTTGCATCTTTTCCGTGCCAATTGCATCGAGATGGAATCCTATTAGGGAGGATCAACTCCAAATCCTGTTAATGAAAAATAGCAGGGACCTAATCAAAACTTAAAGGAAAACTGTCCRTGCAAAACTTGACTGGAAGTTGTTGTTGTTAGAGATGCAAATGCCAGTACAGATGCTTTCATCCAGTAGTTTTTCATAGGGTGGTTTCACACGGTAGCTTCCCTGTAATGTGAGTGCCCAAGTTGGCGGTGCATAATGTTCCTGACAAGGAAAAGGAGTTAGGGGGTGTCGCTGCTCCAGGGTAGCGTGTCTGTGTGACCGCAGCGCACAGAACACCCCAGGGTGTCCCCAGGGTGAAGGACGTTGCCCTCTCAAGATGGTTTYTAGTGGTATGCACCATTCTCCTGGCGAAGGCATTTCTGAGGGAGCAAGGCACTGTTAGACACTTCACTCCTTGGCAGCTCCAAGGCAGCTGGGAGCTGTGTGCCTGTTTGAATGCCTGAAAACATGTACCAATAAGTAGTGCTTGTTGCACAGGTAGGGATTTGTGTGCTGTATGGCATTTTTTAAGTTGATAATAAAAAAATAATTTTCCATCTGCTGATGGTAATCCTGATGGTATCAGCCCCCCAGGAGTTGCAATTGTTTTTACTTTGTTAGGTAAATTAGATGTACAGAAATGGAGAAATTGTGTGAGYGGCAGAGGGTTGTTCCAAGGGGCACTCAGAAAGCACCTCAGGCCCGTTTAAAGGTAGAATTCGATCATGAAGGTTTTTTTTTTTTTTTTTTKTGATATGGTAAACTGTGAAGGGCACTAAATCCGTGAGGCAGTGAATGAGATCACAAATACTGCTTTTTTTCCCCCGCTTGTGATGAATATATTTTGATAGAGCAGCAATACATCACAAAAAAAAAAAAAAGACAAAAAAACAACCCCCCCAACTCTAGTACTTATTTTCTCAGAAGGAATCTTCTTAGGTTTCATGAGAAAATAAATACCTCCAAGCACAAAAACACTGAAGAATGAGGGTGGTGACCCTTGTCTGAARCTGCCTTCTTGAAATAAGCAAAACTTCTACTGTTTTGTTTAGGAAATCCATCTGTTGGTGAACTAAAAATTACTTATTAAAATGTGCCACTATGGTTATGATAGGGGAAATAAATCCCATATTTGTTTTTGAGTGTGAATTTTTTTTTTCTGTAACCAGATGTTTTATATTTAAATTTATAATGATTGTCACCTGATAGTCATAACTCAGGAGCCAATCCCTGCCCCAAACCATTATCAGCACCCAGTGAAAAGGTCCCATGCAGAATTAGAGCCTGGCCTTCAGCTGTGCTGCTAGAGCCTGGCCTTGGAGCAGGGAGTGGATCTGGCTGACGTGATCTCGTACATGTGAGTAAGCAAGTAAAGGCAGCAGCGAATTAGCTAAGGGATATAATACATTTAAACTATGAAAGAAGTTGGAACAGTTTATCAAAAATATTAGCTATTCCATAACATGAACTAGCTGCTTTTGCATTTACACAGCAAACTATTCTTCTATATATCTTTCCATGGTGGCTCATTTATGCATATTGCTTTATTGCTTCTTTTGCTACCTTTTGAAACGGATTTTTTTTTTTTTAGAAATAGATGTGTGTGTTTCTCCCTTATTCCCTCCCTCTACCTTCCAGCTCCTACACAGTCTGGAAAATTGATCTGACAGTTGATCCTAATCTCTGGGGTGAATTTAGATAGGATGCTCTGTAATTCCTAAAGGAAGTTTTTCTTTACCTGCCGTTATAAAGGCATCATTGACCTAGCTAAGCCAGCAAACTCTTCTTTCTGTCTTTGATACTGCTTGTGGGGAGCACATTAAATCTGATCACTTAAATTGTAATAAGTGCAGTATATATTACAAACTAAAATAATGAGGTATGGCTTAAACACAGAGCTAGGAAAAACCACAGTCTTTCTCAATTTAATTGTGTTTGTGCTGTTCATGAATCTTATTGTCGTGTTTGTTGACTGAGATTTTTTCGGAATGTGTTCCACAAAGACAAATTAGAAATGCCAGTTATTTAATRAAATAAAATTGCACCGAGGCTTGTGCTGCTTTGCTTCTCCATCTTGTGCTTTGCCTTATACCTGGTTTCCTGGAAGTTTCTCTGTAGAATTTGAGTTTAATGAGACACAAAATGGAGTCTGTTGGTCATGGATTGGAGAGCGATGATGCAGGGAGGATAACAGGAATGCAGAGTGTGGGATCAGATAGACAGGGATAGCAGARGATGAAAGCAGAATTCAAGTACGATTTCCATTCATACTATTTCCATTTTAGCCCACCTGTGTCTGAAAGCCAAATCGTTACATTGAATATTTCTATAAACTTTAATAAGGCTTCTTTTTGGTAGCTGGCGATGGTATTTTGGACAGTGTTTCAGTCGTGAAAGTTCAAGTTAGCAGGAGTTTTTGGGCTCTGTGCATCTATGCTAGCCATCCTCCTTCACCTGTGCCCATTGAATAAATGACACTTCTCCTGTGGCCTGTGTTCACAGGGTGGGTTCCTTTGCTGTGGGGTGGCTGGACACAGGGGCTGGCTGGACCTGAGGTGGAGGTGTGGGATGTTTTGCACCTCCTGTGCTGGCAGTGTTTCCTGCAGCCCACAATGTCTCCTTGTGCCCTGGSGTGGTTGAGGGCCCTAACTGGCCCTCGGAAGCCTCTTGTGTGCTTTGCAGGACTGTGCCTGTKTGCACGGGATCCTGGGTTGTGCTCGGGATGTGCACACGCTCTTCCGGCTCCGGCCACTGGGGATTTCGTGTTCTGCAGTACAGAAGGCCTCTCCCCAGCCATTAAACTTCAATCCTGAAGAAAAAATGTAAATATAGTGGACTAAACAGCTGCAAAACGTTCTGAAGTTGTGGCACAGTTACTGTAAAGTCATCTTAGATTCAGGGTTAGCTCTGGGCAGCAGGGCTGAGGATCCTTAACAAAAATCATCCAAGTGCAATGGCAAAGCTGGTAATGCTGAGAATAGTGATGCTTAGAAATGTGCTGTAATATATTCAGAATTATATATTCTTATGACTTCCTCCAGTGTAGGAAAGGGCCTAAACTTGAAAAAAAAAAATCTGCTTATGAGCAATAGTTACATTTTAGTTCAGTTGCTTCTGGTTCTTTGATGCCTGAAGAAATGCATATTAAAGAGGTCTCAGGCTCTTCAATTTAAAAAGTGCTCAGTAGTACAAAAATGATTGAAACATGATTAAAATCTTGTATGGTAGGAAACTGTGATCATCTGGTTTATTAAACAGACCATACAAGGGTAATTCACGTGCCCTGAGTCCCCAGCCATGTTCTGACCTGGGGAGCTATGTGATCTAGTGCTCCGTTTTTTATTATTTTTTTTTCCCATTTTTTTCCTATTTCTTCTTTTGCACTTTTTTTGATGATCTCACTTGTACTTGGTTCACTAATCCAGCTCTTCTGCTTGTTATTTTGCCTGATCCTCTTCAAAGAGTTGACATCCTCTCAGTGCATTAATTCCTCTCTGATGTTATAATATATTGATGAGAAAATACAAAGATTTAGAGCTAAATTGAGTAAGATTAGGCCTAACCCTAATTAATACATGTCACTGTTTCTTATGACAGTTTATGTGCACTTAATTAATGTTGTTAAAACTACTTTAAAGGTGCGTGGTTATAGATATATTTTAAAAGAGCAACGAGCTGTTGAGTAGCTGTCAGGCTCCAACAAAAGGTGTCCTCAGCCGCAGGGAGCAGAGGCAGTTACGGCTCCCGCTCAGCCCGCGCACGGCGGGAGCTGAATGAGATGACTGCGGGCTGCCGCTGACCCCTCTGGCTCGGCATTAACTGGAAATGGAGCCGAGCAGCCTAGGGAAGCTGCTCCAGTTTTGCCAGTTCTTATTGACTCCTGTAATTGTGCTAATGAGACGCTGCATTCAAGTTGTCTAGTCCCTTCCACCCACTTTTTTTCCTAGCTTTTCTGAAAGTCTATTTTTTACATGGACTGTTCTCATGCGCCATTCTTTACATTAACACTTTTAAACCGACAGTTCTTCTATCTCTCTCTCTTTTTTTTTTTTTTAATGTTCTCTAGGGAATGATGTTTCAAACAGGGAAATTGTGTGTTTCGTTATCAAAAGGGTTTCAGGCTTTATCAGAGGCTTTTTGTTATCGTTGTCATGGAGGTTTTTATTATTATTGTTAAATTGAATAATAGGGAGGAACCTGTTCTTAAGTCTTTGTACAAGAACTAAAATTTAAATCCAGATAAATCTGCCCTGTTTGTAAAAGGGACTTTTTAAGGTTAACTGCATTTAGTTACAGTCATTGGAAGTGCAATTTTGTTACTTTATATGGATAGCAAGTTTTTATGTAACTGTAATAAGGGAGGATTGAACTTAGCTTTTAACCCAGCTTTTGGGTATCTGGTGGTTTTTCAGGAGCTGCTATTTCTATGTAGGCAGTAGAAATCCCTAGACCCTTAGAGACTGCCCTGGCAGGGGGAAGTCTTGCAGTAGTGAGGTAGAAAGCAAGATTTCAGAAAGACCTGGAGATGGATTTGGTTTTGTGCTAAGGACAAAACATGGTGGTGTGGGCACACAGCCATGGGCAGCCGAGTGCTTTGGCCCACCAAGCAGTCGGAACAGCTTTCATGGTCCTYAAACCAAGAGCTGGCCCGGGGTGCGCATGCCCTTGCACTGATCGAAGCCCCATGGTTGAGGCGCACTTACCTGTAGCCCTTCCCTGTGAGCGTGGAGGGGAGCTGCGGTGTAAGCCCCTTGGCAYGGGCTGAGCAGGGCTTGTTCTTCTACATGTGCTGAAATATTATTCATCAGACAGCTACGGGGTGGCCACAAGCCCTGCTTTCCGGGCCTCGCCCGAGCCTGGATGCGCAGCGGGGCTGCGGAGCTGGAGCAGCCTCCCACACCCGGCAACTTGCACCAAATCAGCAGATAGTCTGAAATGGTTTTGTCTGAAAAAGTGAAGAGGAATCAAGAAAATCATTCCCACATTCTCAGGGTATCTTAGACTTTAGGGAAGCTCCTATTTCAGAGAAAGCATGAAATGTAAATACTTCAGAATGTTTGCTGTGGCCATCATACACGTTGTGCCTATGCTACGCGTCATCTTTTCCTTCGAATACTGAAATTTGTTGACGATCGGAAATAAGAAGAGTCCCACTGGATTGTTTTGATTTTATTCCATGAGAACTTCCCATGCAGTTACAATAGTAAGGCAAATTGCAGCCGGCATTTTAAAATAACGCGTTTAAATACTGACCTTTCTCAAAGGCTTTGATGAAAGATGTGGGGAAAAATGGAATTCATTATAATATTTCTAATTTCCTGACACTAAATTAGGGAAGACTTTCTCAATGTGCATCTTCTCAAATAGTCATCATTGAATGTCCTAGTTTAACAAAGGTCCCTTGACTCTATGCATGCCAATGAACTTAACTATTGAATTTAGAAATCAGTGCTAATATGTGTTCTACAAAAGGAAGAGATTTTTTTTTTCTGTGTATACGTAGCTGTCATACAATTCATTACTGTGGTATAAATGCTTGATTGAGTTTGGTTTAAAGGTGCATAAATACATTTAAATGGATTTAAAATTAGGACTATTAAAATAACTGCACAAGTMCCCAAAGAGAATTTTTGGGCAAAATTAAATTTGGGACACGCAAGATATAAGACTGTGTGTGTGTGYGTGCTTTCAGCATTGTCATTATTTGTTTTAATTTAAAGTCATGAGAAAATAGGAAAAATATTCCTTGAGCAGTTTTGGAGCTGCTAGGGAAAGGAAGCCAAGCCATCTGCCTGCCGRTGCAGCAGGAAAGCCCTCAGCTTCTGGGCCATTTGGGGGTTAGCGCAGGCTGCCAGGGCCCCAGCCCAGGGCGTTAAGGGTGTGCAGGGGGACATCCCCGTGGAGGAGCAATGTGCTCTGTGCAGCTGGCAGGTGGAGAACCGAGATACAGACCCCATTAGGTGCCTGGCCTGTGGTCCTGTAAGGCAGTGTGGGAGAGAACCATGTAGTGAACATAGATAACGTAACTCCTGCGAGAGCTGGCGCCGCAGCAGCCGCCTCCCAGACGGACACACGAGGCAGGAGCTCGTGTCCTCTCGGGAGACGCTGGGTCTCGTCTTGCTCGCCCGCTCCCAGGGCGCAGCGCTCATGCGCTGCTTCCTTGGCATCCATCATGCTGTTCCCCCCCCATTTCTAAAGCAAAAGTCTTTCTTTTGGTTAAGTAGGTGCCTGTGGCAACTGTTACTTGTTTTGCCAGTGTCTTGAAAATTTTTATTGCCAGGCAGATGGCTGTGTTGACTGTAAACCAGGTAATAATTAAGTATTAACAGCAGAAGAACAGGATAGCTCTTAAACACCTGCTGTTTGTTTAGCAGGTCAAATTCTCAATCCAGAACACAGTTAATGCCATTCCCTTTGAAAAACAAAAGGAGAATAAAATAAAAAATCACGTGCCAAGGTGGTAGCAGAATGTTTGCAATGTGGGGTCAGGGCTGAAGCATCTTGAGAGTGGAGGGACACAGCCATGACTGGGATTATGGGAAGAAAAATGAGGAAGAAAAGAGATGGGAGAGGAGGTGGCTGGGGAAGGCCCTGTGGGAAAAATGGCAGAAGATCCGCAGAAGAAAAATGAACAGCAGTTTTGATAACAAATGCATTTTTTATCAGGTGATCAATAACCCTGACAGGCATGAGGTAATTGCTGTTGTTACAAGAAGATGAATATTCACAGACATTATAATATACTGCATGTCTGAGATACGTTTTTCTGAAGGCAAATGAGAAGAAAATCTCGATGAAAAGGTCTCTCTAGTTTTCCCCTCCAGAGGTATTTCCAGGGTTCTTGAGACAAACGGTCCAAAGTTCCCAAAGCAAGTTCTTTTAAGAAAGTGCTTCACTGGTAGGTAAATGATAAGTGGTGCTGAGCAATGAAGTACATCATGCAGGCTGGAGCRGCTGGGGAGCTCGGAGCCCGGCACAGCAAAATCCCTGCGTGCTCCTGAGTGTCTGCGCCGAGTTCCCTGCAGTAATTCCCGCCTGTCAGCTCTTGTCTCTTAAGAACCTGCAAATCATGTGTATTATTCAGCCCCTTGAACAGGCAGGAGGAACTTTTTATTCAGCGCAGCCTTCATCCTTTTTGCAAACTGTTGTGTAATTCTGCTGAGGCCTCATTCTGCAATGAAGGAATGGGGCGGAGGTGGCGGTGCTGATGACTCCGCGTTTGCAGCAGAAATCTCCTGGCTAGCAACAAGCATTCAGGTTCTGGCTATTTGTTCAGAGGCRTGTGAAGTGATCACATCCAGCTTAGAGCAGGTTCTCACTGGAGAGGTATAAAAGGAGCACTTTGGAGTTCTTGCTATGAATTTTCCRGAAAGAATGACTTAAATGCATTTTTTCTTCATAATGCATAACTTTGTTTWAAAAAAAAGATTTTGTTATTACATTTGGGTTTTCTGTGCAAGTAAACATGAATTATTTTGCTAGCTGGAGTGCCTTGACAGTCACCCATAAATAAGATAAAATGGCTTAAAAGTCGAGCTGATCAGAAGTGATGCAGAAGTGTGGCTTTTCCAACCAGGAGGCCATTGAATTCAGAGCTATGTCAAGCCRTGCGCTCCTTGCTCATCTTCACAGAGCCTTCCTCCTCCAGAGCTGCAGTTCATAATAAGACCTTTGCATTCTGCAAATGATGCAATAACTCACATAAATCCACGCTCACAGGAAAAAATAAAAGTGAGTTATGTGAGACACATAATGAATTCCAGCATTCGCCTTGCTGCCCATCCCTCCCTGATGGCCACGAGCATCCTTGGACAGCAGGGACTTTGAGCCTTGCAGATTTGGGGATTTTTTTTATCTTAAAAGTCAATTTACTTCAAATATTGATTCAAATATTAAATGGAAGAGTTGTTAAGCCATGATATGAGGTTATTGTTTCCCAGAATACTTTTTTTTTTTTTTTTTTTTAGCAGGATAGTAGGGGCCTTCAGAGGCCTTGATCCCATTCTCTCTCTGATGCATCATCTTTTAGTCTCTAACCAAAAGAAAAATGAGGCTGAAGATCTGCTCTGCTTATTAGAGGCATAATGTTGGTGTATGCTGGTAGATTATTTAGGCAGGATTACATGTGCATATTAAATATTCTTAGCTATTTAAGTTGCTAAAAGTCAAGTCRTTTTTAACTGTTGAAGCCTTTCGCTGTAGGTGTGAGGGTTTTGCTRTTCTSTCGCCCCCTGCTTWAAATTGAACCTGTTTTGGTTATGTAGAATGGGCTTGTGATTTTCTGTATCCATCAGTTTCTGTTGAACTGGTAGCTTTTAAGCCATAAGCAAATAGAGAAGTGCCCTGTATTTCTCCCAGCATGTTTTTTTGGTCAAACTGTCTTAAGAGTGCACTTATAGATAATTGTCTTAAGTAATTTAGCCACAGCAAATGAGCTTAATGCTAAAAAGACAAATGCTCAGTTTGGACAGGAGTAGCTGCAGCCTCAGCGATGCCAGAGCAGCGCGTGGTGGCAGCCCTTGTGCCACCTCCTTTCCTTTCCCGGTGCTTCTGCTCCATCTCTGCCATTGTCGGAGAGTCCTTGAGGCATGGAATTAGAATTACGTACCTGATTTTGTCAAAACTCTCCTGATGCTAAGTAGATTATGAAATGTTTGCTGTAAAATGGAAGCTTAATAAATGAATCAAACTTATTCCAGTTCASAGAGCTAATGCAACCACATCTCTGTTCACAGTGCCCAACATAAATGCCATTTAACCTACATGTTACTGGTGTGTAAACAGATGCATTGAAATTAATGTGATGTATGACCTATATAGTTGCACGGGGTGGAAATAATAAGAAATAAACAAGAAGATGAGACYGCATTAGAGCAAATCCTATTTTTATCCTATTTTTGCTGCCTCCTGAATACTAATGTGCAAATCAAAGAAATGTACTTTAAAGTGTTTTAAAAAACCATTTATGTTAGAGGGTAGCAGAAAAGAAAAAGATTTGCCATTAAATAATACAAAAGATCAAGGTGATCTTTATATGTGGCCAGGGAAAATGGGGAGCAAAAGACTACTGTAAAGTATTTCTGTCCTAAAGTAAGAAGCAAACACTTCTTGCCGCTATTGCAAATGCAGAACAGTTGTATTTTTCTGCTGTGCAGGCATAGGCCTCAAGCTCCCTCTTAGGGCCATGCTCATTGGCACTGAAATATGCGTTTACTGGTCCTTTTAAGCAATATTTTAGAACAGAGAATGAAAGAGAAATGGTTATCAAGGTAGCAGGAGATTCTCAAAGACCTGTTGTCATTTTGAAATGCAAATGCATATGTATTTGTAACCACGTTATTAGTTACATTTCCTGCTACCTTTGGAAAGGACTGTGCTTCTCGAAAGCAGCCTGTGCCATAGGCTTTCCTGCATTGGGATGCTGCCGCGCGGCCTGGCAGGTCTCGCAGGGTAGCCCCTGGAGCAGCGTGTGTCAGGAGCTGGGTGATGCAGCCGCTGTGGTGGGATTGAGCCAGCAGCAAAGAGCGAGGTGCACAGGTGGCTTCCAGAGGCAATGCTGTGATGGAAGGTGAATACTGACTGCATTGCAGACATTGATTGACTGGTTTTTTGTATGAATATGGAGAGTGATGAAAAGGCAAAATAGAGGTAAATTAAATCAGTAGTTTACTGTCTTGCATGCATTGTGTGTCTGTGAGCTTGCTTGAAGATGAAAGCTCTCAAATCAATTGGAAATGAGAATGAAGGAATCCATTTGAAGGTGAAGCCAACCTGAATTTTGCTTGGTTAGGTTGGGTTAGTATCAGAGTAGTAAGCAGTCATTTCTAATAGACTGTGTGTGTATGCGTGGATGTGTGTGTGAATGAGAAACGGGAGAAATGCTTAGGTTTTTTATGTCCAGAATTGTTAGGTAAAGAGGGAAACTGAACCAAGCTAATCTAATTTCGTAGCTACCCTCTACTGAAATAACAAACCTGCTACTAGGATGTGGTTGTTAGCCTGGCTTCTTCTACAGTTAAAACCATTAGTTTAGAGAAAGCAGGGAAATACTTGCTAAAAAGGAAAGTCATAGTAATACTGAAGGTGTTGTTATTGAGCTGAAGTTTCTGAGACCCAAAGACAGGGGAGATTAATGATGCGTTGTCTTTTATCTGCTTAGGAAGCTGGGTTTTGAGAAACAAGCTGAATACATTAATAAAGAGCTTTAACCAAAGAGATATCTTATATAAAAGAAAGGGATCAGAAGTGTCGTGAACTACAGATAACGGTAGGACAAAACCTTACATGCAAGGAAGCTAACGAGTCCAGGGTGGACCTTGAACAGGAAAGGTACCGAAATGAGTCTTGGCAAATATTGTAAAGCAGTGAGAAGCATCTTTGTCGGAGATAGTGATTTTTCGCCTTGCATTGAATAGTCTTGATGTCCTACAGGATATAATTTGCTGATTGTTCTTGTTCCAAGGGAGAGAGATGTTAAAAGGCTAATTCCAGGGTTCCYAGTTTAATTGGCTTCCCATGTTTCTGTGCTGGAGAGACTTGAGCATTATGGTCTCTGTTCCAACTTGGAAATGTGCCCTCCGGTCATGAGCCCAACAGTCTCCTTTCCCTGTATTTTCCTCAGCAARCTTGTTCTGGACTTCACCCCTTTTTCCTCTTTTCCTTCCTTGCTTGGACACGTTGACTTCCCAGCTCTGTGTTGCTTTCCAGGCACTGTGGCCATGCTCCTGCCCCTGCTTTTCAGCACCCGTSCTCCCCTGCAGTCTGCTTGGATAAGAAAAGACTGCTGAAGCATTGCCACTTACGGTTGTCTTTTAGTGTGCTGGAGAGAGGACTGTGGCCAAAAGCAAACGTGTTTGAGAGACTCGGGGTTTGCTGGCTCCACAAGAAGGTGGTTTTCCTTGTGTACGAAGAGCCTCCACTGCAAGATTTTGCAAATCCCTCAGCTCTCAAAGCAAACTGCTAGTCTAAAATTCTGCCATTAAATATCAATTATCATAAATCATGGCAAGTTGCTGTTCAGATTAAGTATGCTTCTACYGGGTCCTTCTGTCTGGCAATACAAGTGAAGAAATACTAAAATGAAGTCAATCTCTGTCTTTGAGAGATGTTTGGAATTGTTTTTGTCTTGTTTTGGCTTTTTAGATGTGAAGTGTATTGAGTATGGCTATTGTGACCTTTTGCATTAAATTACACCTTGCAAGCTTTATTGGATGAAGCTTYTCATATAAAGACTTGCTGTCGCATGTTCGTAAGTATGTATCTCTTCAGGGACAGCCACGTCCTAATCGTGACAGAGTCAGATTATAGTTAAARCTACATAAGCTCTTTGAGTAGCAGTCTCCTCCAGAGATGACCAAGTTGCTGTGGTTTAGTTTGCTTCAGAAATGGATTAAGCCTCTTCTGGCCTWATTAGTGGTAAGCATTCATATGCAAGGCTGAACTGAGGTGAAGTAATTTCAAAATTTGTAGAAGTAGCTACTTGGAATTAATTATAGCTGTGCGGGCAAGTCCTGGACAATTTTGGTGTCTTCCAGATTACAACAGAAAACTGCTGGTATGATTTCCACCCCCCCCCCACCTTTGCCAAACAGTGCTAATGTCTTAAAACATGAAAGATGGAAATTGCATTAGAGGTGAAGGAGAACAAAAGGAGACATTAATCTTYCTTTCATGGTGACTGCTTCACCTATCTCTAGTAGTAGAAGTAGCAATGAATTTATGCAGTATTTTTCAGCCAATTTCTGGGTCATTTCTTCGGTTTATTTTGAAAATGACTAAGTAGTATTTAATCTGTTTTTACAGATACACAAACCAGAAATTATGATTTCCCCAAAGCAAAGCTGGGCACAGATCCCAGGTTGCTGGACTTTTCAACTTGTGCTAACCACCAGACCACAATGCCTCCTACCCTAACACGCTGTTCAGCTGGCACAGCAAGCTGCTGGGGGACCTTTCCTGTGCTTCGGGGAAGCACAGGCGCTGTGCTAGGAAGCTGTATGGGCATCTTTACAGTCATGTTACCTAGTCGCTGAGGTGCTGCACATAATCTTCATTAAACTGACTGCCACAGCCCATTTTTTTCATCTCCATCAAATTCTCTTACTGGAGAAGTGGGACACCATGAGCCAATTCCTCCATTGGACCTCAGCTTCATTTTCTGCAAATCAGGACAAAATAGGACTTGCCTCGTTCATAATCTCTCTCTCTCTCTCTCTCTCTCTCTCTCTTTTTTTTTTTTTACAAAATCTCAAACATTTGTACTGTAGAAAATGATACTTGGGCAACTAGTTTAAAGTCACTAGTTCATTTTCAGTGTAACTGTTTTTCAAAAGGAGGTATGGTGAGATGTAGAGCATCTTGATGAGGGCATTTGTAGACGTTCCTACAGCTTCGGCACGCAAATTTTGCCGATACCTACTTGCTGAGCATGGACATACTTGTCCTCTCATTCTACCGCRTCCTGGCCATGTGCCCCAGCTCAGGGACTGTGGGATCTCCAGCACAAAATGGTATTAATAGGAAAAAATTGCAGGGAGTAGTGATTTTTCTTGGTCACTCATAGGACTTCTCTTTCTTGYTTTGTTTAAACAGCAAGCACACGATCCAGATGCTACATTGTGGAATCCTTTAGCAACATCTGCTACTTTGGCAGGCTTCTCAGGCAGTTGTGTCAATGATTTTTGAACAGATTGGGTTTCACAATGGCTGATTTAATCTATTGGGCACTATTTTTCTCACTGACTCATCTTTGAATAACTTTGTGCCAATTTGAATTGATTGTAAACTCTTATATAGTCCATATAAACAAATCTGTGCTTGTAGGGAAATGGGGCATCTACCTAAGAAATATGCATGCTATTCATGCCCTACAACATGAATTTTTGCYGTTCCTTGATTACATGTGTATATCTGATTAAAAGTATTTTCCAAGACAAATGTTAACCAGTGATTAAAAAGCTACAGCAAAGACTTTTTAAAATATATATATTTTTATTATTACTGATAACATGGTGTACTGTATTATTTGTTTATTTGGAAGGCGGAAACCTCTGATGTTTAATGGCTTCCATGATGAAGGTAACACTACTTTGGCATTAAGTGGGAGCAAGATTCAGACTTTGCCTTGAGCTACAAAAAGAAGCTGAGTGGAGCCCTTTGGCTCGAGTTGGACTGTAGTTCCTGCCAATTATTAGAGTCTTTATTTTGCATTCAATAGAGCTGCCCACCTGTCATAAAACAAGGAAGTTGTCATATGTTCTTGAATTAGCATCTCCATCTCTCCCTTTCTTTTAAACAACCTTTTAAACAGATAGGAAGGGGTGGATGCTTGATGATTAAGTCTAAGATTGTATTCATACCTGGCTGAAGTCASTGAGCAGAAATTGGAATTATGACTCTGATCCAAATGCCAGTGAAACCAGTAGAATGTCACATCCTACACTGGGCTTTGATTCACCATCTCATCATTTCTCATGCTGACAAAATATGGACTTGAGAACCAGTATTGCCTGAGTAATAGTGACTTTTTTTTGGTGATGAACATGYGTTCTTCCAGCCTATGACTATTCAGCTGCCCGACAGTGTATTCTCCATGCAAACTCTGACAAACTTCTGATAATGCCAGGTAGTTGGAAAGTGTGATTGAAAATATAAATATGTCCTCCTTTCACTCAACTAATTTAAGCAAGTTTCATTTATTTAAGACCTTCAATGAGAGGTAAATGGTTGTGTTGGTTGWGTAGGTTTGTGGTGAAGAAGGTTCTTTTGCTGTTCTCTCTCTTTTATTGATCAATTGGTCTGTTCCCTCCTGGACGTAATGTTGTGGGAAATAATACAACTCCTTCATCCCAAGAGGACGCTGAGCCATGTTCAGGTACATGCAAACTAACATGGGGAGGTTTGTGAGCAGATCACTTTCTGCTTTAATGATATTTGAGGTGCATTAGAGCTTTTGCACTTTGCCTATGAATTTGAATAGTCTGATCTGCTCTCCGTTAGGGGCTTTGGAAATTGATGGAAAAGGCACATATTTGCTGTGGAGCTGGTGGTGCTGGTCCTGCAGGATGATGTGGAGAATCACTGCTAGCTAAATTATCTTCTTTCCCAAGGTGTATGGTAAAGCAGAGTTGATCCAAGTTTGTGGCACATCTCTGTTTTTTTGCACATTCCCAGAGGGTTATGTCAAAAGACTTGATGAAATCTGCTGATTAAGAGCTTTATGCAGCACAACTGGGTCAGACTAGATAAGTGTAATATCTCATGAAACTCTCTTTCTTCTGGCCTTTATCTCTGCAGTCTTCTTTTGCATGGTCTCTGACATTTCTGTATGGGTGAACCTATTTCTGGAAGTTAATGCACTTGCTTAATCTGATAAAGGCACAGATTTCTGGTGTCTGATAAGATGTCATAGAAGCACAACTAGGTGCTTTTCTCATTTCATTTAAACTTACATATATGAGTGTTTGGTCTCACAATCATGTAAGATTTAAGAACTGTCTCAATAACATCCTTTGGTTCATTCTTATGATCAAACCCGTGCCACTCATGTTATACAGATGCTGGCTAATTTGCAGTATTGTTAGAGGGAAAGAGGAGTCTTAGAACATGATCTGCAAGTATTCACCAGTGTATACACACTGATTTTATTTTTGTTCCCTCTTTCACATTTCTGTAGATGACTTTAGGACGTGTGTCTTGCTGTATATGTAAATATAAATTCTCATCAGCAACTGTGTAATCCAGCAATGATCTCTCTTAAATTGAAACAAATAATAAATTTTGTGAATAGAACTGAGGATTGATGGTGTCATCCTTGCAGGCAGTTTATATGTAAAGAGTTTTATATGACTATGCAAATCAACTTTGAAATAGCACCAGAAGGGAGCAAAAGATAAAAGAGCTGCTAAAGCTACATGTGAATACTTGCAAATCAGCTACCCAGTCCTGCAGCAGTCTCATCAAGGCCCATGCTTCCTGCCAGGCAGCAACTTGGTGCTGGAGACAGTGGTGGGAGTGAAGAGGAGCAGAGCATGGGGTTGGCGATTCCCCTTTTGCTTGGGCTGCTAGCAAAAACTCAGGAGTTTACAGAGCCTGTTTCATTAAGATGCTATAGAGGTTAGTTATGTCTGTGATGCAATGCTTATTTATACAATGTGTCCAAAAAGTGTTTCTCAGCTAGTAGAAACAAACACTGACCAAAGGAAGCAATTTTGTTCCTAACCAGTCCCTCCTTTTGTCACGTTCCTGCTTGCAAATACGTAGGGTTTTCTGTTGTCTCCAGGATGCACAGACTGCAAAGAATAGCTGTGGCCCTGCACATTTGTAATCAGGGCAACATGCTGGTCTTTGCAATTTAAGTCTGATCTTCTGCATGCCTTGGTGTATCAGAATCCCTAGCTGTGTTTTGGATGAAAGCATTTAATCATGCCTCTGTCTAAAGAGTATTTGGTCTAAAGAGTATTTGGTTTAAACGTTGGTTTGAATGTAAYTTGTAGTTGACTTGGGATCCAGCACTCGCTGCCTGTATTTACCCATCTCTGCATAATATGAATCACTCTGTTGTGTTTAAAATCCTGCTTATGGTTCAAAACCAAATAATGTAGCATCAAAAGCACATGTGGCTGATCCCCTGATGATCCYTCAAGTATATTCATCTGAAAAATAATGAAAAATATTTTGGAAAAAAGTGCACATCCCAAAGCATATTTTAATGAGTCTTTCTCAGTATAAACAACAAAAATAAGGCTCCGCCCTTTCCTCTTCTTCCAAGCAAAGCGACATCAAAGAAAGGAGAAATTGTCAGTGTAATTACAGGCAGCAGTGACAGGCTTCTAGAGGAGCTGGGGGGGTGTTGCACTCCAGAGCACAGCCCTCTGCGGARGGTTTGTGGGACTGCATGTGTCTGTGCACGTGTGCAGCTCCCTGGAACTGCTCGTGCGCCTCTGTGGGGCAGGTGCACGCGAGGAGCCTGGGAAGAGCACTCGTGGTGTGTGCAGAAGGGACGAACCCTCCAGTTCACAGAGGATTCCTCTGTATTCGGCCTGAAATACTTGTGGCCAGTGGCCTTTCTGAGTGACAAACTGTGATGAACTGGTGTTTGAGACGGGAGCAAAACACACTGTAAATGAATTCAGAGTGAATATTGAAAACTACAGGGCCCCTGAGAATCAAAGTCTTACTGTTATGTTACTGTATGTTAGTACATGGTTAAATGTTAGATTTGTATGGGATTGGAAGGTTTGGGATTGCTGCAGGCTCTGTCYGGAGGCCCTGTGCATTCTCAGTGTACTGTTTAAAAACACGTCCTTTAATATTCAGTGGCAGGTCAGCAGTATGAAGGAGTTGGAATATGTGATGTCTTGCTAAATTACTTYTTGTGACTGCAAGGCTGGCGCTGACAGAAGCAGCCGCGTGGCAGAGCTGTCCCCTGCACCACGGTGGCCACCTGCAGAGCCCTGGACCGCTCTCATGTCTGGGCACAGAGGCGGTGCTGCGCTGGGGAGCCCGGGGCTCCTCTGCCCAGTGCCAGGGCGGTGCTGCGCTGGGGAGCCCGGGGCTCCTCTGCCCGGTGCCAGGGCGGTGCTGCGCTGGGGAGCCCGGGGCTCCTCTGCCCAGCGCGGCTGAGCCTCGTGGCTGCCGGCCGTCCTCGCGGCCGTCTGTTGGGGCYGTGACTGTGGCACTCAGAAATATGAGGGGAACTGGTGCTAAAATTAGAGCAGTGGCTGCCTGAGCATCACCGCTCAATTCTGAGCGAGTACCCTGGTGCTCACAAGGGCACAGCGGTGCCATGCAGCCCTTCCACAGTCCTGTCCCAAGACTACCTTGGAGCTGGATGCGGGGTTGGTGTGTGCAGCGGAGCCTGGCTGGCGRCAGCGCTGCAAGGGGAAACAGCCAGGCTCAGGCCTTACTGCTCCCTTGGCTCTCACATTCCTGGTCTGTGTCAGCACGTTATTCCTCAGCACCCGAGCCCGCACGTGGCGGCACTGGCAGGGAACCCACCRTGTGCGTGGGCTCTGCTTCCCTCACGGAGTGCAGGTAAAAGAAGGTGCTCCTCACCCYGGCACGGCACCCAGGAGATGCCGTTAGGGGGTTAGAAAATAAGAGGAGTTCAGTGGCATAATTCAGACTGGCAGAGCTGCCCTTGGTTGCTACCTTGTGCTATTTAACTAAGTTTGGCAACTGGTACAGCTCTCCTGATGCTCTGGCTTGTTTCCTACCTGCATGACTCCTCAAYGCGCATTCCTGAGCCTGGCCCGGCTGTCCTGGATCATAGGTGCCCGAGGGCCCCTCCATCCCTGCACCTCTGTGCCTGGGGTGCCGGAGGCAGTTCCCACACCTGGAGGAAAGGGACCACAGCTCTGAATCCAGACTGCATCCAGGCCTGATGCCGACACTTCTCATGTGCATCCATGCATTACAGGAGTAATCCTTCTGCAGTTTGTAGGATTATTTGCAGAGTTAGCTGCTGCTCAGAGTAAATAACTTATGAAATCTGGCCTGATATTATCAAAGAGGATATTTCAAAGTCATATTTATAGATTCACAAGTATTATCGGAGAACTGTGTCAGTCTGCAGCTCCCCCCTGCCTCCCCGACGTGACTGCAGTGATAAACACAAGGCAGACAAATAGCAGGCAGAAAACCTGCAGGTAAATGAAGATTCATTAATACAGGGGTGATTTTTCAGTAGGCCTTTTTATATGTTGGAAATGTGCTAGTAATGCTGTGATTGAAATGTCCCCCAGAAAAAAAATAGCTTTAATGGGAAGGTAATTACATGATGAAGCCTTCATTTCTTGCCATGTTTCTGCAGTGCCTCGCAGCAGAGTTGTGCTTACTTCAGTAGTATTTTTGCTGCCGCTTTCTTTCTCGTGTGGAGAACTCATAACCAAAACGAGGAGTGCCAACCAGGGGCTAGGACGCTTTGCCTAAATGTTAGGTCTTTGTTTCTTCAAAGTTTTCAGCAGAAGTGTAATTAATCAGTCCCAGCAGAATGACCAAAAGGCAATTATCTAAGCTTAAGAGATGTGAGAGCATTTGTGGAACATGTCTCCAGACAGAAAACGTTTTAAAACTCTGTGATTTTAAGTGAGAATGTCACACCAACACAGTTATGTTTCTTCACATTTGCCTGCAAACTACAGCTGTACGTATATGTGTACGTGTATACACAGGATCTGGCTTAGTGAAGGGGTGATGATTTGACATCATCCATACCAATTGGTCATACCAATTTCCTTATCAATTGCATTAGAAACTTCTAGCATTCTTTATAGCTGTCCTCCTTGCTTTTTTAGTCTTACTCTGAATTTGTCTCATCTTAAATATCACTTTAGTATATTGAAAGTTTACTGAACTCGGCATTGCATATAATGAAATTGAATATGAAGTGAAGCAGCAAATAGCTGCGATCACTGAATGGCTCAGCTTGGAAGGACCAGTCACACAGCCTGTCCCAGCCTGGGGAGCCAGGTTTGGCTGCAGCGTTCTGGTGCGCTCCGAGGAGCGGTGAGTACCGGGAACAGCTGCTTCCCTGGAGCGTACCCGTACAGCCCGGGTGCTGCTGGCCGTGGCTGCAGGGACCCGTTGCGGGCTCAGGTCCAGCCTGGTGTCTGCCAGGACCCCTGTCCTCTCCGGCAGAGCTGCACAGCAGCGGGCAGCCCCTRGCCTGCCTCAGTGCAGGGGGGTGGACCTGGTGCTGCTTTCTGTTGGTCTTCCTAAATTTTCATATAATTCTCTACTGGTATTTTGAAAAAAGGTGTCTTTTAAATAGTATCAGATAAAAGATCACTGTAACTGTTTTTTTAACTAGAGATTGTTTCTGATACAAGTAATTTGCTTTCAGAAGGCATAGTATGATCCTCTTTTTCCCACGCAAAACTGATCCTATGCACATAAAGACTAACTTCCAGGGAGGTGGATATTGATGGAAGAGGTCTTTTAGATGTAGGTGGTTTTACATCAAGCCTATAGGCATTTGACAGTAATTCTGTGAGATTGTACAATGTGCAGAGGACAAATGGCCTTGCTAGGCTGATAGCCCATGCTAAGATAGCTGAAAGAAAAAGAAGAGTTAGCAATTAAAATACTTAACTGGCAAAGGTCTAAAATATAGAGGAAAACTGAATGGCTGTGGGAAAAATAAAAGTTAATGGAAAGTAATTTGGCAATTTAATCTTCAAGTTGGCAGAAATCCAAGCAGATAATAATTTGATTTTGGCTGCTTTTGTGTACTTCGTAATTCAGATACCCTGCAGAARGTGGCACTGAGCTCAGCTGGCTGCAGAGAGAGTTGGTTGCTCCTGGTCTGAGCTGTTCTCCCGAGCTGGGCAGTACAGAGGGTATGAAGGGCTGTTGCCTCAAGCAAATCATCAAGTGATAAACTAAGGTTTGAGGGAATCTGTRCTGGTACGTGGAGAGAAAATCTCAGTTTCCTAGGACATTTGGTTTCCTATCATTTTGTTGTTGTAATATCTTTGAGCATAAGCTGTCCCAAGTATCCATCTCCTGCACCTTTGTGTTTCTAAGACAGTTTTTCAGAGCCTCTATGACAGTTGTGCAGGCGTCATTTCTGAGTGGCATCCCCATTAAAGTAATGAGAGAAGTCTGACCTTGCACTCACCATTTCTGCATATAACTCAAACTTAATAAAACTCTTGCTGATGTGTGTCCTGAATATGCTCAATTGTCTCGCAATGTAATTTAATTACTAGTACTCAATCATTTTGCCTTTTCTTCAAGTTCTTGTTAGTAGGCGTTCAAAAGCTTGTTGTTTTGCAACGTGGCTTTACTGTCAGGAGATCTTYAAACTTTGACTTCTGCCGTTTTCCTGATGCCCAGGAGCGTGTCGCGGTGTGTGCGTCCGCAAGCTGCTGAGCCCAAGCTCCCTGTTTTGCTCATTCATTGCAGCTTGTTGAGATGTCCTGCTTCCCTGTGCAGAAACATCAGGGTGGAACAGCAGTAATGAAAAAGAGTGCCACAAGTACATATAAATTGATTTGTCTTTTAAAAGTATTCACCAAGTATGGCTCTTCCACAACCATTTCAAGGGTTTCTCTATAATGTGTGTGCAGGTTTGTTTTGATTTTGTTCTTGTGCATCATAAAGAGTCAGATGGGTATGGACCTGAAAGATGACAGATTATTTAAAAATTGGAGGTTAATATTTAGCTTCTGAAGAAGTGGTGGGTGTGGGTGTGGTTTTTTTTTTTTTGGGGGGGGGAGGATATAAGTTATCTGAAGTCCTCCAAAAGGCAGATGCAACCTATATTCTTAAATCAGTGCCTGCTGGACATTGAGAAATGCTGCGGAAAGATCTGGTTCAAATAGCAGCAGAGACCAGTGGATCTTGGGTGCTTTGAAGCTGGACAAATATCTCATGATGTGTTTGAATGCCAGTGCACGCGTTAAGAAAGCTCAGCTGTGTCTTGAAGAACCGTGAGCTCTTCTCAGTGGACACTGCTCTGCCAGCCAGGAAAAGACAAGAGGTTACCTCTGCGCATGCGGCTAAGAAAGGCTTTGATGTTCCTGATATTTGTTAAATATTTTATGGCTCCCTCCATATGTCTGCCCAATCTTTCCTCTAGCGTCATTAGCAAGATTAAGTGGGGAGGGAACTTTCAAGAGATACAGTCGTTCCCTTCTTCTAATGCACCTCTTCAGGCTTTCTGTGCCTTGCTCGCATTTCYGCTTTCCTTGGCATCAGATTCCTTTTGTAATGGTGAGTGATACCCTGCAGTGAGGGAAACGTGGCTGTTGATGTTGGAAAATGAAGTGTCGGGATAAAATAGGAAGTGGTGTTACCAGTATTATCTAATTAGTGTAACTCACTGCAAACTTTAACTGCCTCAAATGCACTGCTGTCAGAAGAGTCCCAAATCAGTGCTTATCTCGATAGTAAGCTTATTTAATATACCAGGGACTCTTGAAGTTTGTATGTGTGACTCACCCTTCCATCTAATTGGAATTTGGAGCATAAGTCTTTAAACTTTTTAGTTTTAACTGTGCTTTGTCATCCATGCTATCAGATTTAAAGATTGGAAAATGCTTTTATGCAAGTATTTAATTTCTGAGGGAAAAGAGTTGCACATTTCAGCAACTAATTACTCTGGTTGGCTTAAATTAATATCAGGAAGATCTGCTTTCATGACAGTGGAAATAAATTACTTGCACCATTTCCACAGTAGATTGCYTCTTTCTGAAGAGCTCAGGGTAAAGCTTGTGCAGCTCAGAGAAGTGCAATCATTTTGCTCTCTAGGATTCCAACTTCTGAACCAAGAAAGAGGAAAAAGTAACATTGCCTTCTGCTTGGATCTAAAGATTAACCCTTCCTTTAGGACCTGAAGCAGTTCTYCCAGAATGTAGGACTGCAAAAAAGCTCCTACTAAGTAGCTTAGCCTCTGAATCTAGATGGAGAAATGATTTCAGTGACTTGTGCTCACAATTGCTGCTAGTGTGTCAGGAATGTATTTACCAATCTCTCCTAGACTATTCATAGAGTTTCTTATACATACTGTGGTTTTTTTCACAATTAAAATAGCTATCCCAATTTATGTAAACCTGAGGGTTTTTTTTAATTGATGGTCCCACCTCCACCAAATGAACTTGAGCTTTGGGGAGGGCCCTGTCCTTGTCCTGGCTCTCTAATGCTTCTGGCAGAAGAGACCTGTCCTGATATCTGATGCTGCTGCAGCAGAAGTCTGGTGGTAACTGTAACCTACCTTAACAAGGAATTAAAATGAAGGCTTCCAGCAGTTGATTGACTTGTAGCTGCTGCCAACAGCCCAGCCGCTACTGTAAACTCAATAAATCAGTTAGAATTCCGTGAGGAAATATAGGAAAGTTTAACTGGCAGTAGGCACCTGATTTCCCCAGATGGCAGGGAATGTAAAAGAATAAGAATAAAAGAAGGAGTGAAAATGCACATGGAACCCAGAGATCTTATTTCTGTGCTTGAAATGGAGACCCATCCTTTATTTTGTGTTTCTAGGGGTGTCTCTTTCAAGTTACATTGAAGGAGACTCTAATTCACAATAAAAAAGTCCATTCAGTTAATGAGCRTGTGGAGGCAACCCATTTTCTGTCAGCCTCAACATCTAGAAAGACACATGCATGTCTAATTTTACTTTTTCTTTTTTTTTCTCTTTGAAGAAGTCTTTGATTAATTTTAAAGCCCACCTGTCTCTCCCCACCTTTATTCTCAGTAGCTAGTTTCCACTAGGTTCTTTTTATTTCTGATTTGTTTTATCTTCTATTCACTGGTGAAGTGGGCTGGAGAGGGAAAAATTTGGCACAGCCACCCTCACGTTTTCCCATTCGGCGTTCGTGTCAGCCTGCGCTCGCACGTGCTGCTTTGCAGGCAATCCCTTTCCTGCAGACAGCACAGCTCATGGGCAGAGCTGCTCCCAAAGGAGCTGCTTCTGTTTCTGCTTGTGTTATTGGGCGCTTAGATATTCATCCCTTTGCAGGATCGGTATTGATGAAGACTAGAGACGCGCTGTTTTAATTATGATCTTGAAGAGAATTTCATTCTTAGGGTGATCAGGAACAGCTTCCCATTGGTAAACCCATATTGGGGGAGCAGTCACCATCTTGTCCTTCACATTTAAGGAAATGCTCTTCAGGAGGGCTTGCTCCCGGGTCTGAGCAGGTCCTACGTGTGRCTGCCCAGTCGGTAAATCCCCAGACTGTCCTTGTGGGTGGGCACGAGCTTTGGCTTTCCCAGCCATTGCAGCCTTCTGCCGTCCCTGCTGCGTTTCTGTGCCGAGTGCCAGTGGGAGTTCTCCCTGAGGCTTTCCTTTGAGCAGTCTGCATCTCAGCACCCTAATAATGCAAGAATACAGCTATTTCCAAGGCTGATTATTATGTCATTCAGATTTAAACTGCTGTCTTATTTATTGAAGTTATCAGCCTTAATTTGCTGTTGGAGAAGTAAATTTCTGAGATCCACTCTAGAGAAAAACAAATAAATTTAATTACTATCAAAACTGTTGCCATATAAGCAAAGTTGTTTATTTTTGCATCATTATTAGATCTTTAATATCTTTTACTAAGAAAATTTCATTGATGTACACAAATCATTAGCTTTTACTGAAAATATTTGAATTTTGATCCAGTTTGCTGTTGGGTAGCAAGACCCAACAGTGGCATCCTTTCCTTCTTGTTAAGTTTTGGCATCGATGTAACCATGTACTTAAACAACTGGACTGCAGACTAAGCAAGACTTGAGACTTCATCCTGATGAAACTTTCCTCTGTGTTGGTATTTATATTGAACCCTTCTAATRATAGGGAAGGGCAGGAGAACGTGTGAACCAGGAGAAAGACACGATTCCCTTCTAAATTTTGCTCCTGACACTGGAGACTTGCCCAACCCAACTGCCACACATCTGTAACCTGCCAGTCCAGGCCCCGGCACCTAGTGTTAACACTGTCTTTCATGCCTCATGTGAGGGTCTGTATCCCAAGTTCCCACACAAGATATCAGTATCCTGTGGTGATTAGGGCAAAAGATGCGCTGTGAAAACTCTTTTACTATTATATCAAGAAAACTGTGAAGTCTAATATAAGTTATCTATGTGAGATCTGTAGGGGGGAAAAAAAGAGAGGTGATTAATTTATCTTTTTGAAAGAAATTCATCAAAGCTTATTTTATTGGGCTTCTCTGATTTGTCTCTTCAGGCAAACTAGATTTTCAAGTTGTAATTTCAATATTGTAGAAAATTCTCTGATTCTTCTTGTGACTGAAGATAATAGAAAGCATGAAATTTATAGGAGCACTTTATAGRTTGTGGAAAAATAAGGAATAATGCTTTCCCCATCATCCTTGAACCAGATCCCAGGACACCAAATCATGGTGCTGCTGTCCTCACTGTACTCGAGAGGCTTTTTCTGGATACAGTTCTCGAGGGGGTTCTGCTCCAGTGTCCCTCTCCTCCTTGGACTCATTTCTGAGATGCTCTAATTCAGGTCTCTTACAAAGGGGAGACTTCTGCGTGAAACTAAAATGAGGGGAAGTAGGCAGCTGAATTACAGCAGCGATGGCTGAGCTGCAGCTCAGCACCCTGGGGCAGAGCTGCCGTTTTCACACCCCGCTCTCCCAGGAAGCAGGTCCCAGCTGGCCCAACCTCGCTGCAGGACAGGGAGAGCCCCTGGACTTTGCTGTCCTGAGCTGTGGTGCTGAAGCTGGTGCTGCCATCGCAACTCGCTTTTTTTTTAACATTTTTAAGCTCTTATCAGTCTTAGTACACRCCAAGTAATTTTAAGGAATTTAGCAAACCATAGGTTTCTAGGTTATATAGAGGACATCTATTTTATTAGTTCATCATTTGTTACTGATCATTATTTGTTGGGTCTGTGCTACATAGAGGTTTTTGGTCAATCAGACCATGAATAGCTGAGTGATTCTGTTACTTGGTAATTTGTTTGATCAGTTTGATTTGCTTTCTGTATGAGAGAGGAGGTTGCTAAGAAATTTTGAAATGGGAACTATTAGCTACACTTGTGAGAGAGGCATTTTCAATAACTTTGATTCATTTAGAGTATCATTATGCTGGATGTATGCCCCATTAAAAAGTTTCCAATAGAAAAGTAGTCTCTGATGTGCCAAGACAGAGCTTCTGGCAGCCTTTTGTGCTGGGAATTTGCAGGGTTGGTTCTGCAGCCAAGGAGCTGGGACTTGTCTCTGGCAGGAGGCAGCGCTAACACGAGCCAGGCCCTAYGAGCACTGATAAGTCATGTGGATGCTCAGAGCAACTTGTGTGACGGAAATCAGAYGAGCTGTCTGATCAAATATTGCTGCAAATACTTTGTGAGAGAGAGATTTTTTTTTACCATTTAAAATCAGGGAAAGGTTGGGTGAAGCAGTTGTAAGAAATCAACCACAGAAGACAAAGCAAAAGATGCATTTCTTAAAGGAAAAATTTGCAGATAAGGATATTTCTGCTCCAAAAATCAAGAAGAATCAAAAAGAACCTGTTCTTCCTTGTAACTAAAAGGCTGTATGAGAGCCAGTGAGCATCAGAAATCATTGTATTCTTCCTGGCTGTTCTGGTTCCTGAAATACTAGCTGATGAATTGGAGATTATTTTTTGTCCATCCTGAATTCCTGGTAGTCCGGACACCCATACTGATGATAAACTGTCACATAATTTTCCCCAGTTGTCAGGTGCTTGAGGCAGCCGTCATAGATTCATCCAATACATCACTCTGTGTAATCTGGAAGGCCAGAAAGTTATGCAGATGGATAGGCAGCATGTAGAGGGTTGAGTGGTTGCTTCCCACTTCTGTTCATGGGTCAGGTCCTCATTCCATCAGCTGTCAGGTCCCTGGAATGTCTCTATTGGGCTTGTGGGTTTGGAGCCTGCCTGGCCAGTTGTTGGAGCTGGCTGCGTATTCCAAACTCCAGAATTCGTTCCCACTCTAAGCAGAGTCTTTCCATTTATTTGAAACTAACATTTAAAACCCAGGATTGTTTTTCAATACATAAAGGCTTGTTCTGGCTGGCTTGGTTACCCAGCCGGTGGTGCACGTTGCAGTTCAAATGGAGGGGCGTTTTCTTCCCGCATGCAGGGAAGTGGCTCCGATTTAAAGCTCTCAGCGGCAGCAGCAGAGCTTTGGGTCCTGCTGTCATCTGTAAGCCAAGCCTCTTCAGTTCAATTCTGGATGGTGTATTTCAGTGCTACCCGTTGCAATTTTAGCAACTCTACATTTCAATCAGTAGCAAACCAATATAGCAAGAAAGTCTTTTCAAGTTCTTCTATGATCACAGCAGTCATTCAAGGCTYCTTGGCTGTTCCCCGAAGAACAGATGTATTTACTGGAGTGGCTTCCGTTAAATCTCAGCTCTGAGAAGTTAAGTTTTCTTCTACTAAACTTTCCCTCTGAACTGTGTGTTGCTAGTAACATGAGTGAAGTGGTTCCAGACACAGGCATTTGTCAGGTGTCCACCTGCTCTGGGTAAAACCAGTTCATTTAAGGGAAAATGTTCCAGTCCAGGTCTGCATTACTAGAGCCATTTTCTCTTTCCTCCTCCCTTTTCCTGTTTTTATTTTTTTTTTAATTTTTTTCCCTGCTTAATCTGACATGAACCAACTTGGTTAAATATGTTACTCTGCAAAGGGAGAAGTCCTGCTGTACCCAGCTACAGTCCCTGCTCAGCTCTGCTCTCAGAGGGGCCATCCTGCCCACCATCCACTTTGGGGGCTGCAGTGCCTTTACCCCACAGAGCAGTCTGAACAGCAGCTTTCTGCTCTGCCAGACAATTTCCTCGGAAGAATTTTAGTCAAGTGATATTTGCTTTGATCAGACTTCCCGGATACTGGTGTTACCCTGAAGAGTCCTGTGTAGAATGTCAAGTGAGGTGTAATGTGGGTAGTCCTCCGTGGGAAAGTAAATTTCCAAAGAACTTTATTGGTTTGGAATAATATTATGTGGAAGTTGCTTCTCTCTCTGCAGCATGGCTCCCTWACTCTGGTGGAGCAGCAACGCTTGGGCTGTCCCATGTAGTGAGTGCTCTGAAATAGCTTGTATTGCCACACAGTCAAGGATGGAGAATGAAGAGCTGCGCAGAACTGGGCTTGTTTTGTTTTGTTTTCTTCTAGAAGCTGACTAGGAGCCGTTACAGTGCTAGGGCATACCGTTAATTTATTGTTCGTTCTTAGAGGATTCTGGAGGACTAGCTGATCTGCCGACTGCAAGGACTGAGGGCTGTGTTGCTTCCTCCCCGGCAGTGGGGCAGCCACAGCCGCCGCAGCCGAATCTCGTGTGGGAGAGCGGAGCGAGGCCGCGGGAGCCCTTGTGTAGCGTGTTCTGTTCTCAGCATGCCAAAAGTCCATGTGTCACTTCCATTTATTTCCAGGGCCTGTTGTTTCCACACAGAATTAAGATGCATAACATGCTTTAGATTTCATAAAGTATTTCTACTTCCCCCTTCTTAGGGCTTTTTAATGAAAGCACTTGCTAAGTCAGGTGTGTGTTGCATTTGGTTTTGAAATCRCTCTTGGTTGCACAATTTCAAGGAGGACGGTCTTGGATCATCCTGAGCTTGTTCAAATGTGTATTATATAAACATTGCATATATACTTTATATTTTTTTGTATAATCTTTCCTTATAAGATTCAACTTTGATGCTTCTTTGGGGTAACTAGACCAATTTTCTGCTATTCATCCAAAACCAAAATAATATTTTGTCAGTGAAACTGAGCAGAAATATTTGAGGCCCTCTCAGAAGATTTCAGCCCTTTTTTGCAAAAAGAGAAGCTCAGAGTTTGGCAGAAGTAGCTGGTTTTGGTCATGTGTGACCACATTTCAGGAGGGACTTCAGGACCCTCCTCTCTGGGGGAAAGCGCTTGCACCCTGGCACATGTTCTCGCTCTTGGAAGTGCTGCTTCTAAACCGATCACCTTTTGCTCTTCTATGGCCTGTAAATTTCTGAGGACATTTCAGTCGAGTTCTCCATTAATGACCATGATAAATGAGCCATGTTATCATCAGAAAGAGGGAGGCAAGAGGGGCAAGACCACCAGGAACCAGGACTGCCAATTTATGCTCTGCTACTAGTGCATCACTGCTATCACACTAATTTGTCCTGGCCAAAGATCTGACCCTGGGACCTGGAATTTTCTGCATTAACCCCTAGAGTTTGCACCTCTGCCAAACAGCAGATTCTTATTGCCCTATAAAATGAGCATTTACTGCAGTGTTAAAACATGACTAGCTCAAAGAGAGAACATTTATAGTGTTATTTTACATCTCTTTGCACAARAATAAAAGAACAGAAAGTGCAAGGCGGCGGCAAGTCAGACCCTGTGTCTTTCCTATCTCTTGTTATTTAGGAGTGACAAACCTTCTTTCTGCTGAACACCCACACTTGGCACTGCACTGTTCTGAGCACCTTGGATGAAAGTCTCCTTCCTTGTATTTTGGAGCCAGCTTTAGCTCCTCCCTGCCTTGTTTAGAGTTGGAGCCTGAGCGGGATGAAGGCTCTGACACAAACCCTACCTCCCTGCGGCGAGCCCTCCTCTCGTGCCCTTTGAACCTCCCCTTTGCCGTTTGCAGCACGTGAAGGCTTGAGCACACGTGTCAAAGCAACCGAGTGCATTGGAGGCAGGAGCGGGCCCTGCAGCTCCCCTGTGCTCTTGCCTCTCTGTTACCTGGCTCCATGTTGYTGCTTATGCTGACACAGAAGCAGCCAAGATGTATGGGCCCCAGGAGAGAACAGGGAGCCGGGGTGTCTCTCTGAAGATCTCACTTCAGAGGTGTGGTCATAGCGACTAAGGCATTTCTTAGAAGTGATTTCACAGAAACCTCTGTAGAGAGACTGCACGTGTTAGCACTGCTGGGGCTGTGCTATCCTCTGAGGTCTTCCTTGGGAAACAGAGATACCCGAGAATATTGTGGGATGGTTTCCTGAAGTAACTGAGGGCTTCTCTTTCATGGGGAGGTTGTGGGCGAAGCGTTGAGGGAAGGAAGGCTAATCTGAGTCAGCGGTAGCRTTGTGAACAGGATTACCCTAAATGGATGCATGTGCTGCAGCTTGCAGCTCTGCCAGCATGTTCAAGAGCTGCTAAGCTGGTCTAARTCAGGCTGTGCTGCACATTGGGAAGTCTTCTGGGCCCTCCTTGCTCAGTCCTGGAGGACAGTGCGCGAGTCTGCTTCTGAGAAAAGGGTTGATACTGTGCTGAAACACAGCCAGCGTCCTGGTCCGTGATAGCTTTCTGGGTCTATTACCAGAGTGCTCCAGCTAAATCTGCGGTAGGGCTGCCGCAATTTATTTCTGAAGCGGAGCTGGCTCTGCAGTCTGCAGATTGGGAACAGAAAGGTGATGGAGGCCAGGCCTGATGATTGGACTTAATGACCATATAAGTTGAAGAACAGCAGAGAATTAGGCCTTCTGGGAATCCAATTGTATTAGAAAATCTAATATGAAATTTCAGGAATTGCGATCTGAACCATGTTGTTAAGAGGAGAAGGATGGAAGAGCATTTCTGGGACATGCRTTAAAGCTACTTCTTTTAAAGCTATCAGAGCTATTGGCGACTAGGTGCTGTAATGTCCCAGTTGGGTTTTTCTAATCTATTTTTGCAGTATTTTGTCTCATGGTAAATGCCTCATATTCATGATGTACGTGCATTTCCAGTCTGTCAAGAACTTATTTGTGGAGGTGTCAAAACGCTGTCGTTACTGGGCTCCTACTGGGGAGCCAGGCCCATGAGCGTCAGCTTCCCTCGAGCTCGCGGAGGGCTGTGCTGGGCCCGGCTGTGGCTTAGCGCACCGCCCGCCGCCTCCGCGCGCCCTGCTGCGGCCCTGCTGCGCGAGCGACGGGAGCGGAGCAGGCCCTGCCGCGCCGCAGCCCTGCGCCTGCGGGGCTGCATCCGCACTCTCAAAGACAGGATTTTTATTGACTTGACTGGGAGCAGACCAGGCTTTCACTTTTATTTGATTTTGTAATGGCACTTCCTGAGACGTATAAAGGATTCCCACCTGGAAACACAACTTGTAATGGCCCTTGGCAGCTGCTCTTACTGCACTGTTACTAAACTGGTGCTGAAACAAGAAAATTAATATTACTGTGTATTTAATTGGAACTTCTCTGCTGTTGTCCGTCTGATAACAATTGGTCTTTGGCTTCAAAACATAACAACAAAATGATTCTCTTGTAGAAAGCAGTTACTGCTGGCAGTATCTGTCGGCTCTGTATTCGAYTAACTGGAGTTTGAGCCGTGTTTCCAAAGGATGTGTTTTGTGCATTCGGAAGGAGCCCTGGCAGTTCCTGGGCTTCCAAGGCTAGTGTTTGTGCAATGTGACAGCACCTGGAGGAGGTGGCAGAGCTTGTCCCTGTGCTGTCCTCATCGGTAGCAGGAGGTGGGGGCTGCTGCAGGTGCTGCGGTAGGCTACTGCTGAGGAAAGGATAAAATAGAATATGGGGCCTGTTTGGGATTCAGTAAATGGCAGTAACCGCTCTGTCCTTTGGGGAAGGAAGCTGCAGTGTTTGCTTGCTGGGCCATGCACCACTGCGGCCAGGGAAAGTGAGGGCTGTGGGCGCTGAGCATGCAGGCTGCGCGGGGCAGCTGCTGGTCTTGCTTCAAGCACCTGGTCTTGCTTCAAGCTCCTMCAGTCTGTTTGTTTAAACTGCATTGTCGCAGGAGCCCTCCGTGTCATGTTGTCCTTTGCAGATGGATGAGGATCTTCCGTGTTACTGCTGCTCCAGAACAATAGCCWGTGCTCCGCGGGGAGAAGCGCCAGTCCCCGGGGAGGGCTGCGYGGCCGCAAACAATTGCAGCGAAGAGATGCTCTGAAAGCAGCGATCACTCACTCCCCTGACAGAGCTCCTCTTGTTTGCAAACTGCGCTACATCCTTACACTGAAGGCATTGTCATCTGCAAGAATAATGTTTTTAAACCCTTAGAAAAGGAAACAATTACTGCAGAATACATATTATCCACACACTTAAGCAGCCCAGAAGGCATTCCTTGGCAAAACAAACAAAAGCTAAAATTTAGCAGTAATACTGTTTCTGTAGAAGCAGAGAGTCATAGGGCCTTCCCTTCACAATAGCCTGGAGGCTCTAGGAGTGGAGCAGGTTTGGCAGTCTGCCCATCACAGTAGCAGCTTTCAGTGGTGCATGCACATGCGTGTCTGTGTGCATAGAAAACAGGGGGGTCRAGCAGGTGTAAGTGGCTCCAGCCCCAAGCTGGTTCCTTTTGCTTCTGGAGGGTCCCTGTGGCTGCCTGGGCTGATCGTCTTTGCCAACCTGTTTCCTCCCCACTTTCATTTCAAGGAGCTGGTGGTKGTTTTCCGAGCCTGGGCGATTTTGTGATGAGGTTCCCTGCATGTTCTGCGTACACACTTGTGTCGAATGAGGGGATGAGCCGTACGCAGCTGGTGCCAAGGACATGCGCGTTGCTGCCGAATGCCTACGGCACTGGTGCTCTTGCCACAACTGCTGTTTCTAGAAACAAATGCTCCCAATTTCAGGCAGAAGTTAGGAGCTTAAGTCTGCCTGCTCATCTTCTGGCTCAGCCAAAACACTCCCCAACTGGCTCATGCCCTGCATGGGTTGCGTGGTGAAAGGGGTTTCTGTGTGACCACAGTATGTCCAGTGGCGCAACACAGTGTCTCCTGTGTTGCTCTAGCCAGTTGCAATGGCTGTTCGGAAGGTATCTTCACTTCCATTTCCAAACAATTGCTTACAGCTACAGGCAGCTGTTTACTCAGATACAGACTCCTATTTTGTTTGTTAGAATTGCACTGCAAAATAATTACTTGGTGTCATGCTGTTCCCAGAAATGGAAGGAGTCATCTTGCTTGCACGTGCTGCTAAGGGCAGAGCTGCCTGGCCGCGTGCGAGCAGTGATGGCATCCTATCCTGTTCTATTTGRTTACTGTGAGCCCAGCGCTGTGCAAACCTTCATCAGGAAAGGCGTGCGGGTGTTGCAGTGATGCGATTGCACTGAGTCTTCCTGCGAGGTGTGAATTTCACTCTGAATCTTTCATATGCCGTGGTCAAAAATAGCAATAAAAGCTTGCGGGAGTTAGAAGGGTGTCCTGCATCCAACAGCATATAAACCCACGTTCATTTGGGTTATATGTTATATTCGGGTTATAGGCTTGAAGTATTCATCTTTGCTCTTGGGCGTGATACCTTGGCTGAAGAGATGAGCTGCATTTTGAAGCTTAGCCAARTCGCATTTCAGGCGCTTTTCAAAAAAAAAAGTGGGTAGATGAATGCAAATATTGGGGTTTGTTCAGGTGCCCTTCACTAATGCATCTCAGTGCCTTGGTGCTGGCAGAGGCAGTAACTCCACATGTGTGACAGACTGAGGATGAAGGGATTGGTTGCATYCTGTGGGAGCAGGTTTCCCCACTTAGCTAGTAGTTTCCCATTGTCTTTTCCACGGGCCAGAGCCTCTGCAAGGAAAGGAGCAATTACAATAAAGCGAGGAGGTTAGTTTAGTTTATCCTTTGCAAGTTATTTGTCTTTTTTTAAGTAGCTGCCCAGTAATAACCTCCARTAATGTCAGTGATGATGTGGTTATTTTTACAGACTAAGATATGTAAAGAACTAGTGAGCACTGTGCCCTCCTTGTGAGGCTGGTGAGGGCTAATGATGAGGTGAGCCCAGCTTTGAGCTCTGGGCATCTCTTGTGGAGATGGAGGGGAATTACTGGATACCTCCTTGCTTCCCTGGTGAAGGAGCCAGGCGACACAGCTTGGGCTAGGAGACTCATGCAGCTGGGAGCCCTATGGCAGCACCCACAGCAGAGGGGCAGCTAGGCTGCCTGCTTCCCAGCCACGGCCTGTGCATCATGGTTTATTTGTAGCCACGAACGGAGCGCTGCCAGAAGCATGGAATGCGAAGCTCGGGCTCTCAGGGTCTCGTTTTCTGTGTCAGTTGAGGATAGATTACTAAATGAGTCACTGTGATCTGAAGAAGGTGAATTTCTGTCTCTTGATCTTGCCCTTCTCTTCTATCTGTGGAATAGAAAAAACGTTGCAGAACAGGCTGGGCTTCATCTAATTAAAAAGCACTTGCTCTCAGTGCCTCAGGAATGACTCCAGAGTTTTAGCCACATTAAGCATTCAACCCCAATGAGTTATCCCAGGTATATGGGAGCTCTTTGATTGCTCTATTGAAGTCAATTGTCTTCACCTTGAAAAATTTGCACCAATCTTGCCCAATGACTCATCGATTTTAAATCAATTTCCAAAGGAACATCCGCAAGAATTACAGGATTGTAAAAGTGAATAATTTTTATCAATCTATTGTTGACAGGACTAGAGGAGGGTGAATGATTTACTCCCTGGCAATCTTTAATTCTGTGTGTTAACAGGCTGGGTAAAATCCTTCACATTTACGCCAAGGGATTTACAGGATGCTGCAGTGAATTAGCATCAACCCCAAATGAATGGGTGGCACGTGGCCGCCTGGGTGAGGATTCCGGCAGCTCTGGTCAAGCAGCTTTCTGGAAAGATTTGCAGAGGCGTATTTGTTTGCTACAGATTTCCCTAGGCTTCTGCTGAAAATAAAATTTTAAGAAAAAAAGACATAAATATAACGGTCAATTTCTGTGCTGTAATCGTGAGAAAGATGTAGTGGTACTGATGTTGTGGAATTCAAATTTAGGAATAGTGTAAGAGCCAGTAAGAAATTTATAAAGCAAATTGTAGCTGTTAATGACTATAAACAACTGGGCATCAGCTTTGCAATGAGAATTATAACTCCAAGCAAAGCAAGTGAGAGCTGTAGGAAAGTTCGCAGGCTTTGTTTAYTACATATCCCCAAAATAGTGAAAAAGAGCTAGGAGGGGAAAAAG